>NC_142583.1:74682446-75023696 GCF_965207765.1 Zootoca vivipara
TCTGTAACGTTATTTTGAAGCACTGCTTTAAGAATAGCTCAAGAGTGTCTTCCTGGCCCCCGCTCTTCAATTTCTAACATGGGTTTGGTATGGAAAATGGGGCTCTCTCTCCCCCCCCCCAGTCACCCACAGCATGCCAAGTGAAGCGGATGGGATGAAGCAGGATTTGGCCCTGTCTATCCCTGCTGGTCTCCAGCTGAGCATACCTTGGCGTGAGCTTTGGTCTCCGCAAATTTAATCTTGAAGTCAAACATTTCAGGTGGAGGCTGCTGTTGCCTCTCCACAGAGGCCTCTTGCTGGTTCATCAATTCCCGGTTAACATCCTGGAACATGGAGAGCAGGAGTGAGGCATGCTGGGAAAACAGTGCCAGAGGAGGAGGAGGAGTGCATGGCTCAAGCGGGAACCAGGAGAAGCCCCCAAAACCCAAAAGGCACCTGAGGGGGCTAAACTGGAACCGAAGAGGAAGAGAGCACACAGCGCCGTCTTAAGCGCCCCTGTCGCCATGGTGTGCCGGATCTCTCCGGCGCCCTATGCCGCCCCGTTTCCCAGCGCGGTGGGCAGGTGGGCGCAGCGCGCAGCGTACCGGCCGGCCAGCGGGCGGGCGCAGCTCGCGGCACCCTCCTGGCGGGCCGGCGCCATGGTGCCCTGCGCCACCGGGGGTCTATGATGAGCCGGCCCTGAGAGCACATACTGTATAGGTGCATAGAGATTTTGTGGCACCTTATCGCCTCCTGGCCTCAATGCAGGAGATGTTGGGCCCGAGGGGCAGCCTGAAAAGAGGAGACCCACATGCGGCCTCTCCAGTTCCTGTTCCACACAAGGCTCCTTGCGCTGATGCTTGCCCATCCCTCTCATGCGCTTGGAAACAAAGCCCTTCCCATTGCACAGGCATTTTCACTGGGGGAGGAGGCCTGGCACTCTCCAAACGGGGCAGGAGCCCGCCATTCCCTCCCCAAGGCTGTGCAGAGGTCCTCCATCTCCCAAGCCTAGCCTGCTCTGAGCCCCACCTTACCTGCAGGTGCGCGGTCAGCTCCCGATACTTCGTGATGGTCTGCTGGTAGTCGGCCACCGTCTCCTGAGCCGCCTCCACGCGCTTCTCCGCCTCTCGCACCCGGGCAGTCGCCATGTCCAGCTGCTCTCGCAGTTCCAGCTCTGTCTCCCTGGCGTTCTCCTGCAGCTCATCGTTCATCTCGTTTATGGCTTCCTGGAAAGGGGAAAGGGCGTGGGGTGTGTGTGTGTGAACATGGAGGATGCAACAGCATCAGGCCCTTGGTGGCCAAAGACTGACCAAACATCAGCAGCGACAAGGATGCGGAGGGCACCCCACAGCCTGCCTGGGGGCCACGGCAGCATCTGGGGAGAGACACGCAAGAGGCCCCCACTTCCTCTCGCCACAAGGCAGATAGAACAAAAGCCAGCCTGCTCCCCCTCCCCTCCCCTCCCTGCTCCCCTCACTCTCACCAGGTCCGAAACAGTCTCACGAAGCTCCCGGACCTTCTCCTCCAGATCCAGGTTCCTCTCGGTCAGTGTCTCCACCATCTCCTCAGCCCCCAGAGCAGCATCCACCTGGGAGAACGGCACACAGGGTTGGGCCCAGGCCTGGAACAATCTGGGCACAGTCTCCCCATCCCAACGCCTGCCCCGGAGAGCAGAGGGAGCCCAGCCCCAGAAACCAAGGCTGAACCTCTGACCATTGTCATCGCGACTTCCTTATTATTGGTTGTGCTTGTTAGTTAACTTTTCTCACAGAGTACTCTACTTCCATGTTTGGGAAGGAGGGCTGGGATTCTGGCCAGGGGTGGAAGCTGCCCACCTGCCTCCAGGCCACGCACGGCCTCCAGCCCACCCACTTCTCCTCAGTGACCCCCAAGCACAGCTGAGCACATGGCTGCCTGGCCAGGGGCACACATGCCTGCTCCTTCAGCTCGTCAATGGTCCTCTCCGCCTGCTTCAGCTCCTCCTGAAGCTTCTCCTTCTGCTGCCGCAGGGTCTCCAGCTCCGTGTTCTTCTTCTCCATGTGCTTCTGGAGCTTGACGTGCTCCTGCTTCTCGGAGGCAGACAGGTCCCGCATCCTTCCGAGGCCAGGGGGAGAGAGAGGGCGGCTCAGAGTCACGCACCAGGCCCACCGGGATGGGAGGGCAGCAGAGCCATCTCCCAACTCAGGACGGAAGGCCCTCCCAAGCCAGACAGGGGAAGGAGGAGCATGACACTGGCATGGAGAAAGAGGGGAAGGCACGTACTAGAAAAAGGCTTCTCCCCACCCCTGAAATATCCTCAGGCAAGCCTGGGCCCAGTTCCAAAGAGAGAAGCTTCTCTGGGAGTGGGTCACCTTCCTTCTGCAACAGAAACAGCTGACGCCACAGACCCAGGAAGGGTGGGACAGGATCCTGCCTTAAGGGGCTGCAGGAACCAGGACACCAGGCGGTGTGGGCATCACATGGAGGTGTGTGTCGCATGCTTGTCTTCTTACCGCACCAGTGCCTCCTTCAGCCGGCCATTCTGCTCCTCCAGCTGCTTGACGTGGTAACTGGAGGCAGCACCGTCAGATCCTAGAGAGGTGGGCAGGAGCATGTGAAAGCCCTACCAGATGCAGGCAGCTGGCGCAACTGGCTCCCTGGCAAGCAACATGGTGCGTGGGAAGCCGGGCCAGCCTCTGGCTCAGCAGGCAGCCACCCCAGCCAGTCTATGGGAGGAGGGGCATCTCAGCTGCCTTCCTGCTAGTAGGGCACCCTGCTGCTGTGGGGGGTCCAGGCCTCTCCCAAGGATGCAGCCAGCCAGGTGAGGCCACGGGAGAAATCAACCCTTCCACTGCTTGGAGAGCTTTTTCTCCCTGAAAGAAAGGCCAGGGCCACCCTCCTGGAGACCCCGCCGCTCTCACCCTTCTCCTCGATCTCGTGCTTCAGGATCTCCAGGTCCATGGTGAGGTACTCCACCTTCTCCTTCATGGAGTCCACCTCCTGCTGCAGAGACTCTGCCCTCTCCTCGGCCATCTCCTTGTCCAGAGTGGCCATCTCGATGGCGTCTGCCGTGTCGGCCATCTCCTCCATGTAGCGCTCTTTGGCCTCCAAGGCCTCTTTGGCTTCCTGGGGGGAGAAGAGGCAGCTGGGCCTGATGGTCGTGCAGCTCCCACCCTGAAGCCACCCTGGGTGCCTGGCCCCCTCGAGAGACTTCTGCCTGGCAGCCCCCAGCGGCAACCAAGCCGGCATCTCAGGCTAACAGGCTACGTCCCTCTGAAGAGCAGCAGGGGAAGGACCAAGCAGAGCAGCCTTGGAGGAAGCCCAAATCTGAGGGATGCTGGGGGAACTAGGGTGTGTGGACTGTTTGGAAGGGCAAACTATTCTGATGGGATAGGAGGAAAAGGCTTCCCCTGAAAGGAGACCCTCTTAGCAGGAAACTTCCAAGGCCTGGCATGGACCAAGCCCTGCACTGGTGTATGCCCCACCCTGCCCCCAGGTAAATCTCCTCAGTTCCCAGCATGCTTTGCAGCCTGCCCAGCTGTGCTCACCGCCCCTCCCCCCCTGACTAGCTCACCTTTTTCGCCTCCTTCAGGCGCTTCTGGAGCTCAGCCTGCTGCTCCTGCATTTTGCTCTTCCACTCCTGGACTTGCTCCAGCTGGATCTTGTACTTCTCCAGCTCCTTCAGCTTGGCCTTGTCCTCGTTCCGCTTCATCTTGAGGGTCTCCAGCTTCTCCTCCAGGTCTCGCACCTGGCTACGCAAATTCTCCTCCTCCTGCAAGGCAAGGAGGGTCCCACCATGAGAAGCCGCTGGCTTCCAGGAGGCAGGCATGGCACACCCTGCGCAGCTGAGCCTGGGCCTCCAAGCAGGAAAGAGCCACCTGGCTGGCACCAGGGGAGACCTCCTGCCACAAGTTTAAAAAAAGAACCTGCGGTCTCCATCTTCATAACGTGACCTGGAGAGCTCGGCTGGTTAGAGTGTGGTGCTGGTAATGCCAAGGTTGCAGGTTTGATCCCCGTATGGGGCAGCTGCCTATTCCTGCACTGCAGTGGGTTGGACTAGATCAGGGATGTCCAACAGGTCGATCATGATCTACTGGAAGCTCCCCGCAATGTTTTGGTAGATCGCAGTCAACCTCTGGCTCCCTTTCCTCTGTGTCGGTAAATCTGACTCCCTCCATTGTTGTCTGAACTGAGGAAGGGAAGACGGAGCTCCCTCTGTGTGGCTGTTTCCACCCATAGTGATGTTTGGGCGAGTGACTTAACCCCAACTTCTCTTGCCTCCCCCCCCCCCCCAAAAAACCCCTGCACCTTTCAGATTTTAATTCTGAAAGTAGATCACAGTCTCTTGGGAGTTGGCCACCGCTGGACTAGATGAAGTCTGTGATTCTTTGCAGTTTAGCCCTAATGAGGCAATTCTCACGGAAGGGCTGCAATGCCACCTCCTCTCCACCAGGGGGCACTTCCTCCTGCCTCCAGGGTTTCTCACAGGCAGAGATTTTCCTGCTTTGATCACAATCCCTGCTGTAATACAGAAGCCCCAGACTCTCCGTGGAGCATGAAACACTCGCATAGCATTAGCACAATGAATGCGCTTTCTTTTGAAATGCGACGCTCCACCTTTCCTTTCCAGGCTTACAAATAGTTATCACTTTCAAAGTCTGTGTCAAGAACCGTCACATCTAGACAATGTCATGTGGTCCTGCAAATACATATTGCAGAGAAGCCACCCAGTTGTCAAAAAAGGAAGGAAGGGGAGGGTTGGTCCCCAGAGCAGGGAGGGGGGACTTGTAGCCTGGCCAAATCTGGAGAGCCACCATCATCATCCTCAGCAAACTTTTTCAGCAGGGGGCCGGTCCACTGTCCCTCAGAGCTTGTGGGGAGCCAGATTTTTTTGGGGGGGGAATGAATGAATTCCTATGCCCCACAAATAACCCAGAGATGCATTTTAAATAAAAAGCACACATTCTACTCAGGTAAAAACACGCTGATTCCCAGACCGTTCGCAGGACCGGATTGAGAAGGCGATGGGGCCGGATCCGGCCCCCGGGCCTTAGTTTCCCTACTCATGGAGACTCTCCACTTAGCTCAGCCTGGTGCTGATAATGCCAAGGATGCAGGTACAATCCCCCTAGGGGCCACCTGCCTATTCCTACATTGCAGGAGGTTGGACTAGATGACCCTTGGGATCCCTTCCAACTCTACAATTCTGTGGTTCTCCTTTTGAAATCTCCTTGGCTGAGGACCAGAGTAGACCATGAGAGAGAGAGAGAGAGAGAGAGAGAGAGAGAGAGAGAGAGAGAGAGAGAGAGAATGAACACATTCATTGCTTAGTCTCAGCTGTCCATCTGTTAAGTAGGAATAATATTTCTCCACGTCAGAGGGTTGCTGTGAGAGAGCACATCAAAACTGAACAGCACTTTCGATATCCATAACAGCGCACGAAAGCTTGGGAACTCTGAGGACAGGTTCTGGGCCCACCGGACACCTTTGTAATTTCCCGCTTTCAGGAGATGCCAACAAGAAGGGAGCTGCAGATTTCCACACTACGAGGGCTGCCTCTGATGAACTTGTGCACACAAGGAGGGCTGCCAAGGGGCTCTCAGCTTCGAGGCCAATGGGATCCTAAAGCTCACCCTCCCCGCTCATCCCACAAGCCGCAAGTTGTAAATGGAGGGAAAGCTCCGCAGAGCCCATGCAGCCTCCCCGGAAGCAAAGCAGAGGCCCAGGGGCCCATTTACCTTGGTGGGTGAGAGGATGGATGGCGGAGCCACGGGAGACGTCAGTGACGGAGTGGGCACCACGGGAGCAGCCAGAGGCGTCTGCGCAGGGGTGCTTGGCTCACTGCTGCTCATCTCGCCGGCCGAGGCAGAAGCTGAGCCCGAGAGCCCTGCTGTGCCGCTGGACGCTGCTGAGCTGGCCGTCCGGGTGGGCTGCAAGTCCGCCATTGGAGGGGGTGGAGAAGGAGGAGGAGGAGGAAGAAAAGCATGTTAGAAGGACACTGGCTTTGCTGAGCCCATGGGCTGTTCTCTGGGGCAATGCCATGGCACAACCAAAACGGCAGATCTCACACAGCTTCTGCAGGAAACACACAGGGACTGATGAATCCAGGAATTGGCAGGAGTTGGAGTAGATTCTGACACTTAAGGCCAATGCAGAGGAGAGGGTGTGTGTGTGTGTGTGTGTGTGTGTGTGAAGAAAAATGCTACTTTGACAGCAAACCTCCCAATGGGCCATTTTTTTCCCTGGAAGCCCTGCTTAACTCATAGAGACTGGCTGTGGTGAAGGTGAAAGCACTCTCTACCAGCTCTGGGGTACTCTCTTAGCCATTCCTATTTGTGTCCCAAGGATGAAACTTGGCCTTAAGATCAAGACACCACCCTGCTTCAAATCGAACCCTGACCCCATCAAGGGAAGGGTCATTCCAAGTGGCCCTTGGAGAAGGTGCTGGGATGCTCTCACCCCTGAGAGCTCTGCAGCCTGGAGTCTGGAGTCCTGCTCAGCCAGACTCCCCTGCAGTGGGATGCTGGCTTCACAGCCCATCTTTTACTTATTTTATTTATTTCATAAAACGGATAAACCACTTTATTGTTAAAAAAAGGGGGGGCTCAAAGAGGTTTACAAAAAGATAAAACAAGAAAATCAAGAAAAATATACTTTAAAAAACAAAACACCCCAAAGTTATGATACTTTCAACTTTTAAAATTACCCCAACTTTCTAAGCATCTGGGTAACTTGTCTAAACAAGAATGGTTTTAGCAGATGGCGAAAAGGGTACCGTGAGGGCACCTGCTTGAGCTCAACTGGTAGGACGTTCCAAAGTGCTTGTACTGCCACACTAAATAATCAAGTTCTGGGAAGTGCAGAACAGGCATTATGTGGCACCCGCTGTGGTGCCACTTCTGTCAATCAAAGTGGCCGAGGGGGCAGGTAGGGGGTTTTTTTTTTGTGGGATCTGCTCCCCCGTCTGCCTCCCAACAGGCCTGCTCTGCATTTGCCCAGACAGGCCCACATCAGAGGGAGGTGACAACAGGCAAGTTGAAAATGAACCAAGTCACTGTGTCCAGATAGCAAACACCAGAGAGCCCTCAAAATGTGAAATTATCTTCTATCAAATTATGCCTCTTGTCACTAAAATTGGCCTTCTTGCTGGAAACTAAAAAGACTCATGCCATGTCATGTATATTATTAATTTGCATTATCCCATGGTTCTCCTGCCCATTTAATCCCCACAGCTGAGATGTAGAGAGATGCTCTCCCTGCTCCGCAATCGCCCGGCACAGAGGAGAGAGGTTGTAGCAAGAGTCAGCTCAGAGGGGCCTCAGACCCTTCAGCAGCAGAGAATATTTGAAAGAGCTGCGCAAAGCCCACCGTTTCTCACCTTGGGCCTCCTGGTGGTGGTCTGGAGGCCAGCAGGAGCAGAAGGCAGAGGAGGAGACAGGCAGACAGGCAGGCAGGCAGGGGAAGACAGGAACAGGGAGACACAGAGACACAGCAGCAGCAGGACAGAACAGAGTGAGGGCGGAAGAAGAGAGACAGGAGAGTGGTTAGTGCGTGCGCCATCAGCTCGATGAGTCTGGCACCCCAAGACCCACGCACCCACCCGCCAGCCAAGCTCCTGCTCCTGCACAGTCCAGGTGGGGCTCCTCCCAACACTGCGAGGCTGGACGCCCGGAGCAGCCTGGACAAGGGACAGACCTCCCTGCCTTTGAAGTCAAGGGGGCGAGGGGGCCCTGACCACAGCAAAATAAAAATGCGGCTCCCTTCTATGATTGAAGACTTGTAGAAACTTGCAGCGTATGAACAACTTGCATATAAACACAGACTTGCCATGGACAAATTCAATGGTATTTGAAATCCATTCTTAAGATCTGGTGAAGTACAATAGCAACTTTGTAAAGTATAGTTGTACCTTGGAAGTTGAGCGGAATCCGTTCGGAAGACCGTTCGCCTTCCAAAATGTTCGGAAACCAGAGCGCGGCTTCTGACTGGCTGCAGGAAGCTCCTGCAGCCAATCGGAAGCCCCATCGGATGTTCGGCTTCCAAAATTAGTTTGCAAACTGGAACTCTCACTTCCAGGTTTGCGGCGTTCAGGAGCCAAAACATTCAAGAACTAAGCTGTTCAAAAACCAAGGTACAGTTTGGGGTTTCTCCCTCTCCCCCTCTTTATTTTCCCTTCTACACGGGTGCTGTTTCTCTTTTTATTTTTCTCTGTCTTGTTTGCATCTCATCACGTTTAGTGCACATATAATTACATACTTTTTGAACTTTCAATTAAAAAGAAAAGGTGGCAAACCAAAAACCAAGCCCCCCACCCTGGATATCCATTAAGTGACAGAGCACTGCAAGCACTCTGGGGGTCAAAGGCCAGAGGATAAGTGAGAGGGGGAAAGGGGACCGATCCTACAGAGGACTCAGCGCCTCCATCCACATGAAGGAGCTTCCTGACAGAGGGGAGTCCCTCCCAGCCCCAGCTGGAGATGCCAGGGCCGGAAGCTGGAAATCCCTGCTCTGCTATTAAGGTCTGGGTGGGCTGATGACACCGACAAGGCCCCGATCCAGGAGACGCTTCCAAGATTGAGGAGGAGGCAGCCCCCCTTCCCACCTTGCGGAAACTGTCAGCCACGGACAGCACATGGCAGTGCAGCACTATCCTCGGGGTGCAGGATGGTGCCCCCACTGCTCTGCCACCTGCAAAACACCCCTGGGGGCTTTCAGTTGCTCTCCTGGAGCTCCAGCCCCCACCTTGCCAGCCGCCTGTGCCCAGAGGCTTTGCTGACAGCCAACGCTGGCGCCTCTGGGCAAAAGAGGAAGCCGACAAAGTCTCCATTGTCAGGGGAGGGAGGCGGCTCCAGGCATTGTCCCTTCTCCCCTAATGTGAATATGGAGCATCCATGCCAAGCATGCAAAGGCCAGCCTCTGAAGCGCCCCTTGTTCTCCCTGCAGAACAAACTTCCCAAGAACAAAGTGCTTAGCTGGATCTTGTGGCTGGGGGGTGGGGGTGGGGGAGCAGGGGGGGACTGGTAGCCAACTTTCTGCCTTTGAGGTCTGGTGCACAGCTCAAGCTCTTTCCATTCCCAGCTCTAGCCTGTGTGCCTGCAGAGTCAGGCCAGGTGTGGTCTGTATCTCTGAGAGTGGCAAATCTGAATTTCAAGGCTGCTTTCTCCACAGTTGCCATCGCACACCCTTTGCCCTGCGCAGTTTGTGTAGGGTTTTTGGGACCATCTAGTGGACAGTCCCTGGGCTAAGTGTCCTTCTTGCTGGAGGGAGGCTTCCTAGGGGGAGAGCCTCCGCTTTAGCAGGATGTGGGCGAGATCCCTGAAGTGTGGTGAGACCAACCTAAGGAAGTGCCTTCTCAGGAGTCAGGCCACGGGTCCATCTAGCTCAGCACTGTGCCCAGCAACTGGCAGGAGCTCTCCACTTTCAGCCCCAGCCCAACCTGGAGAAGCAGGGCACTGAACCAGGGGCATTAGGCATGCAAAGCAGGTCCTCTGCCACTAAGCCACAGTCCTCCCTGGCTGGTGAACGCAGTCGGAGGGGGCTTGGCCAAGTGGGTAAGGAGAGCAGACCATGTCTCGGAGGGGAAGGTCTACTTCCACCCAACCCTAAGATGGCCATTGTGAGAACTTCCCTGGAATCCCACTGGGTTGTTTTCAACGGTTGCAATCCAGCCAGAATAAATGCACCAGGAGGGCAGAGCTTAAGTTCTGTTCATATACGGTTGGCATCCTTCTGTCTCGGGAGACAGCGGAGAAGGGAGCCTTTGGGAGTAAAGTCCAACCACGGGAGAGTTCCGGCACCTGCTGTGACTGGAGAGACATGTTTTCAGGCAGGTGAAAGCGTCTGGTTTTGCTGCTTCAGGTGCATCACGTTAATATAAATATATATAAAATACAAAACATGACCCCCCCTGAATGCGCCAGTGCCTTGCCCGCCTCATCGTGGCTTCGCAGCTCCTAAAGGACCAGGACCAAACAGCCTAACTGTGTGCCAAGGACAAGCCAAAGGTTGCAGCCAGCAGGAATGATGTGCAATATGCAAGGGGAGCGCCTGATGCTGTTGCGCAAACTCTCCTCCACCTAAAAGCCTCTCTGTCCCAGGCTTCAAGGGGGAAATGCCTCTTCGGAAGAGGGGATGCCCAGCAGCCACAGCAGAGCACCAGCAACAAGGCCTTTCCCTGCCCTGTCCCAGACTGGAGGCCAGGCTGATCAGGACAAGGCAGCCTCCCTGTCTGTCTCTCAGCCACAGCAACACACTCTCCAGCAACACACTCTCCCTAGGTAGGCGCTCTCCTCATCCAGAGCGGATGATTTCAGCCCACCTGTTTTTTTGTTATAGAAAGGCCAGCTGCAGCCAGGCTCCAACTCAAGGACAACAACAGCTTTGTGCCCTTTTCGCCCACCTCATCCTGCCCTCCACGAGGCATTCAACCCATGAACTATGAAGTCCATGAATATCAGTCACCCATTAAACCCAAGATGCAATCGTAGGCTCTCGTGGTTCATGTTCCTTGCATAGTGGGAAACGTTTGGGGGGCAAAACAGTCTTCTTCAAGGCACAAGAAGGAATAAACACATTTTAAAAGTGAGAGGTGGATGAAGGGATGCATTTCAATCTGAATGGGGCATGATTTGTCCACTTCTAGTTGCAGATGCTGCAAGTTCAACTATGATTCCCTCTGTTTAGTTTTCTTTCTTGACGACCCAGACCATGACGAGGTGATCCAGCCTAGGCAAGCGAGCCACCGCCCCCACAACTGGTCCCGTCCTCTGGCGGCCCAGGAGTGACTTCCCAAGCTTGTGCTCCAGGAAGGAGCCTGCCTTTCCTGAGATGCAGACTGGTTCGTTGTATCGGCTGGCTGGCTGGCATGCCAGGGTTAAGTTAGGATCTACACCAGCCATCTTCCCCTGCCACAAAAGCCGGCAAGGCCACCAACTGGCCTTCAGTCTCTATGGTCCTGCATTTGAGCAGAGTCCCAACACCACTCCCCCCAAAAAAGAATTGCCCAAGGAGCAACATGTCCCTTTTGCAGAAAGGCTAATTCAGGACTGCTTTCATGTACACAGCTTCAGGCTACTTCCTTAGACTGGGGGCGGGCGGAAATCCCAGCTGGGGTGCCAGGAACTCCAATTCAGTAGAGCAGACACCAAGAAGCCACGTGGGAACTCTGCCCCAGCCCCTTGTGCATTTCTCCCCCCCCCAATTCATACAGGGGAAGGGGCTGTCAAGAAAAGCCTCAGGGCAGAGATGGGTGACTGGCAACCTGGCTCTGCCTGGTTTCCTTGTCCAAGTGCCACAGGCTCCCAGGTCCAGGTGCAAGGTGTATCCTAGCACTTGCATGCGCTGGAAGCAAAGCTGATTGGGCTTCCCTGTGCCACCTGACAAGATCCTAACTACTTCCTTCCTTTCTTCCTGCAATATTACTGCCTCCCGTGGCTCCAGGACCACCCTCAAGTCAGCAACTGGCGACAGACCTGCTGGAATCAACTTTCTGCTGCTTTCCAACAGCTGAGCTGCATGCTTCCCCCTACAATGACCACTGTCCACCAAGCCTCCTGCCTAGTTCAATAGCCCTCCACTGAAGGACCAGGAGAAGAAGCCGAGGGAGCCTGAGGCATGGTCTCCCAGGGCGAGGTCATCACACCCCAAAAGGGCATTTGCCCGGGGGGGGGGAAATCCTGCCACTGCAGCCGTGCACAGCCTCCTTATTCCAAAGCAGGACAGGGGCGGATTAAAGAGGCCCCCACAAATGCCAGGAGGGCATTGACTAATTGGGATCTACTGTATTTCTATACCGCCTTAAATAAGTAACATCTCTTGGCAGCGTAGCACAAGATGGATGAAAACCAAATCTAACCAAAATAGGGGAGAAGGGCAGGAGCAAGGGCATCAAAGCAGTGGCATCCTTGCCCCAAGGCCTGAACAGCCAGGCAGCTGGAAGCCAGAAGGACCCCAGGCATGACCAGGGGCACCCAGCAGGGAGGGCTTCAAGAGCTGGCCTTCTGCTGGATTTTAAAGGCACCTCTTCAAAATAGCCAACAGGCAGCATCACCTCACCACAGTCTGGCCAGGCAAATGGCCCAGAATCGGGCACTGGGCACCTTTCCCGTCACGTAAGCCAGGCTACGCAGCATCCCTGCTGCGGCAGGAAACTTGTACATTTGCCTCTAAACTGCTCACACGCTTAGCCTGGCATGCAGAAGACCCCAGCAATGGCATGGGCAAAACTGAGGGGACAGACTGTGCAGTCCCAAGAGCAAAATGCCCCTCAGAGAAGGAGGAGGGCAAGCTCCTAACAGTGAAGACTGTCAAATTAGCCAGAAGCCGAGGAAAATGGCTGATCCAGCGGAGAAGAAGACAAGAGAGAGCCGTTCACGGGCAACTTTCCCAGAGCAGGCAACCCCCTCTCCCCTCCCCTCCCAGCCCCGGGCAGCAGCAGCAACAACAACACTGGCTGCTTGGAGGTAAAAAAAATATGTATGCTGCATGCAACACCAAGGAGATGAAGAGGGGGGGGGGGACTCAAACTCAGGAAGACAGGTAATGAAATGCAAGCACATCGCGCCTTTGATCCAAACATGTGCCTTCTTCAACCCCCTTCCAGTGGCTCCACACTCCTCATCCCCATGGCCCGCATGAAGGAGACAAACTCAAAATGACACCCCCCCCAAAAAAAATCGTTTCAGCAAATAAAATGGTTTAAAAGCAGCAGCAGCAGCAGCAACATATCCATTAGACTGTACCTTCCGTGCAGTTGCGGCCTGCTTCATGGTTGCAGGAGATAAGAAGCAGAGACAGAGAAGAGGAAGGCAGAGACAGAGGGAGAGAGAAAGAGGCAGGCAGAATATTAGACCATTCAATCACAACAATGCAGCACAGCCTGTCCAGGAGATCTTGCAAATGGCTGCAGCTCTCTCGTCTTTCCTCCGCTGTCCTCCGACCCGGCAGT
This sequence comes from Zootoca vivipara, assembly GCF_965207765.1. NCBI lineage: Eukaryota > Metazoa > Chordata > Lepidosauria > Squamata > Lacertidae > Zootoca > Zootoca vivipara. The sequence continues at coordinate 74,695,351 of NC_142583.1, forward strand.
CCAGCCCCGGCGGCTCCTCTCAGACCTCGGGGCGGTTACAGGGGCTTGGGAGCCCAGGAGCACCCCAGCAGCCAGCACCGTGGGCCGCACATCCTTTCGCCACTGGCCTCCAACCACCGCCCCAGCTGCTCATTACATCACCACTCCTGGATCATCCCCTCCCTCCCCCGAGTTCCTAATAGGCAGGTCTCTGATCCAGACGCGCCGTTGCTGCGACTGCAGAACTAGAGACTGAGCGGGTGCCTTTTCTTCGGCAAAGTGAGAAGAGGAGGGAAGAGAAAGGGATGCGCCTCTCGGGGACAGGCGAGGGGCTCCTTGTCACTTAGCAACGCCTTCGGCTCAGCTGTCTCCCCAGCTAATTAAAAGGCTTCTTGGTGCTCCCCCCCTTCTCCCTGGGAAAGCAAAGGGGCTGGGCTTAGTCTCCGCGCCCAGCAGAGCCCAGGGAGCTCCCTCCTCCTCCGTTCCACAACTCGCTTAGCTCCTCGCTTCAGGGATCTCGCAGAGGACAGTATCTCATTCGCCAGGACTTGGGCACAACTGCACTCACCATCACAGGCAGAAAAACAAAGAGGGCACACGCACATGCAGCACAGGGACACAAAATCCAACGTTAAGAATGGATGGCTTTAGGAAGACGCTACATGACTTGAACCTGGACCTATGGAGGAGTCCTGTCTGCTTGTGAGGAAGGTCCCATGTCATGGGCAAGTTGACCATCAGGGTCTCTAGGACACAGGAGAAGACGGACGCAGCACAGGTGCCTCTGGAGGACTGTGGAATATGTATGAAATACTGCATTGGGTGCCAAGAAAGCCTAGCCCTGATTTCAGCAACTGTACCAACCTGAGCATCACAGAGTAGATCAGGCCTCCCCAAACTTTGGCCCTCCGGATGTTTTGGACTACAATTCCCATCTTCCCCGACCACTGGTCCTGTTAGCTAGGGATCATGGGAGTTGTAGGCCAAAACACCTGGAGGGCCGCAGTTTGGGGATGCTTGGAGTAGATGATCTCATGCTGAGAATGATTAAGGACCAAACTAAATGGCAGCTGTCACTCAGACACTTCACCACAGGCAGAAGGCCTGTGTTACTTGATGCTGCTCATGTCATAACGGGCTATAAGGCAAACCTCTAGTGTTTTCAGTACATTCCTCTCGGTTGCTTTTCTGGAAGCATCTCCAGGGCAGGCCAGAGAGAGGAACGCAGCCTCCTGAACCTCATGTTACTACTGCTCTCTGAACCTCTCTGAACCTCATGTTACTACGTCAAGCAGGCTGGAGGTTCTGTCCTCAGGAGGCTCAGAGTCTTGAGCATTTCCTTGCAGACTTAACCACCTTTCTGCCTGGCACCTGACAGTGGGCTGGAGGTTCCCCATACGGACTTTGGGATGTGTGAAAGGGACTGATGCTTTCCAGATCAACTATGGGATTAAAGGGGGCAAAAAGCAGCAAAAATGACCAGAAGCCCAAAGAATTGGGCAGAAGTCTGGACTTGTGAACTTTTTCAGTGGCACTGTAACAACACTATACAGGAGAGGAAGACCCTCTTTTGGTTTCAGGGATTTCCTTTGGTTCTCTCTCTCATACTTTCTCAAACTGGCCTTTTGCATAAAATGGAAAGAGAACTCAGAATCCTTAATTTTGCTACCATGAATATAAATTCTTCACAAAACTTTAAGAGGCTTTTTTGGCAGCTATGAATAAAGACACTAAGCTCTTTCTTATTTGTCACTTGGTTTGCAAAGCGTCCATGTCGTCTTCCCAAAAGAAGCTCAGCTTCAGGACCAACCTCTCCATTCCTATCGTCACCTATCAGAGCCCACAATCACAGCGACTGGACTGAATGAGAACGGCAGCAGAAGCTTGTGAGCACTTGCCCCAAAGGTGAAATATGACAATGTGGTCAATAAGTCCAAACAATGCAAAAAGTGCCTACATTGGGAAGAAATGACATTCAGGATCTATCCTCTAGAAGAAGAATGCACATTTGCTGCAGTAGGAGATCTGCACTGGCTCATAGCTTGCCCTTGTGATCAGCCCAGAGGGGTTGGGCAAGGTGGCTAGAGAAGCTGTTTCTCATTCTCCCAGAGGAAGCAGAGCCAAGCCAGGATCCTGGTCACCCCCCGTGAGTTTTCACTGTTAAGAACCATGGTCAGCTATAGGCCAGCTCAGCCCCTCTTCCTTGGGGAGAGACAGCTGCAACTGGCACAAGGGGCTGGGGTGTATTTGTGGCAAGCTGGCAGGAAGACTTCATTGAAACTGCCTCCTCATCTATCAACTTCTGCTTGAAGAGCAGCTGCCCCAAAGACCGAACTTTGGGAGGACTGGAAGGGCTGCAGCTCAGTGCTGGAGCAACTGCTTGGTATGCAGAATGTCCCATGTTCAATCCCTAGCATTTCCTGGCACGACTGAGAGAAGCTACGGTATGGAGAAATCCTGGAGGGCCACTGCCAGTCAGTGTGGACGGTACTGAGCTAGATGGCTCAATGGCCTGACTTGGAGAAGAGCAGCTTCCCCTGGTCCTGTCTCCTTCACGGAAAAGGGTTGGGGCAGAGTGGGGGGCTTCCAAGTGGGCATAGACAAGGCAGAGTTGTGGACTGCCTTTACTGGCAAGGCAGCTGGCTGGGGAAAGGGGCCAGGCCACAGGATCCCCACACTCTGCAGAGAGCTGGGCTTGGTGACTTGGAGCCACGAGAATGCTCAGCAGCATCTTCCAGGTGTTTGGAAAAGGCTACTGTGGCGCCATGCAGATGTGGGACTTCCGCTGAAGCTCATAGTCTACGCCAGGAGCACCAGGAGAAACAGGACGCCACAATGAAGCCTTTTAATGTTTCACCTGGAATCTACTCCGGGCCAGGGATCACAATGCTGTAAGCATAAGCTAACAGAAAGACCACCTGCTATTCAATGAAGCTGCTCTGTTCACAGGACTTCCACTTACACAACGGAACTTTCCTTCCTTCTCATCTCCCTGTGTGTGCCCCCTGCCAAAAAATCTTTTCTTGGGTGTCCTCCCCACCCTCTGTAGTAGACCTGGGTGGGGAGGGGACAAGGAGAGGGAGGATGAGAAGTTCTGTTGCACGAATGAGACTCTGCTGGTTACAAGCCCCTGCCTTTCCTCTGCCCCACCAACTGCTGGGCAGAGCAGCTCCCCTGACAAGCAATGTCTCTGACTCAAGAGGGCGCTGTCAGCTCTGCCTCTTGCAGCGTGGCAATGAGGATGCCCTGGCAGAGCAGCCATTCAGATGCCGGGAAGCTGCAATCAGTGCTGACCTGGTAAAAGGAGCTCAGAAGAGCAAAGCTCTGCAAGATGACACCAAGTCCCAAAGGCCCACACAAGGGGCTGGAACAACAGCAGGAGAGCAGCCCAGAGAGGCCGCTGCTGGCTGCATGCATGGAGACAAGGCCCTTCGCTTTCAGCAGCCAACTGGGGACAAAGCGGGAAACAGTCTGTACCAGCAAACTAAGGGAACAAAGCGCCAGGCAGAAGAGAAGCACACACAAGGCTGCCTTAACACCAAGCCAGGCTATGTGTGTCCGTCCAGCGCAGGGCAGTCTGCTCTCATTGGCAGAGATAGCTCTCCAGGGTCTCTTGCAAAAAAAGTTTTCTTCCCTACTTCCTGAGACTTCTAACTGGGAGGTGCTGGGCACTGAGCCAGGGACCTTCTGTGTGCAGAGAATGGCCCATTGCCCACTGAGTCAGGATCCCTAAACCAAAAGGGCTATATGCATTCTGCACACCTGGCCCAACTCAATCTTAAAACCTGTATAGAGTTGCCTGTTTTATGTTTCATAATTCCATCCCCGCCCCTGCTGATCTTCGGTAAGAGCTAAGAGGTACACAAGGCACTGGGGCCCCATTCTCAAGACCCAACACAGCCCCTTCTGGCTTCCCCAAATAACAGGGTCAGGATGCAAACACCCTCCAGGTCAGCATCCCAGGGAACAGGCTCTCCTACCAAGGACAGCTACCACAGAGAGCTCATAGCTCACTGCCAGTCTGTTGGGGGGGGGGGGAGTGAGCACAAGGGCCAGGTGATTGCTTGGATGCCAGAGTGCATTTCAGAGATACCCCAACGGGGGACAAGGATGGTGGAAAAGCTTTTGGGTGCATAACTGGCCTCCTGCAACTCCACCAACTTGCACCCATCATCCACTGACCACCATCTTGCCTAAGCAGGTGTTTCCCCAGTCCAGTTTGGCGCTTCCTGTCTGCCCCCCAGTGGGAAGGGGGGATGCATTTTGGGAATGGAAGCAGAACCGGAGAATGCCACTGTGGTCAGAGATCCACTCCTCCTCCCCAGGAGGAGAGAAGCGATGTAAAGTTGCTACTAGAAGGCCCGTGAGCCTGTCCAAATGCTCTTTCCAGCATTCACTCAGCAGTGCTTTCGCAGGTCCTTTACTGCCCAGGCCCCGCCCTGCCCCCCTTGGTCCTTCAGCCTCACCTCCCGAGCACAGGGCTGGAGAGGGCCCTGCTGTGCTAGCGACTAGGCAGCCTGCCCTGTTGCTCCCTGTCACCAGGGAGAGGCTTAGAAGGCAGACACTCCTTCCGGGTGGGGAGACAGATGGCAGGCCTGGGGGAGGGTTAATAGGTTGGGGCATGAAATGAGGGAGGGAGGGAAGGGGGCTCTCTGGGGGCTCTCCCACGGGGACCATCTGCCACTAAAAAAGCACAGCCAGAGGGAGCCAGTAACCCGATTAGCCACACAGAGCTGTGCTGCAAAGAGCCCCCTAATCTCATCAACTGGGATTTACCTGCTGCCACCTTCGGTTGTTCTGAACCCAGCTCTGTTTTTAAGAGAGCGACTTGAGTTTCCAAAAGGTCATGAGTGGGGGGTGCCAGCTGGATAAATAACCTCCTCCTCCCCGCCCCCAGGGCAAAGGGGCAAGGGGCTTCAGGGACAAGACACAACGCAGCCCCATCTTCTCGTTCTCTTCCCGGCTACTGAGCCGTTTCATCATGAGGAAGAGGAGTCCCCATGGGACAAGAGGAGTCCCCCGGCACTGCCTTCCGGCTCACAAGCAACCCAGGCAAGCTGAGACCTGCCGCCAGGAGCCCAAGAGAAAGGAGAGTCGCTCAGCTGGATGTCAGTTGCTCTCTGTGTGGTTTGAAGGATGGAAGGACAGGCAGAGCTGGGACCAGGCTGGGGCCTCATGCAAAGTGTCGGCAAAAAGGAGACGGTCCTGCAGGCAGCAGCAGCAAGAGCACAAGCGAGGGAGGGAGGACAGAGCCCATGCAGGGGTCAGGAAGCCTGAGGCACATGCAACAGCAACAGCAGCGGCGGTGGAGGAAGAAAGGGGCCCTCAAAGCCAGGCACTCAGAGGTCATTTCCACCACATCCTCTGGAGGCCAAGGACAACCCACCTCTACTGAGAAGCCAAAAGGTAGGACTTCTCCCTCTGGGGTGCAATGCTCAGAGTGCCTGCGGGCCAAGGCAGATCTGGGGATATGGCCATTCCATGATCAGATCTCATTCGCGACAATAATAACCGATAGCAGCAGGAGTACCTTAAAGCCGTGGGGATTCAGGTTTCGACTGCAACAGCCATTTGAGCCTGGGGCAGAGGGTGTTGACCCTCCCCTCCCCCCGTTCATTTTCCAAATCTGACCCCCCCCCCACCACCACAGAAGCTGCTACTGGACTAGGAAGAATCGTAGGAAGAATAAGCATGAAAAGCGGGAGCTTTGGGCTTTCTTGTTCTGATGTGTGTTTCTGCTGCACTTTCCTTGATTCTGCCTTGGGAAAAACTGGTGCTTGAAGGCCCAAGACCAAGACAAAGCCCCTCCCCATGTACAGTACCAGGAGGAGTGGGGTGGTCATTGTCCTTCTCTCCCAAAGGGCCCCAGGGGCAGCTTCTGTTAGGATAAGTCAGCTTTGTGCTCTTCTCAAAGGCACATGGCTGCTAGTTCTTGGCCAGACCTGCTCACCCAGGATGCCAGCGGTGTGTCTATGAGTTCAAGCTTTTCTGTGTCCTGCCAGAAACTAATAGGAAGGCAAGATTGAAAGGAAGCAATCAAGAGCAGCTGTGCTAGCATGAGAACCCCCAGCCAGGCTCACCCAGGCAAAAAGCAGCTGGCAGCAGCCTTTCGAAGCCCACCAAGTTTGTGACTTGGAGGTGAAGCTGGCAGGGGGCAAGGGAGCCCTGGAACAGCCTAGCTCTGGAGCCGCCAGCTGCCCAACACCCAAGTCTTAGCTGATGTTATACTGATGCTTCTTGCTGATTTCGTTCTTGTACATTGTATACAATATATTCTGATGAAAGTGTGGCTTATAAATATGTGAATTATGTAAACTAGTGGTTCACAATTTGCTAATTACTGAGGACCCCCTATTTTTCAAAAGCCAAGCCATGGACCCCCTATTTTGGAAAATGTTGATAACTCTGCAAAGCAATTTTTTGAACAAAATGTGGGGTAGCCCCTAATAAGCAAAGGATTTCAGGTATACTAAAAAACAGATTAGGGCTGCATGATATCTGGTTTTCAATACTGTGATCTATCAGTGGCTAAACATTGGGATATTCCAATAGATCATAATGTCTGAATTTGGAGGTCAGGCGTGGGGATGAGGGAAGGAGCAGTCACGGAAATCAGGCAGGTGGGGGGGGAGGAAGCAGAGTCACCCCCACTGCACAGTTTGAGTGGAAGGGGATGGGGGGCACATCAAGTCCCCGTCAGCAGAGCAGCCAGCAGTGGCAGCCAGAGAAGATGCGCGTCCCCTGTGACTGCTGCTGCTGCTTTCCTGCTGAGAAAAGCTGCTCCACCTCAGTGCCAGGGGGAAGGGAAAGTAGTGCCACGGTGCCTTGAAGTGAGGCCTATCAGCTGCCCTGGTCTCCTTCGGCATGAGGGAAGGCAGCTCAGATCAGCAGCGTTATTGGTTGAGATCATCGTGCGATATCGGCGGTGCCTTGAAATCAGCTGCCCAGCTCTCCCTTGTGTGAGGAGCAATATATTGCTGTGTATTGCCGGGTCAAAATCGTTATCGCGGTGTGATTTCAGAACCCATTTTGGCCAATATATTGAAAAATCACACGGCGCTAAAACAGACCATTACATTTGTGATATTGCCGTGCAAAAATGTCCCTTAAAAAGTTGGGGGGGACACCAAGGGATGAGGCTGCGGGCCCCTAACTGGGAACCACTGATGCAAAGCACTCAAAGCCAACTCATCCGGTGCCAGCCAAGGGAGCAGACATGCAAGGAGGGCACATGCACTTGTGCACAACGGAGGGGGGGGCACAGCAGCCCCTGCCGAAACGGTTTCATGCGCGGGTGGGACTCTGTCAAGAGAAAAAAGAGGCACCACCTTTTTAGGTTTCACTCCACGCTGCATGGAAAGAGGATAAAAGATTAGATGTTAGAAAGATACAGGCTGTTGTGCACCAAAGGCAAGGCGGGGGGGGGGGGGGGACCAGACAGCAGCCTGGTTGCTGCCAGAGTGGGGAAAACCTCCCTCAGGGCAAGCATCTTGGTTAGCCTCCGTTCACCAGCACACACAACCCTCCTCTTCCTTCTCACAGCCTTGTTAGCCTCCAAGAGTTCAACCCAGGCAGAAAAGCAAGCTTGAGAAAAGAGGACGGGGCTGGCCTTCCCCTCCTCGCACCCAGCCAGGTCCTGGGACACCTTGGTGGTTCACACAGCAGTAGCGGGGGGGGGGGGATTATATAATGCCACAACTCAGTCGGAGTGCTGATGCCTGGAAGCAGGACTTAACATTTCTATCCTGCCTTTCCATTAAAAGTAGTAAGGCAAGATGTGGAAAGTCTCAACAGCAGACCAAACACAGGATAGTCCAAACCATGTTGACTTTGAAGTAAGCAATGTGGAATTCATTGAGGAGCTCCTCAAGCTTGCAAGCCCATTGAGGATTGCAGCCAGTTTGCTTCATGGAGCAATTTTTGTATGCAAGGGCCCCACCTTAAAAGGAGAACAGGATTCTCCTGGCAGTTGGTTCCACTGGTGTCAGTTTGGAAACCCCAGAGAAAATGGTTGGGACACCCTGAACGACTGTTGAGCAAAAGACCATTCCCCTCAAAGAAAGAAAGAAACCAATTTCAAAATGGCCTCCTCTTCAGCCACGATTATCTACAAATAGAGAACTATTTGCAAGTCACTGAGATGAACATGATACTACAATGCAATCCAAGCAGATAATGTAGTCTGTATAACCCTCAAAGGAGATACTCTCTCCAAATACCGTCCTTCCTCCCATTAGACAGTCAAGGACTCTTTTGCAACAGCAGCTCCCAAGATCTCTGGCTCTGCTGACATCTAGTGGAGCAACAAAGAACTCCTGCCCACAGCTCCCAAACCCAGCTTGGAACAAGGGATGCAGGCAGACAGGGGAAAGCGGCCCTGAGAATCCAGTTCCTCATTCTTCTTAAAAAGAAGCCCTGCCTGGGCACAGTCTTAGGCTCAGGACTGAGAAGCAAAAAGAAGTCAAGGGAGGAGGCGACTCTCCAAAAGAGCAGAGGGTGGGCAAGTTTTTATGTAAATGAGGACGGAGATGAAGGCAGTGAGGCCAGAGCTTGGAAGCCTAAGGTACGACCTGTTCCCCTAATGAAGTTTTGAGCTGACATTATTAACATTATTGGCAGCTGACGTTATTACAGTGTCCGTACCCTTCCATAACGTTCGGGGCTTGTGGGTAAGAAAATGTCATTAAAGGGGACAGGATGAGCACCAGGACAAGGCCATAGTCCCCAGCTTGAGTCCCTGGGAGCATCTCCTGGTATAACTGGGAAAGAGCCTTCCACCCTGGGAGATCCTGGAGAGAGTAAGTCCCCTCTTCCTCACGTTTCCTCCAAACTAAAGAGTGGTGGGCGGATTTCATCAGCGGGCACAACCTGGCCAGAGTGGTGAGCAATGTTGGGGGCAGAGTTCTGGGTGGAGCTGAGGTGACCAAGCTGTGCTGGCAGGAGGCCAGCGAGGAAAAGGTTGCAGAAGTCAGGGGCGAAGATGAGTTGAGAGGAGAGGAAGGGTTGCATTTGAGGATGGACTGCATAGGCAGAATAAATGAGAAAGAAATTAAGAAATAAAGCCAGTTGTAGATGAGATGGCAGCACTGTGGATGACAATGGAGACTGAACAGAGAGAGAGAGAAATGAGAAATCCAGGATGTTAATCACATTTATTTGGTTGCATGTGAAAAGTGAGTGGGGTGGGGGTGGGGCAGTCAACTATGTTTTACTGAGGGTAGACCCACTGAAAATATGAATGAGCATGACTAACTGAGGTCCTTTAATTTCAGTGGGTGCACTCCAAGTAAAGCTTAGCTGAATATCACCAAGCAACTAAGTTGCTTGGATGTTAGGCTGCCTAACACAAGCTATTTTTGTGACTGCAGTGGGTATGTTAATGTTGGAAGGCACAATAGGATTATTCCATAATGTTTTTTATTTAAAAAGACTGATTAGCCTCAACTGGGCAACTTAGGCCAGCCACCCGGGGGCAAATCCCGGTAGGCCATCTTGGAAAGGTTGGGACTGGGATGAGCATCTTCCTCCCCAACCCTCCCATCTCTTCCCACCCAATGTTTTAAGAACTTGGAAACCAGGAAAGTGGGCACTGGAGGAAGAGCAGCCTCTGTTGCTGCTGCTGCCCAGCTGATGCCGTGTGAGAAGCGCCTGCAAAGCCCAGGACCGCAAACCATCCGCTTCACGCTCCACGCTGCCGGCATCTGTTGGGGCAGGGGGTGCCTTTGGAAACACTTTGTTCACTGGGCACGGTGGCCCCCCTTGCAAGGCTGGCAGTAGGAAAAGCCACACCTGGGGGGGGGGAGCAGCACCAATTCATGAGAAAAGCCTGCCTCCCTCCTGAGTCAGTCACTGCCCCCCCCCCCTGGCAGAGCTGCTCCTTCGGCATAACTCTGACCTCCACCCTGCTCCTCTGCCTTCATCCTCCCTTGTTCCTGGGGCTCAACAAGGTGTGTGTGTGTGTGGGGGGGTAATCTTCCCACTGAACCACCACATAACTTAGAAACTGAATGGGAGGGCTTGCAAAACTGAGGGTGAAGCAAATGTTTTGTAACAGACACACTTCTGCCCCACATGAAGGGGAACCCAAGGAAACGCATCACCAGCCAGAGGGCTGCAGCTAACTACATATGTCCTCTCCATCGGCCTAGAGGGGAGGCAAGCAAGGGGCTGGACTTGGGCACTTCTGATCCCCACAGAGCGCAGGATCATGAGCGACATGAGTCAGCACTAGTTCACACCACCACAGCTCTTGGGTCTGTATCTCTGACTTCAGGCTGCTGTACTCCACTGTGGCCATGAGAACATCCTGGAGGAAAAGGAACCAGCCCCCCACCCCACCCCACCCCGCAGCTGCAAGTGCCGTGTCCTCCCTGATGCATTGCTCGGAACCAGCAACTCAGCAAGCAGCTTGAACCCACCTTGGACAGAGTCATTTGATCAGCCAATGTGGCAGCTGAGATGGGCGCATGGTTCTGTGTTGAAGCCAGGACAACACCCCAGCTCCCTGATCATGCAAGCCAACTCATCCCTGTGGCCTGGGCCAAGGCATGATACCGGAGGGTGCAGCCTGTAACACCTTCCCAGCAAGGCGCCCTGACCTGCAAACTGCATGAGCAGCTCCAAGTCCAGGGGTCAGAACTAAGAAGCACGCCTCAGCCTTTTGTGACCCAGTGTGAGGAAGCCAGGAAGCCCGGTGGCTGTGAGAGACCCCTCGATTTAGTGCACGTGCAATAAATAAGCAAACCTCTGGACACGCAGCGTCACAAGCTTTGGTGCCCCTGGCAGACAGAGCTGGTTTGCTCCAGCCCACACCCATTTCGGTCAGCGGTTGCAGGACTTTGCGCTGCCATCCCCCCTTCTTTTCCGTTCATAAAGCAATTGCTGCCTTTGCAATGGGTGTGATGTGTGCTCTGAGTCCCCCATCCCAGCCCTGCCCTTGCACACATAAGCCATACAACATTCAAGCAGAGCTTGGGTAGCCGTCTGTCATGTATGACCCAGGGGAGAATCCTGCACTGGAGGGGGATGGATGCAGCAGAAGGCCCTCAAGATCCATTCCAACGACAATTCTATGGTTCTATGAACCCCAGGTCTCATGCGTCTGGGCAACATTTCCCCCTCTTCAAACCAAAAGATAGACCTGGATGGAATGGACAGTTCGCACGTCCCAAGAACAAAGTACTCACCAGCTTGCTGGCTTTGGGACCTTCCGAAGAATCTGGAGGAGAAGAGAAAAGGAAAAGAAGCAAAGCACTCAGGAGAGGCTTTGGAAAGTGGATTATTCTCCCCCCCCCCCACCTGTCAAGGCACCAGCAGCAAGTTCCTAAGGGAGGATCTGGATTCCTGAATTTCACCAAGAAGGCAGCTCCCATTTTATACCCTTCAGCTCATTTGTGAGGCAGAGGGGGAAACTCAGGTTCCAAGCACATGCAAACCAGGGTCCACTGAGGCAACGAAGGTAATAATAATAATAATAATGGCTGCTATTAAACTTAGTGAAAGCCACAATAACTAATAAAGCACACCCAGTATCCTTCACATGGTTTGTGATGCCCTCTCTCTGCACAGCAATGAACCTGGCAAGGCTCCTAGGAGTCCCCTTTCATTCCTGATACTGTCCTGTAATTAATGCTTGATCGGTCATTTGCCACTTGTCTTTACTGGATGTGTTCTGTGATACCGGCTGACTTACTGTGAATGTTAAAAGCTACTTTGGAGATGACACAATGCTTTAATGACGAACTCAGATGGCCCTCGCCAATCATTTTGAAGGCGAAACAGGGCCACCCACAAAGAAAACAAAAGGTTTTAGCCTACCAGGAAGAACCCCAAGATACAAATCAAGTGCCCCAAAGGAACAAAACAGAATACTTAAAAAAGAAGCAGGCTGCTTACTGCAGATGCACGCAGTGAAACCGATGTTAATGGTACTCTGGACTTGTGGAGAAGGGACACCAAGTTGGAGTGTAGGGTTTCTAGCAAATCAGCCAGCCAGCCCTGGCCTGCCCTCCCAGGGAGAGAGGGGTAGAGGGCGCTGCAAATCTCAGACCAATTTACCCAGCATGGGACACATCAGCCCATGTCCCTCCAGGGTTATAGGGAGCTTTGAGCTCTGTTGTAGCCTGAATGCTAAGGAAGGCAGAGGCTCCTGAAAAAAAGAGGGAGCTACAGCCAAGCAGAGCCCATGACGTCCTTTCCATCTGTTTCATGCCTGTGAAACTGAAAAGGCCTGCACCAAACATTGCAGCAGCCACCAGTTTCCATGGAAACCCTCTGGCAAAAAGCCATGCCGCCCAGAGTTCCATGGAGAAAACATGAAGGACAAGTCCAGAAACATTGACACCTTCTCACCTGCCAGCCTCACTCTTGGAGCCCAACCTTGTAAGATTAACCCGGCCACTTCCTACATCCCATGCCCTGGTCCTTAACCCGGGACAATCGTCACCTCCCTTTTCTGCCTGGTGAAGCTGGCTGCCTTCTCTTTCCCCTCTCATCTCCACCTGCCTATCTGGCTTCGCTGATCCAATGGGATCCTCTCTCCACGGAACTCCCTGCTCTTTAAGCTGCCTGCTGTTCAAATTCAGCTGCCAGGGAAAACAAGGTGCTCCAGCAGGAACCTCGCCAAATGCTGCTTGTCCCTACTATATTTACATGAACAGGCCAGTCAAGGATCCTGGAGCAGCCCTCCAGTACTGAGGCCAAAAGTCAGGAAGCCCCTACCTCTCTTGGGGACCTTCGAAGCGGAAGACTCCGGCGTTTCCGGGGACGTTGTTTCTGCGCCATCGTCAAAAACCTGGATCTGGTCAGATTTAACATTTTATATAAATTATTTATTGAAATACTTTTAGGTCGTATTTCAGGGCAGGCACCCTCAGCGAGGGAGCTTGCAATATATTAAATGCAAAGTGACATACATAAAATAAAATCAAAATGCTGGTTTTAAAACATGGACTGGAAGCAGATAAAATCATATCATTACAGCTCAGCTTAAAATAATTGCAACAGCAGCAGCATCATAAATCCATAAAAAAGGAAGTTGAAATAGGTGGTTTGTTAAAAATCAGAACTGACGGGGCCTCTCACACTTCAGCAAGTGAAGAGTTTTATTGATTTTTATTTGAAGAGTAAATAACCTCAAGGTGGCGCCCAATATAAAAACACTAATAATACACACAGATATATATTAGCACAGATCAAACAAGCAGCTAGCTGAGCATTATATAAATACCACTGGTACTAAGAGCATCAAAGCCCCAAAAGTAAACCCCTTTGAAACAAAGCCAGCAGGAAACACTGATTTTTGAGATCTTTCTGAAAAGCCTGCAGAGCTTCCCTCACAACGTTCTTGTTCCCAAAGAGCCTGTATGTGATGCGTGGGTTCAAATCAAGTTATGGACTTGGTGAGTGGGCCCCTGGAACCCAGTTGCTGCTTTCTAAAACAAAACCAACATGCCTGGGTTTTATAGACATGCTCTTGGTCAGAAGATCTAAGTTCAGTTGGGGTTCTTCATCTAAAACACACACCGCTTTTAGCACCCCGGGACTGCATGTGGAAAAGGGCTTGAGAATAAGATAGCCACCATACCTGATGCAATAGCACAGCTTCCCCATCTCTCGGGGGCCCTTGTCTACTGGCAGCAGAGAGGAAACACCTCCCAGTTCACACCCATTGCGTCCCACTTCCTGGGCCGCTGAAAGTCTTTACCAGACCTCCAGGCCCAGGGGTTCCTTCCCTCGCATGCTAAGTACATCAAGCATACATGACTAGTGGATTCTCTTCTCTCGGTCAACACCAGCACCACTCCAGAATTTTACAAATATAAGAATGGGTATTATTATTCCTTCTGAAATTTGTCTACCGAGCCCTGAGTCTCGTAAGTAAGTTTAGGTTTTTCCTTTTCTACTGCTACATACAGTATCTGACTTCTCCCTTATCCCTAGTCTTAATAGTTTGGAACTTTGGGTTTGGCTATATAATTTGGGCATCCCAAAGACACTGGCGGAGGAAGGGGGTGCGGTGGGCACGGTCCGCCCTGGGTGTCGTCCCTGAGGGGTGTGACATCGCCGTGCGGCCCCTGGGACACTCGCCGCAGGCGACACCCCCTGGGACGCTTGCCCCGCCCCTGGGTGCTGGAGCAGCTAGCTCTGCCTCTGCCCAAAGATTCTCCTTTTGTGCGCCAGTCAGCTTTTTCTGTGCAGGCAACACCCTTTGAGCAAGGGGAATGGAAGGGAAAAAACTCCCTCCGTGATTACTGAGGAGTGAGCTGGCTATTTCCCCAAGTTTAATATTAACCCACCGCTCTTGGGAGACCCACTCATTCAGGAGCAAAGAGGCACGGAGAGGCGGAGGCAGCAATGAGGAAGAGGAAGTGTTTCAGGCTAGCCCCTCCCTTTGTTCAACCTGCTAGTGCTGACCCCCTCCTGCAAGTGCAGCAAGGGTAGAAAAGGGGGTACTTATCCAAGGACTGAAGACCTTGGATAAGTGGTGTAGTTCAGCCCTGCACATTGGGGCAAACTCCCTTCCCCCCCCCCACCTCTTGCCAAAACACACAGAGCAGGGAACACCGCAAAGGCCTGGCCAACTGCTCCTAGCCTTCCTGTTCCCCCTCACTGGTTAATTCGTGCCCAAGAGCATGTGCAGATGATGCCACACGAGGCAGCTTCCAAATAGATGCCCAGCATTTGGTTCACCCAGCAGAACCTGTCAACCTGACAACTAACAGGGGCACGGAGGAATGCGAAGGTGGGAGCAACCTAACCCGGCCAGAGCCACAACTTGCTGCATCTTCGCTTCCCATCACCAGGAAGAAGCTGGACCTGAAGCAGCAACAACAGCCAGCTCCAGCTGCCAACAAGATTGCCATAGCAACAGATCTGTCAAGCAGCACCAGAAAATTCAGTGAGGAAATGGGAGAGGAAGCCCCAGCAGCCAGGCCTCCAAAAGGAAGGCCCAACGTTCAGCTGGAGGCTGCTCCAGGCAGAGGGTGTGGGCACAACTAAGGGCAGGAGATGGAGCACCATCTTCTGCACAACACACACCGAAATGGGCACGAGCTGCAATGGGGGGATTGTGCCCCACATCACTTGCCATCTGGGTTTCCCAGCTCAAGCATGAAACCATCTTGGGCCATCAGGCCTGAAGTCAACCAGGACCAGACGGCACTGGGACAGAATCGTTAACACATAAGCCAAGGCCAGCAGAAGAATAGAGGAGCCAGGATACCGCAAGCTCCCTAACTCCCCTATCTGACCTGTGGCTGCATCAGGACTTTGCAGCAAGTGCCATGGGCATGCCCCACTCTGCAGAATTAATCTGAGCTTGATAAGCACATGCCATTAAAATATAATTCTTCTAAGTTCTGCTCTGTATAACCACCCTTAGTGCCTCAGGACCAAGGGGGCAGTGAGTGGGGTGGGAAGGGGTAGGCCTTGGAGGCTTTGTGGGCACCAAGGGAAGACCTGAAGGCCACCAAGTTGGTGACTCCTATTTTAGGAGACACACAAGGGCACCAGAAAGGTTAAAACCACAGCTGCTGCTTGGAAACGGCTAGTGCACCTTAAGGGGGGTGGGGTGGGGAGAAACATTCTCCCTATCAAGTGTTGAGCAGAGCTTCTTTCCTAACCTACACTAGCACTGACTGAGATCGGTAAGACCCAGCCTTGCCACCAGGCGGCCACTGAAGAGGAAGCTTACCTGTGATTGTCGCACAAAGATGCCGTGGTTCTCCTCGCAGGTGAAGTACTTTCTGCCCTGCACCATGCCATCGTTCTTGCCTTTCGCTTCATCCAGGATGACGCCCACCCACTTCCCAGTGGCAAACAGCGTGGCACCCACATAGGCCACCGTCCCACGGTACCCTTTCCCGATGACTTCCACTCGAGAGCCCACTTTCAGGGGCTTGCCGCTCACTTCCACGCTCATCCTGGCGCTGGCGCTCGATGCCTGGGGAAACAAACAGGGAGAAGAAGCCAAGGGTCACTTGGTGCTTCTGACAACTGCAACGAAGCTCTTCTAGGCAAATCTGGACCCAAAGTATTGTTCAGTGCTGCAAAGGAGAAATCCTCCTCCTCTCTACACCGCAAAGACATGGCGGTGTTGAACAAAGGAGGCTAGTCAGAGTTTCTTCATAGATTTGAAATAAATGTTGAAGAGGGCAAAGGGCTGCTCAGTGGATTCTCTTACAATAGGACAAGAAACAGTGGAGATGAGCTGCTGGGAAACAGATTCCAGCAAATATGGGGGGGGGGGGACTTCTGAAATCCTCCACAGTGGGATGCGCTGCAAAGGGGAGCTGCACAATCTGGCTCCTTGCGAGCTTTCAATAGAAGACTGCATAGGACTATGACGCACAGGCCTGGACCCTCCCCCCCCCCATATTTTTTCTTTAAAAGCCTCAAGTAGAAGGAGGCCTGGCCACATGAGTCTCCTGAATGTTTCTGGTTCTATGGAAGCTGACTGGCAGCCCAAAAGAAAGCCAGAGGCATTAAATGGAAGCAATTGCAAGAATCTTTTTCAAGCCTCTTCAAATTGCTTCCAACTTCTGCCAGAGCAAAATGAAGATGGGAAGCAGCCTCTCAGCAATGCACGGTCCTTTCGCTCGAAATGCACAAAGTGGCAGTGTGTGGCCCAACCCCTCTCTCTTTGGGACCCAGAGCATTCCAAGAACCGCTGCAAGCCACCCTCTGTCCGGGCTGGAGCTCTTACATATTTCAGAAAGCTTACACACCGCTTGATGGGAGAAAACCTCAAAACAATAAAATCATCAATAAAGAAATGCATGGCAATAATTTAAAGCACTGAAAAATTAAAATCTACAATATAAGGCTCGACTAAACAAAAATGTTTTCAGCAGGTGCTGAAAAGAGTACAGCAAAGGTGCCTTCCTGGTATCAATAGACAGGGAGTTCCAAAGTGCAGGTGCTGCCACACTAAGAGATCCATTTCCTATGGTACAACTGAGGAATGGGCATTATGTGGCACCTATAAAAGGGCCAGTTCCGCATATCAAAGCAGTTGAGTTGGCATATATAGGGGCAATGTGATCTTGCAGGTAAACTGGTCCCAAATTGTTAAGGGTTTTACACAAATAGAAACACCCTGAACCTGGCCTGGGAGCAAATTGGCAACCAATCTCTTGCCTTTTAAGGCTATCTGCCACCTGAAGAACATCCTTTTCCTCCTCCAGTAATGCTACCTCCAGGATGAGAAGGTTGTGGCCTCTCTAGGCAGAAAGGCTCAATCTGGGCTATGAAAGTCTGGTGGTCTGAGCATCTGTAAAAAGAAAAAGCTCTGCAAATTGCTAGCATGGGATCAGTCTTTAAGAGACCAAGTGCCTGGATCTGTGTCTTCCAGAATGTGAAAGGAGCTCTTCCTCTCTCTCCTACTGGGAAAAATCTACAGCTTTGGCTATCCATCAATACCGTACTGAAGTCTAGACTATGTGCACCCGACCTGTTTTGCCAGCATGGAACCCTATTGGGGATGGTGTGTTCACAATGAAAGTACAGCGAGTCTGAAGAGGGGACTATCACCTGCGGCACCGCCTCACGGAATAGAATAATAGCACATAGCCAGGAATCCCATGGCTTGGCACCTGGGCGCAGATCTTGTAACAGCCTCACTCCCTTCCCAGTCCATTCCCCTTGTAGCTATATTATTATTATTATTTTAAAAAAACACCTTTTAATTAAATCCTCCCAGATGTGCTTCTTCCAAGAATCACAGGAAGGTGTTTTCTTCTAATGCAGGCATCCCCAAACTTTGGCCCTCCAGATGTTTTGGACTACAATTCCCATCTTCCCCAACCACTGGTCCTGTTAGCTAGGGATCATGGGAGTTGTAGGCCAAAACATCTGGAGGGCCGCAGTTTGGGGATGCCTGTTCTAATGCATGCAGTGACTGGTTACCACAGCAACAAATCCTCTGGAAAAACTGCCATAGGACCAGCCCTGAATCCACATGCCAGAAAAACCCAAGAACAGAGCTGACCTGTCCTTGCAAATCTATTCCACAACTATTGCCTCTACAGCTGCAATTCTAGTCATACCCAGTTGCTCAACTTGCTGGCCAAGGCTCGGTGTCCCAGCCCGCCCGATTCCTGGTCAACATGACTATACCAGAGTGCCATGGTCACACTGCCAGATGCCATCTTAAGCACTTGGAGAAGGAGCCAGAGATCCTGGGCCAACAGTTGGAAGTACTTCACCTAGGACTCTCATCTTCATGAAGCACCAAAATGCAAGCTGCAGTTTTTGCAACGGACAGGCAAACGGACATGCGAAGTCAGCCAGTCAGGGCTGGGATGGTAAGCAGCAGCCCAAGTGTGCCCTGTTTGCCTGTTAAGGAAGGCCTTGTCGTCTTCCCAGAACAGCTTCACCCAACACCCCTGACAAGACGCGGGGCTTTCTGGACTGCCTCTCTGCCTTCCTAGGAAAACTGCTGATGGGTTACATTCACAGTCGGCCTGACAAATGCAGGGACAGAGCTGCAAATGACTCAGTCTAGGGCACCAGGAAGTTTCGTGCACAAAATGGGAGCAATGCAAGGACAGCACCAAACGATGGAAAACATGACCAAGTGAAGGCTGGCTTTTTAAAAAAAACCTCTTCACAGATGAGTAAGAATTTTATGCTTTTTAAGGGTGGGTTGCAGAAAAGAGAACGCTACTTACAGAACGTTTTGGAAGACAATGCGTGTAAAATAACAAACTTGGTGGGGAGGGGAAACTTGTTGAAACTTGTTTTAGAAATGCAGCAATGCAGCTGCCCTGTCAAAGTCTCCTTCCCAACTCTGGGTTCGTGAGCCAAAAGCTTTAAAAAACAAGAAATTAGTCCACTTAAAATCCATAACTACTTTCTCGGAGGCAGACAACTGCAGACACCCAGCACCCACAACAGGCCCCAAGAGGGGAGGGGCCACAGTTGTTCTCCCTCCTTAAAATAAAAGACGGTGGCTGGATCTGCAGAGTGATGGGTCTGGCAGCAGCTTAGCTAAGGTGGAAATGCAATTGCACCAAGGCAGGGAGACATGTTCTTCCCACCAGGCTGTGTGATGGAAGGCACACTTAAAGGATTAAATGCTGGGCAGGAGAAAGAAAAAGCCATCCCCTCTTTACAGGCTCAAACAAAGAGGAGAGGAGGGCCTTTCTTGCCTTTTAAGTGAATTCCCACCCCTGTTCTCTGCTCACCAGGACACTTAGTTCCAGGGCATGCAGCACCACCTGTACTGGAAGAGTTTTAAGATGCTGTTATTGTTTTATCTTTTGGTGCTTGCCGCTGTGGGCTCCTTTGAGAGAATCTTAGAATATACATTTATTTATTTAACAAAATGTATATGCCGCTTGATTGAAAGAAAACCACAAATATGAAATAAACCATTGAAATCATCTGTAAAAACAGTTGAAAGCATTCCAAAGAAGATTAAATTCATCAGTAGCTAAAAAGAGATTACGGTAAATACATGTCATAACAACAGCACCGCCAGCACCCTGGGTGTTCTAGCCAAGGAATGCCATCATTCCTACAGCCTAGTGAGTTAGATGCCATTGGTCCCTTTACTGACAGCTGTGGGGCAAGGCATCCTTTGCCTGAGATTCCTAAAGAAGTTAGATATCTGGCTAGGGTGACACATACATGCCTTAGTTGCCTCATGGCTGATCTACCACAGTGTGCTTTCTGCCTGGGGCTGCTTTTAAGAAGTATCTGTAAACTCCAGCTTCTCCAGGATGCTATGGCAAAGCTTTCTGTTTGGGGGAGCATCTGACTGACCAAACAGCCTCATTGGCTTCCTTCTTGTTTCCAGACCCCATTCAACAAACCTAATCTGCTTGGAAGCAGGATGTACAATGGGCTGCCTGCCTTTTCACACTGTCACTCTTCATTATGGTATGTGGTCACATATGAGCTGAGCTGAGCTGTGTTTGGTTGGGACGCTGAAGAGGTCCTCTGCTATGGAACTGTTCCCACAAAGGCCTATCCTGATGCTTCTCCATCACAGGAGCAGGAATTCAGCAGGGCAATCTGCTAAGTTTTAATTTCCCTGGCATTTTAGTCTACACTGCTTTGTCCTCCGTATTTGCCATGAATTATTACAAGAAAGAAGATTCTGACTTAACATCAGGAAGAACTTTCTGACGGTGATAGCTCTTTGACAGTGGTACGGACTCCCTCAGAAGGTGGTGTGGACTCTCCTTCCTTGGAGGCTTTTAAGCAGAGGCTGGATGGCCATCTGTCATGGATGGTTTAGTTGCTATTCCTACAAAAACAATTATTACTCAGATGCTTTTCAACATTGAACTGCAAAAAGAAGATGCCTTACTTCCTAAGAACTACAGGTGTCTAAAATCTTGGCCTAATCTGGCAGCTGCCCCGTATCTATCCAATATTATTTATGAATCCTATAGATGGGCCCTTTCCAGAGCCTGATTTGATGCGATGCCTTCAGCTGTGTTACATGGCAAATTCTTACGTATACCAATCGAAGAGCGCTTTTGTCCATGCATGTCCAATAAGGTGGAATCTGTTATTCACATTCTTTTATTCTGTGAATTCTATAGTGAAGAACGATCGAGACTCATTTTACCCCTATTATCAAAATTCACACCCTTGCAATATTATCTGGAATTTCCCCCCGAAACATTATGCAAATTCCTTCTAGAAGATTCTTTGAGCTCAGTATCCTACGCTGTGGCCAAATTTTGCACCTTACCTATTAAAAAAACGTAAATATATTTTATTGAATAACATATTATAACAATTTGTCCTGCTCTCCGATGATGATATTGCTGCTACAGTTCTTAGTTAAATCTCTTATTCTTTTATGGTGTTTTATCCCGCTGGACCTGTATTTTAAGTATTGTATATTCAATTAGTATATTGACTGTTAAAACCCCATATCAGTCGTTATTATTGTTTATGTAGAGAATTACGCAGTATCTCTGGTTCAATATGCTGGCTGTTTGCCATAATAAACATTGACTGACTGACTGTTGCTATTCCTGGATTGCAGGGGGTTGGACTAGATGACCCTTGGGGTGCCTTCCAGCACTACAGTTTTATGATAACTGTATTTTATTGCAAGCCCCCTTGAGGATTTTAAATTAAAAAATGAAGTAATTAATAACAAAATGAGCAATACATTTTGGCAGAATACAGCTCAGGAGACAAACAAAAGTCAAATATCTGAGCTCTGTAGAAGCAGCTGTGCCTGTGAGAAACAGCAAACTGTGGCTGCTTCTTCCACCAGTGGGCTCTGGGGGTCCTGGAATAACAGGGAGCAGCTTCTGCCCAATGGGGCCAGTGAAGGATCCTGGGGACATGACTGAAGAGCAGCTTTAGCAGCTCTCACACAAGGATGCTTTTTATTCCACCAGCCACTAGTAGCACCCACCGGAAAACAAGCAAGTTCCAGAAAGGAGGATAATTGGGAAGGCAGGAGGAAAACCAAGAGAGCTGGGTTTGTTAGAGAGAAAAACCCTCAAGGCAGCCCAGCAAAGGCAAAGGCAAGGCAAGGAGAGATGGAGGAAGCTCGCTTCCACATTCAGACGGACAAAAGGATTTGGTCCTCCTCGGGGAGTATTATTCAGGTATCATTTTGGATGAGGCAATCCTAGCCTCTGCCCAACTTGAAGAGATGCTTGGTAGGGTGAACAAGCTGTTAGACTCCATCAGCATGTCTAAAGATGCCCCAGAAATGACGCCGGTGTATTAGGAGGCCAGGTACCATGAACTGCACAGGAGGTAGGGAACTCAATTCGGGAACCCACATAATGCATCTAGAGAAAACACAAGGGTGCCACAAAGCACATGGCAGTGGATACAACAAGGTGCCCTCCAGCAGTGGGAATGAGAGAGGGGTTCAACAGTACTGCCAATCACAGGACCCGCCACCTACCACAGAATCAGAGCAGCATTCCTCAGATGTCTAAACAAATCTCCCCTTTTCTGTTGAGCCCGAGAACCCGTCACTAGCCTGCCGGTTCACAGCGGGGTGGGTGGAATTGAGAAAGGAACAGCCACGACCCCGGCTTGGGCTCTAGGTCCCCTCTACCTGGCAAGTCACACTCAGGTTTTCAAGGAACAGAGCCTTCTCACTGGTTGCCCTGGTTTAAAGGAATGAGCTCCTGGAGGAGGTCTGTTCACAGCTCTCCCTCCGGGGCTTTTTAGGCACCTCTCTCAGGCTCACTTGTTCACAACAGCCTTTGGGCAGATGGCAGAAAGCTATTTATTTGTTATTTAAATCATCTCTATGCCGCTTCAGTTTACAACCAGTTATTAATAAACAGGACATTGCAAGCACTATAGGTACAAATGCAATAATAAGCTATATTTAAAGCAGCATGATTAACAGAAAAACATTATAATCTCTCAAAGAAAAACAGGACAAATGAAAATCAGGTACAAAAATACAATAGAAATCCCATATATAAAGATCATTAACAAAAGAAATTCAGTACAACAGAAGTTGCACCAACAGCTCCCCCCCCCAAAAAAAGTCCCCTATAACATGCGGGAGGCAGTGGAAGACAGGAGTGCCTGGCGTGCTCTGGTCCATGGGGTCACGAAGAGTCGGACACGACTAAACGACTAAACAACAACAACATCAAAACATGTTTTATGCTGCCATACTTGCTATTTAACTTTCAGAGGGATTTAAACTTCTTGCATTTTTATTATATATTTTTAATCTCACCCTAGCCTTTTCCACAAGTGTTCAAGGCAACTGAACACTTGTGAAAAAGACAGAAAATCCTTATATAAATACATAAAAATGAATGGGACCCCAGTGTTGCTCTGTGAAACTGAAATCTGGAAGATTCTGGCCTTCTCTTGGCAAAATCCTGATGCTTGACTCACAGTGAGTGCCTGTCCTTGGCTGCAGAAGCTCCCTGCCCTCTCCCCTTCAGAGCGGGGTTCATTCTCTTGGGCTGTCAATGCAGACACTTCCCCAAACATGCAAATCACATTCGTACTTCTGAAACACGCAGGCTCCAGTCTCTGCCACTGAAGTTCATTCTCACAGAAGACTGTGAAAAATACCGTAACTATCTTCCACACCAATTGAGCATTGCCTGCTTTGCTTGAAGGTAATGTGCTGCAGCTGCCATGTTGGTTCAAATTATCACAGGCTTCCTTCTTCCTCACTCCCAGAAACTGGAGTTAGTTTCTACTGACACCACAGCAGCTCAAACACCAGAGGAGAAGGCTATTTGTAGCCTCCTCCAAGAGTCTCTTTGAAGTACAAAGTCTGAGGAAGCCCCTCAGCTCTACAGCCTGCCCTGCCACCCACCCCTCCAATAAGAAGAGGCAAGGATGCAGGATTGAAGCATCTCCCGCCTCCAGTTTAAGTCATGGACAGACTCATCTGGAAGGAGGAGGAGGAGAAGAAGCAAAGCTCCCTTTGCACTAATCCTCATTATCAACAGCCATGTAATACCAGAGGGCTGCCATCTTCCCTCCTCACCAAAGGAGGAGATTACTCAAGTATTAATAACTGGCTTGTCACCCAGTGACAGAATGGGGATGGCTGCTGTCTCATCAAAGGCGATTGGAGCAGCACAACGAAAAACCAAAGCAGCCAGAGCTGCTGTCTGTGTGGGAGAAGCCCTCACTCTGCTCAAGGACCAGGCTGTCCCTGACATTCGCTTGGCCTGAGTTTTAGAAAAGGGGAGCAAGGCAGTGTGAAAGGAAGGACAAGGTGATGGGTGCAGGGAGGCTCCAAGGAGAGGAGCTCAAGAGCACGAAAAAAAGGGTGCCCAGCCCTCAAGGGAGGAGCGCAAAACTGAAAGCCCACAGGAAAACAATTTTCCAGGTCAGCCAAAGAATGCAGAAGAGCCAGAAAGTCTAAACTGCCCCTCCCCCCAATGTCCCAAAGTGCAGCCACCAATCCTGGTACAACTTAAACCAGAGAGCTGGTGCAGCACAGTGGAGAAGGAAACAGCAGCTACTGCTGCAGACCACTCGAGCCAACAAGCCAAGCCACATTCTACGACCACTAGCAAGGCACGTTCAATGCAGGACCAACGCAGGGAACTGAGTCAGGTCACGTGTCCATTGAGTTCAGCACCGTCTGCATGGAATGACAAAAGCTCTCCAGAATCTCAGGCAGGAGTCTGGAAATGCTGGGGATTGAACCCTGGCCCCCTGCCCTCAAACCTACGGTCTAGCACTGCACTAAGGCCCTTCCCCAACCAGCCAGCATCAAGCCCTTGCCAAAAGGAACACTCAAGTGAAGGCCTTTCCTTTCAACAGGCCCACAATGGACCTTGCCTCTGGCGAGAGACTGACCCAGTTTGGGCCTATGGGGTGGGAGGATTCCAAACCCGGAAGACTATAAAAACCACAGCCCAGGCAGCTGATACAGCCTCCAGAGGCTGTGCTTGAAAGAACGCAACAGACCCAGAGGCCTCCTAACTGACTGCCCTGCTCAGGAGGCAGCCAACATGAAACTCCAGTCCCTGCCAGCCCCTTTCAGAGATGGAAGAGGAAGGACAGGGGAAGGCAAGGAACAAACCCTTGCAGAACCAACC
Organism: Zootoca vivipara; assembly: GCF_965207765.1. Lineage (NCBI taxonomy): Eukaryota > Metazoa > Chordata > Lepidosauria > Squamata > Lacertidae > Zootoca > Zootoca vivipara. Next base: position 74,719,857 of record NC_142583.1, read on the forward strand.
ACAAGCTCACTTCTCAGACACCAGAGCCTGGAGGGCAAACATTTTGCACTCCCAACACTCAGATGAGCCCCAAAGACAACCCCTTCCACCTGCTTTGGGGCCTCCATGGAAACTAGCCAGGGTAACTGCAGAGAAGCCGAAGGACAAAGTGGCCTGGCCACCAGTGAAGGGCCACAGCTGAAAGGCTGAACACCTGCCTTGCATGCAGAAGGTCCCAGGCTCAATCTCCAAAGGCACTTCTCTGGGTAGGGCTGAAACCCTGGAAACTGAGCTCCTGCTGCCAGTCAGTGCTGCGGCTGACGGACCAATGGTCGGACTTGGTATAAGGCAGTTTCCTATGTTCCAACGAAGAACCAACGAGAAGCAGCGGCAAGAAAGGCCTCCCTGGGAATTGGTCTGGGAATTGCACATGCTTCCTTCCAGGGGAGCCACAGACGGCCTCCTCTCCTTCCAGGGCTTGCAAAGGTGAAGGAAGACACAAAGGTGGCCACTCAGCACCCCCTCAGCACCTTAAGCAATAACAAGCTCTTGGCCCAGCAGCAAGGATGCTCAAAACGCATTGCCTGACCAGCCCAACATCTTGTGTGTCACTTCAGCCCTCCCGGGGGGGGGGGGGGTAGGACAGGGCAGGGTGGGTGCAGAAAGAGAACAAGAACAAAATGACAAAGGGGGGGAAACTCCAGAGAAAGGCCCCATTGTGAGGCTGGTTCCGAGTTCTGCTGCGGAGTCTGCAGCTGATGCCCAAACTGCAATATGGTGGAAGAGGGGGCTCTCAAAGACCATTTGGAAAGGAGTGAGGGGGGGATAAAGGAGGGGATGCAGGTGGGAGCAAGTGGCTGCTGGGGGGGGGGAGAGAAGGGGAAAGGAGACCAGAAGCTTTGCATTCGAGAGCCCTGGGAAAACTCACCATCACCAGAGGCTCAGCTGACACCTCCTTACAGTATCAGCAGCAATTACCAGGAAATAACAGTGGCCCATCTCCATCTAAAGGGCTTGGCTAGCAGGGAAATTCAGCCAACAACACAGCTTTCCTTAACATCCATGGCACGGAGGCACGATTCATGGCAGGAAACCGGCAAAGGAAACCCACTCTCAGTCTCTCACCTGCAGGCTCCCCTTGCAACAGATTGCATCTAGAGATCCTGTACCTCCAGGGGCACAGAGCGCAGCCCAGGCGTGGAGCGGCCAATGGCTGCCCATGTGTCACTTACCCGGCTGTACGTGTGCCTCTTGGTCTGGGCCATGCTGATGTTTTTCCTCCCAGCTTTAATTATCTCTGAAGAGGCTGGTCTCGGCTCATGGCAGGGGGCTCACCAAGGAGGATCCTGCTCCTATGTTGCAGAGGAGGCTTCCATGCCCACGCCCTGAGCCACCCTCTCCCTCCAGCCACACAGGGAGAAAAGAGCCCTTTTGCTGACAGAGAGGCGTCTTTAAGCCTCCAACACACAAAAATCCAGCCCAGCTGATGGAGACTCACTCTGCAGTGCTGCTCCAGACTTGTCACAGATTCTGTCAGCCCACTGGGTCCTAATGCTAGACCGTTTTGCTCCCAGAAAGGAAGAGCAAGATGCTTGGTGAGGCGGAGCGGAAACGTGAAGGTTGCAGAGCACACCAGAAGCACCCACCAGCCCAGATTCAAGTCGCAGGCTGAGCTCCACTTTGGTCCTCTCTGTCTGGAATAGTCTGGGGAACAGCCCTACGTGACACAAAACGCGCCCTCAGGTATGCCACTTGGAGCTCTGCCTGTCCTGATCACCCATGTGCACCCCCTTCCCATTGCTGGCTCCCAGAAGTGCACTTAGGCCACCTCTCCTGGGCCTTTTTTCCTGCTGCGAAGGAAAAAGAGGAACAGGAGGGAAAGCAGAGAAGAGTAGCCAGCAGCAGCAGCAGCAGCAGCAGCAGCCCTGCTAGCCAAGGCTCCCCATCAGATCTCAGGCAAGATGGCAACAAAGACCCATCTCAACTGCTCCATTGCCTGACACAGCCACACAGGGCAGGAGGTGAGGGGCAGGCAGCTCAAGAGTTAACCATGGCTTGCTCCGAAATCAATCAGTCTCCTTCTCCTAGACCATCTGCCTCATGACATCCAGAGCTACCTGGGGAAGGGAGGCAGCGACTGGAGATTCTGGCAGGACGAGATTCCATCTGCTGCTAACACCCTAAGGAGCCAGTGTCCTCTGAAACTGGTCCTGCAAAGCATCTCAAGGCTCCACTACGGTAGGTGAACCTAAACAGCAAACACATTCCACCAGGCCTGACTTCTGCCCTAGTGAGGGTCCTCTTTAAAATGTCCTGGTTAGAAGCAAGGGCTGGGATTCATTTTTGCCGATCAGAACACTAGGAGGTGCTTCCAAAAGTAGGCAGCAGTTTCTAAAAAAAACCACTACTCTATACTTAGGCGGCTGCTGCTGCTGCTGCTCCTCTTATCTCCTTTGCCACCTCCTCCTCTAGTTCCACCTCCAGGCCTTCTGCCATGCTGCTCCTGGTGCGTGGAAGAGTTTCTCACTGCCAGCTCGGCTCCTGAACCATCCCTGAGCAGTGCTCCTCTGCTACCACCTGACTCTTCCATACCTACTGCTGGCCAATAAATCCATAAACCAAACAATCCATTCCCTGCTCTCATCATAAATACAAGATCCCTCCCCAATCATTTTGCCTCTATTAAGACCTCTGCTTCCACTCCTTGCACTCCTTGGGCACTGATGGCACAAAACTGTTAAAACTAGTAGAAGAAGATCTGCAAGACCATCACAAACCTGAACTATCTCACGATTTGGGTGGGAACAACTTAAGAGAAAACCAACAGTGTCTCTCATGGCAGGAGATTCAGCACCACCTGAGGAACAGCTGAGAGTGGGGGGACAATTGTTGCTCAGTGGCAGAGCCCATGCTTTGGATGCCAGAAGGTCTCCGTTTCGATTCCTGATGTCTCCAGGAACTTAGACAGCTGCCTTATACTGCATCAGGAAATACACTACTTTGCTGACTGGCTCTCCAGGGTTTTGAATAGGATGCCCTTCCCAGCCCTACCTGGAGGTGCTCTGGGTGAAGCCTGGGACCTTCCGCCTGCCAAGCAGAAGCTCAGCCACCGAGCTAAAGCCCTGCAATTGCTGGGAAAGATTCCTGCTCAAAACACTGGAGAGCTGATGCTGTGAACAAGACGGGCACCTGGCGGGTGAACTCAGCTGACTTTCAGGTTTACTTTGCCCAGGAGTGAAGCCTATGGATTGATTAAATCTGCATATAATTATTACAAATTAATAGGCAACTGTTTTGTTTTTAAGATTATGGCCCTAAGTGTCAGCACCAGCACTACCTTAAGAAGACTCTCCCCTCTCATGTATGAGAGCAGGAGCGATGCCTCTTTCCGAGTGGTGCCAACATCGCCTGTTAAAAATAACCATTGTTGTTCTTGCGGCTGCTTTCAAACCTGCTGCCCAACTGACCATGTGAAGACTTATTTATCAATTAACCTGACTGATGACAGGAGTGACCTGCACCCCTGTTCAAAATGACAAACTTCAAAGAGTTGGCAGATCCAGAAGTAACCCCAAGGCCTCAGATTCATGCAATACCCCCTATAAGGGGGGAGGAAGAGGAGGGAAGAGGCACAGGGCATCCTTGGGACTTTGTGTGGGAAATGGGCACACTGGCAATTCCTCTTAATAGCTCATCAGCACACTTGACCAGGAAGCGCTTCCATAATCTTTTATGACACAAGGTGATATTTTAGAACACCTTGAGCTGATAAAATCAATGTGGTGGTTTCCCCTACAGTACTTAACGTAAGAATGCACCTGAGGTTACTCTGGGAGGCAACCGCAATGTGTACAGAAACTTCCATCCATCAGACATGCTCATAGAGTCTGACAATCAACTCATGTGATTTATTTCTCTTGCCACATGAAATGATTACATAAGCACAACAAATAAGAACTGTGAGGAGGGCCGGCCCATGCAGGGGCAAGGGGAGGTGATCACCTCAGGCAGCAGGATCCACAGGGGCAGAAGATCCTGATACGGATCTTCACTCGCCAATGGGGTTCACCTCAGGGGCCAAAATGTATTGGGTTGGACCTGACTGTGAGATCAGTATTGATGATGATGATGATGATAAATGGCTCATACTTTCTCTGGCACCACATTCCCCATCTCTTTACTCTCAACCCAGTCTTTGTCAAAATCTTGCAAACTCCATCCTTTCATCTACTGGGTATTTCTATAAAGTCTTGTCATTAATGTTCTAAAGGCTAGAGAGAGAAGAAAACACCAATGCATGCAATGCCATTAGACCTGGTTGCAACCAGAAACCCGCAAAGCACCCAAACGGTCTCCTTTGAATGTCTGCTACCTCACCCCCCCCCAAACTCCATCTTAAAATTCTTACCCAATGGAGACAGGGATGGTTTGAACGTCAGTCTTTCTCTCCACAGCCGCCCTCCCCGCTTATCATCTATTCCAGCTTGATGAAGAGTTCTGGGGAACTCAAAAGCTTGCACATTATTTTGTGACATTTTGATAAACTTTATAAAGGTATTGCCCTGATACATACTTATGGGCCAACACGGTACCTTTATGACTCGACCATTAAAAAAAAATTCTGTTGTTTCGTACTAGCCTAGAAAGCTCTGCCTTATTTGACCATCTGGCTGCAGCTCTCTACGAGGGGGGTCTCAGGTAGAGAGGGAAAGCCTTCCCCATTACCTGCTGCTCTCTGATACTTTCTACTGGAGATGTCAAGGGCTGAACCTGGGGCCTTAATAATAATATCAAATTTTATTATTGATACCTTCTGCATGCAAAGCACCTGCTGTGTCACTGAGCTTCAGTCCCTCACCCCCACCCAAACATTCACATGTGCCACCAGTAGAACATAAGGGATGTTTTACAAGCGCAAAATGATGCATGCTGGGGTAAAATATATTAATTTCACATATACACTCATGGGGCCTGAACTGGCAGTGACTGACCAGGAACAAGAGCTTAGGGTTGTAGCAGAGCGCTGATTCAGCTTGAATCAACGGTTGTCATTGTCCGGCTTTCCCTTCTTTCCTTTGAACTGATTTGGGCACACACACAAAAATGGTTCTTCTTTCTACTTTAAACAGACAGGTGAATCTTAACTTCTACAAATAAAACAAATGATTTATTATTTAGAAAAGTTATAAACTGCATAATAACCCCTCAAGTAATGCGCAGATAGAATTATTGATAAAACATAGCTAAAATAAAGCCATAAAGCAAGAAAAAAACAAAGATACATAAAATCATCACCATTAGAAACAAAGATAACAATCAAGAAAACTTTATAATAAATGTAAGCAACTAAATCATGTCTTTGTTTCTGGTTTGCTGCAACAGAAAAGTTTTCAGCAGGAGCCATCTGAAACCACAAAGGGCACCTGCCTCATGTCAACAGGCAGCGAGTTCCGGAGTGCAAGTGCTGCCACACTGACAAATGCACAAGCAGACAGTCCTTCGCCTACAGAAAAATTAAACTCACTGCCCAACCCTCACAGAGACAAAGCAGTTAAGAAATTAAGAAGAGCTGGCTCAGCCCAAAGCCAGATCTGTTAGGCCAGGATCCTCTTTCCCACAGAGGCCAAGCAGATGCCTGGGTGGGAAGCCCACAAGCAGCACAGGAGCGCACCAGCTCTCGCACTCATGTTCCTCAACAGCTGGTATTCCCTGGCAGGCTGTCTCTGGTCCCCAAGGAAGTACACAATCCTCTGCAACCAGCAGCCACTGATAGCCCTGTCCTCCATGTTGTTGTGGGCATCTGTCCATCTTGGCAGGCAATGGAGGAGTATGCCTTTGAGAGTGAAGCTGAACTGTTGGCAGGTTGCAGCACTTGCTGTGGCTATAGAGACCGATACTGGAGAGACATGTGTTGTTGCAGCCGGGACAGAGAAAAGCATCCAGTTGTGCTGCTGCAGATGCGCCAGGGCGTTTCTTCTCTCTGAGCTCCTCCCAGCGGCCATTTCTCCTCTGGTCACTGCTGTGGATACAAGACCCGACTGTCTGTCTCCAGGCCCTGTGATTGTCTACAAGGGATTCCCACATGGCAGGGTTGATGTTGTCACCCTTCATGTCACACTTGCAGACATCTTTGTAATGCAGAGTTGGTCTTCCAATGGTGTCTGGTGCCTGGAACCAGCTCCCCGTAGATCATGTCCTTGGGGATCCTACCATCTTCCATTCTGTGGGCATGACCAAGCCAGTGTAGAGGTCGCTGAGGCAGGAGTGCGAACATGCTGGGAATGTGTGCTTGGGAGAGCACATCTTTGTTTGAGGTGTAAGTTGCAGGTGTAAGTTGCCACTGACTCACTTCCATACAGCAGTGTGCTCAATGCGCAAGCTTGGTAGACCTTCCCTTGGTATTGTCCTCCACGAATTTCGTCCAATCCCCATTAAAGCTGAGCTACACAGTTAAGCATCCAAGGAAGCAGGGATTCCTTGACTGGTGGCATTTACAACCTGCACACAGGAAAGGCATCTGCAGTCTCCAGATTGGAAGAGGACTTAGCTGCTGCCACACTAGGAACTGGGAGAGCAGAGTTCGAAACCCCATTCCGCCATGCAGCCCACTGGGTGGAAATGGGGAACAGAAATAGAATACTACTGCCTCAGAAGGCACGTGGGACATACATCAAAAAAGGTTGAAGGGACTGGTCCAAACGACTATCAGTCAGCTGCCTCTGAGGCTGGGAGATGCAGCTGCACAGAACTGGGATCACAAGGACAGCAATTTGATTTAGGAAAAAAGGCAGCCTTGCACAGGGTCATCTTATGGCCTAGGTGGACCTCAAGCAGCCCCTCATTTCCCTACTCTGTCATATTCACAGAAGGGCAACAAGGGAAGAGGTGGATATTAAGTGGCTCATAGGCTGTTCTCAGTACGTTTCCGAGCACAATTCAAAGTCTTGGTGCTGACCTTTAAAGCCCTAAATGGCCTCGGTCCTGTTTACCTGAAGGAGCGTCTCCACCCCCATCGTTCAGCCCGGACACTGAGGTCCAGCTCCGAGGGCCTTCTGGAGGTTCCCTCACTGTGAGAAGCAAAGCTACAGGGAACCAGGCAGAGGGCCTTCTCAGTAGTGGCACCAGCCCTGTGGAACGCCCTCCTAGCAGATGTCAAGGCAATAAGCAACTGTTTTACTTTTGAAAGACAAATGAAGGTGGCCCTGTTTAACGAAGTTTTTAATGTTTGATGCTGTATTGTTTTTAATATTCGGTTGGAAGCTGCCCAGAGTGGCTGGGGAAACCCAGCCAGATGGGCGGGGTATAAATAATAAATTATTATTATATATTATTATTAATATCATTATTATTATTCTCGTCTCTCCTGCTGCAGGTGCCTGGTTCCTCTTCCCCCTTGCTCCCTAGCCGGGTGGTGCTGTTACTGAATAACTTGACTGTTGAGGAAGGAACTGGCCAGGCATGCACTACTGAGAGTGGCATCCTACCCAGAATCTTGCAATGGGCTGATGTGGGACTGCCTTTATGTTTGATGGGGAAACTGCAGCTAGCACATGATGTGGCAGCAGGGCTTGGAGCAGAGGCTGCTGCCTGTCTATTCAGAATACCATTCCTCAGGTAAGTGCACTGGTCATCAATAGGCTACCAGGCCAAATTTAAGGTCTTAGTGCATGATGCCCTAAATGCTTGAGACAGGATATCCCAGAGATTCGCCTTGCCCCCTTTTTACCTGCTGGCTCACTGAACTCATCTTATGTCAGCCCAGTGGCACCTGCATTATGGAACATGCTGCCCACTGAAGTTAGGCTCCAGCACAGCACACATCTTGTCAGAGGGTTAAAAGAAAAAAAAGAAGGATGAATTGACTTGTTGGCAGTATCCAGTTTTTCTTTGGAAAAATTCTCTCTTTTTTCTCTCTTTTTATTTGTTGTATTTTTATTGTCGTTTTATACACTGTAATATTCAGTAATGTTTAGCTGCCTATAAATATTCATAATAACAATAACCACTGAAGTGTGAGTTTCCACCAGGTCATCCTCCCCCATTGCCCCCCTGCCACAGGAGCAGGGCTCCCTGCTTCTGGTCCAGGCTCCTCACCGAAGGAGAACCGTGATCCACTTGGCACTAGGACCCTGCTGAGTCAAGCTGTGCACATTTGCGCGCTGACAAACTGCACCATTTTACCATTTCAGCAGTAGCTGGAGCAGCTCTGCCAAGGGATTGGGGCTGCAGTGCCTTCAAGAGCACAGAAAAGGGGCTATTTGAACAGATGCCCCCTGACGCCCATCCAGATGCTTTCTCGTTTCTTTTTTCCTTTTTTCCTTTTTGCAGCTTAAACTGGAGCAACCAAAGCTGCAAATCAATATATCTGAAACACTTCATTGAAGGCGTAACCATAGCAACACACCAAGGATCTGAGGATGCTACTGTCTGGTAACAAGGAGGTTAGTCTATTTCGAGTTCAAGATCATATTCATATGAATGCGTCACCCACGACCCCATCATTCCATAGTCAACCCCTTTCACCTGACTAGTATCAGATAGCAGTGAAGCAGGTGAGACACGTGCCGGAAGAGAGGTCAAAAGCTGTTCTGTAAGTACTTGATCACACTACTTCTATTCTCCAGAGTTCAAAATCTCCTACTTAAACTGCTGCTCTCTTTGGTATTCTCATGAGATATAGTGGTTCTCTTGTTCTTCAGTATTAGGCTCATATATTGGAATTAAATTTCGGTTTCCTTCCATCTTGCTTTGCCTTCTAATGTTTGGCCCAAGCAGCTTAGGGAGCCAAAGGGAAAAATATTTTCCCCCATCTAATTTAACAAGCTGGCTCCATCGCCCTGTAAGCATGAGATGCTCAGGAGCAAATGTCGCAGCAATCTCTTCCCAGCAGTCACTGTATACGGTATTTCAGAGACGCTCAAGAGAAGAGCCTTTCTGAACCTGATCAAAGTTCCTTCTATTCCAAGATCCCGTTTCCAACAGAAGCCGGAAGGTTATTTCTTTATTACATTTATATCTCACCATTCCCTCAGGGAGTTCAATGTGGCATACATGGTTCTCCCCCTCCTCATTTAATGCCCGTAACAATGCCATGAGGTAGGTTAGCCTGAGAGCCAGTGACTGGTCCAATGTTGCCCAGGGAGCATCATGGCCGAGTGTGCATTCAAACTCTGGTCTCCCGGGTCCTAGTCCAGCGCACTAGCCACTACAGCCCCCTGGCTCTCAGATGCCCCAAGGAGAAGCCTGTCACAGAGCATGAAAGCAACCTCCCCAGATGTCAGCAGCAGCAGGCAGAGGGAGGGTGAGGAAGATGTGGTCCTCCAGACATGATTCCCATTAGGGAGCATTTTCTCCATTTTTGGTCCATATCTCACTAGAGGATCAGGACCAGCAGCAGAACCCAGCCAGCAGCGGCCCATGTTGCTGCCAGAAGGAAGCCACTCCAAGTGAGCTCTCCCAACCAGCAACTTCAAGCCGCCCACATCATGTCAGCTGCTCAGTGGCAGTTACGCCACGAAGGACCTAAGTGTTCAAAGAAGTCATCCTAGTCCACCGAAAGAAGCAGGCAGGTCCCAGCAAAGATGCAGCACTCTTGGCCAGCGCTGCGCAATTCCTGCAGGCGCCAGCAAGGAACAGACGAGCAGAGCAAAACAATACAGTTTCTGAGCACCTCCTTGTAGAGTTCTGCCCCCATGAGGTACAGGATGTATTTGGCATGCAGCTTCTCTTGTGTAGAAAAACTGGGTGGAGCTGCTGAAGGAAAACTTTAAAGCACACGGAACCGGCTTCCCTCTATCGCAAGAAGCAAGTCCTACAATTGCTGACTTGTCGCTGCACAGCTGATGCTAGCAGCCTCCCAGCGAAAGCTCAGTTGCCTGCGTCTTTGTCATACTAGCTGATTTGCTGCCAAAGAAAAGCCTTTGGCCCCAAAGGTCTGTTCACCGACATCAGCTACGTTTCCGAGCACAATTCAAAGTGTTGGTGCTGACCTTGAAAGCCCTAAACGGCCTTGGCCCAGTATACCTGAAGGAGCGTCTCCACCCCCATCATTCAGCCCGGACACTGAGGTCCAGTACCGAGGGCCTTCTGGAGGTTCCCTCACTGCGAGAAGCAAAGCTACAGGGAACCAGACAGAGGGCCTTCTCGGTAGTGGCACCCGCCCTGTGGAACGCCCTCCCACCAGATGTCAAAGAGATAAACATTTAGAAAACATCTGAAGCCTGTTTCCCTGTTTAGGGAAGTTTTTAATGTGTGACATTTTAATGTATTTTAATCTTTGTTGGAAGCCACCCAGAGTGGCTGGGGAAACCCAGACGGATGGACAGGGTACAAATAATAAATTGTTGTTGTTGTCACATCCATTCATCAAGAAAAAAGTTATCCTTAGTGGAATCTGCCTCTTTCCAACACCCCGTAATTTTGTAGACTCCCCATTTTTGAGTAGAGTCCCTTTAACAGGGTGTTTGAAGATTACCATGTGCTGACAAAATATGTGAGGAAAGAGTTTGCTTGACTGTTCAGTTAAAAATTGAGGGCAGGAAACTAGCACTTGGGGAGGGGGGGGTGCAACAAAACCTGCCATCCAAACAAATGCCCACCTTTAAAATGTTAGGAATAGAGCAAATGAGACATTACAGACACAAGTGGCAGTCTAAAAAAAAATCAGATTCCCCCCCGCCCCAGCAGGAGAGACGAGAATAATAATAATATTCTGTCATCACACTGAAGCATGGGAAGAAACACCCAATCCAGCCCACAATGCAAACATCTCCTGTTGGAGCCCAGACTGAAGGTCAAGGAGGAAATGGTGAGTGAAGCGAACCCTGCAGGCAGCACAAGATTTCCTCCCCACATAGCAAAATCCAGTGGGGGTTAAAAGGAAGAGGCTGCAGTGAAAAGTGTGCAGGAACCTCAGGAAAGAGAGGCAGTGGGAAACGGCCTCTGAATGCAGGTTAGATCCATTTGCTCCAGTGAGCCAGAATGACACCAAGAAGAAAGTTTGGGAATTTGTCCACCACTTCTAAGGCCAGCCAGATGGGCGGGGTATAAATAATAAATTATTATTATTATAATTACCCATGCCAGGGCCGGATTTAGGTTTGATGAGGCCCTAATCTACTGAAGGTAATGGGGTCCTTTATATGTCCAGCTGTCCTGTCCACAACAAATTGCCACTGTTTTTTGTGTTGAATATATGCTATATGGTCATTTATGGACCTAAGAGGTATCTAAAGCTATTTGCACATCACAAAATATGTATTTTATCGAAGTAATTGTTGAACTGAAATATAATTAAGAAGAAGTATATTAATAGTGAAATACTTTTTTTTCCTTTAAATTTTTCTGGGGCCCCCACGAGAGTGGGGCCCTAAGCTGTAGCTTGTTTAGCTTATACCGTATGTACATAAATCCGGCACTGTGGCCCCTGCCTCTTGTGGGAGAGAGTTCCATAGCTCCACACTGCACTGCCTGAAGGATGACTTTCCCTCCCTGTCCTGAATCAGTTTGTTGGATGCCCTCGAGTTCGAGAGAAGGAAAGCTTTCCCTGCCGGTCCACTTTCTCCCTGCTCTGCATCCCTTCATAAATTTCTATTGCCCCCCCCCTCCCCGCATTTCCCTTAAACCAGGGGTCAGCAAACTTTTTCAGCAGGGGGCCGGCCCACTGTCCCTCAAACCTTGTGGGGGGCCGGACTATATTTTTGGGGAAAATATGAACAAATTCCTACGTATGCCCCACAAATAACCCAGAGATGCATTTTAAATAAAAGCACACATTCTACTCATGTCAAAACACGCTGATTCCCGGATTTAAAGGCGATTGGGCCAGATCCTTAGTTTGCCTACCCATGCCTCAAACCCCACGGAGATGCCTTGACGGCCCTGTTGAGTTGGGGTGTGTGTGTGTGTGTGTCGATTTTAAAAAATAATATATTTATTAAGTTTTCCATCTTATGATAGTAAATACATCCTTATAAAACTCTTTCCTTATTTGCTCACGCGAGCTGTCGACTTCATCCTGCCTCATGGTTTTTTATAATTCCAATTTTACCTCGTACCGTTTGTACCTTTCCCAATTTACGTTGCCCTCCTTCATTTTATCACATTAATTTTTTTGGGGGGGGGAGGCGCGGTTAATTTCATTGGACACAGCTTGTACATTGACAAAAAAGTATTATTATTATGATCATCATCATCATGGGGGGGGTTGAGCCCCGGTCCCTCCCCCCCCCCGGCTTCCCGCCTCCCCTGAGACTCCTTGTCTGCTGCTTCTGGCGGACAGCCCTGCGAGGTAGGCCGGGGTCGCTCTCCCCCCCCCTCCCGTGACGCCCGGCGAGGGACTGTCGCCTCAGACTCCCGAGTCGGGACCCCCCTCCCTCCCTCCCTCCCCCCCCTCACTCACCGGCTCCCTCTCTCCGCCGCCCCGGCCGCCGCCCTGTCAGCCAGGCCCCCCTCCAGGCTGCCCTCTCGCCGCCGCTCGCCAAGCCCCACAAGCAACTCCCGGAACTTCCCACGACAGGCGCCGCGCAAGGCAGCTCCCCGCCGAGAAGGCCCCTGGTGCCCGCCAGACTCCGCGCAGGCGCATCCGGGGCCGGCGAAGCCAATGGGAGCCCGGGCGGAGCGCTTTCCGCCCGGGCCGGGGCGGGGCCTCGCTGCTCCGCGGCCGCGTGGGCTCCTCCCGGAGGCGGAGGCGGCTGGTTCTCGGGGCGGGACTCCTTCCTTGGGGCTCCCGGGAAGGAGGGCATCCAGCGCGAGGGTAGGAGCTGGCGGGGGCGGAGAGGGCGGGCCAGGTCGGATCGAGGCAGCAGCTCGGCAGAGGAGGCTCTCTTGCTCCCGGCCGCGATCGGCGCCCCCTTCCCCGCCCCACCCGGGCCAAGCCCACGAGGATCCCTCTTCTTCTGCCCCCACCCCAAAGCTGTCGTTTCTCTCCCACCAGGAGATCCTGCAATTGTAATTGATAAGTATAAACTGCTTATGATTTGCTAGGTTTAATGTTACTGTTTAATATTGGATTCTAATGGATTGTTGAATATTGCTTCATTTGGTATGTTTATTTTAAAGTTTTTGTGGCTTTCCTATTGGATCAGATGGTTACTATTCATGTTTGATGTTTCCTTCTTCTTTTTATATGTGTTGGAAGCCACCCAGAGTGGCTGGGGTATAAATAAATAAAATGGTGATGATGATGATGATGGGGGGGGGGGTTGGGGTCTGTATGGCGGTTTTGCACATCCCCGGCGGGAGAGAGAAGAGTCCAACTTCACCCACCACCGCCCAGGCTGCTCTCCGCCCTCCTACCCAGGCAAAACCAGAGATTCTGGCAGCCACTGTTCTGGGTTGGCCAATGATTCATAAAGGAGGAACTCATTCATGAAATCCCCCTCCCGCGCGCATGCGCAACTGTTGAAGGAGGGCACTGAGCGCGAGAATAAGGGAAGTGTCCCCGTGGACGAGGAGAGCCAAAGGGCAGGAGGGTGCGAGTGGCTCCTGCCAAGGGAGCAGCTCCACCCTGACTGGGAGCCGGGGGAGGGGAGGAACCGCCCACCTGGCCGCCCAGCGATCCCTTGCCAACACCTGCCTCCTGCTTTTCTTCCAGGAGCTCCATGCCCAGGAGGAAAGAGGTTCCACCACTGCAGAGGCTTTGCCTGGAGAATGTGGCCGGGAACATGAGCTGCCTCTGGCTCAAGGATTACGCCGACAAATACCTGGACGAATACCACTTCCGCTACATCATGGGGCCCTTCAGTGAGCTGGGTGAGTGGGTGGGTTGAATGCTTGAATATTGGCAGCCGGCCGGCGGTCCTTCAAGCAGCCCCCTTGGGCAGCCAGTGGTGCTGAATTGGGAGGGGCTTGGGCGTTAAATATGCCCGCCTTGCCTTTGGGGGCCCAGGGAAGCGAGTGGGTGCCAGCATCGCCTGTGTTGATGCTGCAAGGGCGCCAGGGTGCTTCTGTGGGGCCTGGAGAGGCTCCCCTACTTGCTTCCATGGCTTTAAAGGAAGTTTGGACAAATTCCTGGAGGAGGAGAGAGCTGTCGAAAGCTGCTAGATAGCCAGGAGGGCTCTGCTCTCTGCCTTCATGAACGGAGGCAGCAATGATTCTGAACCTCAGTTGCTGGAAGAGTATTTCTTGGGCTCAAATCCTGCTTGCGGGTTTCTCTCTAGAGCAGGGACATCCAGCTCCCAAGAGACTGCGATCTACTCCCATAAAATAAAAATGGGGGGGGGGTTCAGAGTTGTCAAGCCTTTTTAGGGGTTCAGGCCAAAGTTGTTGAGCTTTTTTGGGGAGGTTCAGGGGTGGCTGCTTGTGCCAGAAGACTTCTTTGGAGGCTAATCCTGCCCTCCGCCCTGCAGGAAACAGGGAGAGAGAGCGCCTTTCACAGCTGGATACAAAGGGGGGGGGTTTCTCTTTCACACAACCTGTGGGATTATTTCCCCAGTTTTCCTGACAGCGGAAGACTAGAGTGAAGAAAGGCTTCCCTTTCTATATTTTTAAAGAAAAAGCGAGCTGTTTGCTGTAATAGTGAGAGCATTCAGGCAGCACACCTCAGAGGTCCCGAATCAGCGGCAGAGTTTCTGAACCTTGGGTCTCTGGCTGTTGTTGAACTACAGCTCTCATAATCCCTGACCACTGGTCCTGCTAGCCAGGGATGATAGGAGTTGTAGTCCAACAACAGCCAGAGATCCAGGTTTGAGAAACCCTGGCCTAAAAGGTGCCCCTGGCCCCCGTGGGGGCAGCCATGGTTCAAGTGGGGGGACAGGAGTTCAAATCCCTGCCCAGCCATGAAGCTCACAGGGTGACCTTGGGTCAGTTGATCTTTTCGCAGCCCAACCTGCCCACCGACTGTCTCACCGAGTGGTGCATGCTCTGGTCATCTCCTGTTTGGACTACAGTGGTACCTCGGTTTATGAACACAATTGGTTCCGGAAGTCTGTTCATAAACTGAAGTGAACTTTCCCATTGAAAGTAATGGAAAGTGAATTAATCCGTTCCAAATGGGTCTGCGGCGTTCGTAAACTGAAAATTTATAAACTGAGGTGTTCATAAACCGAGGTTCCACTGTACTGCAATGCGCTCTTTATGGGGCTACCTTTGAAGGTGACCCAGAAACTACAGCTAATCCAGAATGTGGCAGCTAGACTGGTGACTGGGAGTGGAGACCATATAACACCGGTCCCAAAAGAACTGCATTGGCTCCCAGTATGTTTCCGAGCACAATTCAAAGTGTTGGTGCTGACCTTTAAAGCCCTAAACCTGAAGGAACGTCTCCACCTCCATCGTTCTGCCCGGACACTGAGGTCCAGCACCGAGGGCCTTCTGGAGGTTCCCTCATTGCGAGAAGCCAAGTTGCAGGGAACTAGACAGAGGGCCTTCTTGGTAGTGGCACCTGCCCTGTGGAACACCCTCCCATCAGATGTCAAAGAGAAAAACAACTACCAGACTTTTAGAAGACATCTGAAGGCAGCTCTGTTTAGGGAAGTATTTAATGACTGATGTTTTAATGTATTTTTAATCTCCTGTTGGAAGCCGCCCAGAGTGGCTGGGGAAACCCAGCCAGATGGGCAGGCTATAAGTAATAAATTTTTGTTGTTGTTGTTGTGAGTGCACAGTAGGGTGAGGGATAAGCGCACTCAAGATCATTGGCTATTGGCCACACAGGTTAACATCCTGGGTCTCCCCCCCCCTTTTCCCAGCTGGCTCTGTCGTACAGGAGCTGCTCCAGCTGATGGGGCAGAGTGGGCGCCTGACCCGCCCCATGCTGCACCTGCTCCTGGTGCCTCACCTGACGCAGCTGAGCCTCAGCACCTGCCCGAAGCTGGTCACCAAAGCCATCACAGACATCATCACTGTGCGCTGCAAGGTAAGGGGGGGCAGAGGGGGAGCTCTGCCAGGACAGAGATCCCTCGGGGAGGCACATCTTCTGAGACACTGCTTCCTGGCGTCCTGCCATGTGGCTTCGCTCAGGAGCTTGATGTGCTCGGATCTGGGCCATGGAACGCCCGATGTCAAGGAGACAAAGAAGTTTTAGGAGACCTCTGAAGGCAGTCCTGTATAGGGAAGCTTTAATGTTGCATGATTTATTATATTTTTACTCTGTTGGCAGCCACCCACAGTGGCTGGGTATTGTTGCTGTTGTTGCTTAGTCGTTTAGTCATGTCCGACTCTTCGTGACCCCATGGACCAGAGCACGCCAGGCACTTCTGTCTTGCACTGCCTTCCGCAGTTTGGTCAAACTCATGTTCGTAGCTTCGAGAACACTGTCCAACCATCTTGTCCTCTGTCGTCCCCTTCTCCTAGTGCCCTCAATCTTTCCCAACATCAGGGTCTTTTCCAGTGAGTCTTCTCTACTCATGAGGTGGCCAAAGTATTGGAGCCTCAGCTTCAGGATCTGTCCCTGTAGTGAGCACTCAGGGTTGGTTGTTGTTATTATTATTATTATTATTATTATTATTATTATTATTATTAATGTATTGGCCTGAATATAAGCCACACTTTTTTCCAAATTCCAACCGTGAAAAGTTAGTGCGGCTTAAATTCGTGAACTTACAAAAATAGACTTTTACGATATCGCTGCTGAAACAGACACACGGTAAAACAAAACGGGTGTGAGTGCCTGCGGAATTTTAAGGGAGCAGCTCATATTCGTGTATTGTCTTTTCTTCTTTTTCCCCCCTTGAATTTTAAAGTTGCTGCTTATATTCGTGCCAATACGGTAATAATAATTAATTTGCTCTGCTGGCAGCCTGGCCACGTAATTATGGTGTCCCAGGATCCTTTAAAAACAATATTTATGCTTTTCAGGTTTATACATTTCACTAATTTTACAATCATTCTAGCATTTCAAAACTTGACTTCCTTCCCCCTCTTTCTGTGGTTCCTTAAATTTATTTTTAATATTTTCCGCATATCTAAATTAACTTAATTTGCTCATTTATTCATCTACTTTACGTATATACTCTTATCAAACTGTAGGTTTTTACAATAATCCTGCAAATATTCTTATCTGTTTACAATTTATCTGAAAATGTTCAATAAACCATTTCCATTCTTTTGTAAAAAGTTTGTTGATTTCTTATTCTCCCGGTAAGTTTTGCCATTTCTGCATATCCCATAAGTTTTTGTATCGATTCTTCCTTTGCTGGGGCGAGTAACATTCTTGCCGCTGTAGTAGCATATAGGAATAAGTTTCTATATCGTTCCGGTAGTTCTGTCCCTTTAATTCCTGGGGTCCCAGGATCCTTTCCTCCCCCATCCTGTTCTCACTCTCGCTCCTTTCCCCGAGGCAGAACCTGTCCTTCCTGGATCTCCGTGGCTGCAGCCGGATCCCCGCCGACTCCCTGGTTGACCTGGCAGAACTCCTACCCGGCCTCCTGAAGCTGAACCTCTCAGGGACGCAGTGCAACACAGCCGTCCTGTCGGCTGTGGGCTCCTCCTGCCGGCGGCTGCGCGAGCTGGACATCTCTGCCTGTGCCCGGCTGTCCGGATCCTCCCTCCTGCACCTGGCCTACGACTCCACGGCGGGCGCCTTCTGCTGCCCGGCCTTGCAGGTGCTGGCAGCATCTGACCTTGAACCCAGCGCCTCCGGCCAGGACCTCCTCTGGGCCCTAGTGTTCCTGCTGCTGGCACTGCCCAGCCTGAAGTCGCTGGCCAGCAGCCTCGTTACGGACGCCGTGTGCTTGGTCCACCACCAGGATTTCCGCAGGGCCCAGATCCCTCTGCACTTTCCCTCCCTGGAGGAGCTGGCGCGGCGGCACAGGGCACCCTCCTTCACAGGCGAGGGGAGTGCCAAGCTCACGCTGCCCCTCCGGGAGATGCTTGAGGTGAGCGAGGAGTCCTTGCCTGCCATCTGTGCTGCGTGCCCCTACGTGGCGAGGGCCACGGTATTCCTCGCAGACCGCCCTGGCAAGGGCCAAAGCCCCCTGCTGTCCTGGCACCGTCTTGCCCACCTGACGTTGAGCTGCCAGGAGACCAGGCACCTGGGAGAGTTGTTGCCCCTGGCCTCCACCCAGGGCAGCCAGCTCCAGACCCTCTCGCTGGGGGGCTTCTCCCTCAAAGACCCTCTCTCCTTCCCCACCCTGCTGAGCCACTGCCCGAACCTCCGGGAGCTCAGTGCCTCCTTCTGCGCCCCACAGCTGCCCAGCTGCCACTGGGAGGCGGGTGCAAATGGGGACGGAGGCTTGGACTTGGACGTCGGCCTCCTTCCCCTCAGGAAATTCCCTCGACTCTGTGACTTTCGGCTCATCTTTTCTGCGCCTGACACGCCTTGGCCTTCTCTGCACGCTGCGGTGCTGAGCGCCACCCTCCTGCCTCTGCTTAGAAATTCCCCGTGCCTGGAAACCCTGGAGCTGATCCACATGTCTTTCCCCTTGGACGGGCTGTTTCAGAAGGTGCTGGAGACCCCCAGCACCCCCCTGGCCCACCTGCGCAAGCTCTCCCTGGCCCACAGCCAGGTGTCTGCCCAAACCGCTCACCTGCTGCTGTCTTCGGAGAGTCAGCTGGGGCAGCTGGACTTGCAAGGCTGCCCGGACGTTACCCGGGGGGACTATGACCAGCTGCTCAGGAGGGTCCGCCGCGAACGCCTGGACCTGCTCGTCCTGTGGAGGTGAAAGTCTCTGCCCCATTCAGCCTGCAATGGGGTGCCCCCCTTGTGCCGAGGTTCGGAGTGCAAAGCAAGTGTGTGTTTGCAGAATGCAAGCACCGTCTCTGCGCCCAGCAGAGCCAGGAGGGGTGGGGGAGACGAGGTCCCTTGCAAGGGGTCGGCAGCTTCAGCTGAGACGAAGCGAGGGCCAGAGTGAGGCCTCGGTGCTTGCAGGAAACAACACGGTGCTTGGCAAGAGGCTGTGGAGAGCAGGGCAGCCAGAAGAATCATGGAATTCTAGGGTTGGACGAACAGGGGGAACGTTCTTTCACATGTGGTGGACTTGTTAAAGGGTAAAAGAGTTTTGGGAAAGAATCCATAATGTTTAAAAGTACTTTCCCCCCAAAAAACAGAGTCCTTCCTGTTGGGGATAATTCAGACTGACATTCCCAGGTGTCAAAAAAGGTTATTTATGTATGCCACTACTGCAGCCCATGTTTGAGGTCCCAACCAAAGAAGAACGGCAGCTGAAGTTGTTAGAGTATGCACAACTCGCAGACTTAACATATAGAATAAGAGAACAAGAAGAACATACAACGATTGGAAAATGTTTATTGAATATATGGGAAATAATGATTGTATACAGCTGAAAACGCTAGCGGCATTAAGATAAATTCAGCAGTGTAAATGAGTTTGACGGATGCAGTAATGGAATACTGAATGGCATAGTTTGTGTAAAATATGCAGGGGTTTATATGTAAAATGAAACGTGGAAAGAGAAGAAGGGAAGTCATTGATATTTTGAGGATGTAAAATGAGTATTTTAAATTGTGAAACAGAAAATTTAATGAAAATTATATACGGAAGAGACTCCCGAGGGGCATCTAGTCCAACCCCCTGCAATGCAGGAATCTCGGCTCAAGGATCCCCGACAGGTGGACATCCAAGCTCTGCTTAAAAGACTCCCATGAGAAAGATTCTGATGTAACATCATGAAAGGAAGAATCCTGCTGCATTCTCATTCTCCGAGAAATTCTGAGCGCACACAGGGAGTTCCACTTCTAGGATCTGTCCCACGTTAATACATAACGGCCGCTGTGTGGAAAGGTCCTGCCCTCTGTGCCTTCCCCCTTTCCCCTTTCCCTTTGTGTTCATTTCTGGGGAGGCTCAGCCTTCCTGGGCTCCCCAGCTCCTTCCTATCCACATGCACTTTCAGGGACGGAGAGGCAGTGCGGTGTAGTGGTTAGAGCGTCAAACTAGGACCCCGGAGACTGGGGTTCCATTCACTACTCTGCCATGAACCTCGCTGGGTGACCTTGGGCCAGTCACCAACCCTCAGCCTGACCTACCTCACGGGGTTGCTGTAAATATAATATGGGGAGGGGAAGAGGACGCAGGCCGCCCTAAGCTCTGCGGAGGGAAGACTGGATATAAAATGCAATAAATATTTTTAAAAAATAACCCTTTGACCCACCATACCGGGGTAACAGCTGCAACTTAACACTGTGCAGTTAGAACCGAGGGGGGGGGGAGACTTGGTGTGCTTTTAAACTGAAGGAGATTTAATTCAGTTCTTTTGTCAATCCTCCTTTAAATATTGCTGCTGTTTTTGCATCTCCTTTGTACTGGTTCCTCTGTTGTTACTCTTGAATTCTTACTGCGTGGTTTATCCCACAGTGCTTCTTCGATGGGCCCCCATGACCTACAAGTTTTCACTCTCTGCTGCGTCCATATTTTGCATTGTTGTTGTTGTTTAGTCGTTTAGTCGTGTCCGACTCTTCGTGACCCCATGGACCATAGCACGCCAGGCACTCCTGTCTTCCACTGCCTCCCACAGTTTGGTCAAACTCATGTTCGTAGCTTCGAGAACACTGTCCAACCATCTCGTCCTCTGTCGTCCCCTTCCCCTTGCACGCGCCATGATCTTGGTTTTTTTGATGTTGAGCTTCAGACCATATTTTGCGCTCTCCTCTTTCACCCTCATTAAAAGGTTCTTTAATTCCTCCTCGCTTTCTGCCATCAAGGTTGTGTCATCTGCATATCTGAGGTTGTTGATATTTCTTCCAGCAATCTTAATTCCTGCTTGGGATTCATCTAGTCCAGCCTTTCGCATGATGAATTCTGCATATAAGTTAAATAAGCAGGGAGACAATATACAACCTTGTCGTACTCCTTTCCCAATTTTGAACCAATCAGTTGTTCCATATCCAGTTCTAACTGTAGCTTCTTGTCCCACATAGAGATTTTGCATTATCCTATATAATAAAGTCCCTGTCTCTCTGCATCCAGATTCCCTGTGTCCCGTTTTCCGCGCTACTGAGCATGTGCCCCAGGGACACAGGGATTGGACGCAGAGACTGCACACACACACACACACACACACTCCCCACCCCACCCCCACCCCTCTGCCCTGCACTGGCTCAATAAGCAGTTAAAACAGAGGCCACCAGGTGGAAGGCAGGAGCAGGCAGCAAGGCCCCTAAGCAGGGCAGGCCCTCTCTCAACGTGCCCAAGGGCCTGAGGAGGAAGCCGGGACGACCAAAAATTGAGGCCCCGGCCTCTCCTCACCAACAGGCCCAAAATGGAGGCCCAAGCAGTGCAAGATAAAGCAGGCCACCAGTGGAAGGCAGGAGCAGGCAGCAAGGCCCCTAAGCAGGGCAGGCCCTCTCTCAACGTGCCCAAGGGCCTGAGGAGGAAGCCGGGACGACCAAAAAATCGAGGCCCCGGCCTCTCCTCACCAACAGGCCCAAAATGGAGGCCCAAGCAGCGCAAGATAAAGCAGGCCACCAGTGGAAGGCAGGAGTAGGCAGCAAGGCCCCTAAGCAGGGCAGGCCCTCTCTCAACGTGCCCAAGGGCCTGAGGAGGAAGCCGGGACGACCAAAAATTGAGGCCCCGGCCTCTCCTCACCAACAGGCCCAAAATGGAGGCCCAAGCAGTGCAAGATAAAGCAGGCCACCAGTGGAAGGCAGGAGCAGGCAGCAAGGCCCCTAAGCAGGGCAGGCCCTCTCTCAACGTGCCCAAGGGCCTGAGGAGGAAGCCGGGACGACCAAAAAATCGAGGCCCCGGCTTCTCCTCACTAACAGGCCCGAAATTGAGGCCCAAACAGCGCAAGCAACCGGGAGAGCCCCGCTGGGCCGGAACGGCCAGGAAAGGTGCGGGGAGGCCACCGAATGCTCAGCGCCAACCGCGGGACCCTCAGAAAGAGCCAGGGCGGGCGCAAGCCCCCCGGACGGCAAAGCTCCCTCCCGGACGCAGCAGGCAACTGAAAAACAGCCGCGGAGGCCAACAAAAGTAGCGGAAGCCACCCCCACCCCACCCCCGGAAAACTGGGCGTACACCCTGGAGCAGCCGCCCGGGCCGTCCAGGAGCCAGAATTCGGCCACTGGGCCCTGGCAGCAGCAGCGCTATTGACGGGAAAATTAGGAACCAAACGGCAGGCGCAAAAAGTGCGCGAAAACAGGGTGGAGAGGGAT
Organism: Zootoca vivipara; assembly: GCF_965207765.1. Classification (NCBI taxonomy): domain Eukaryota; kingdom Metazoa; phylum Chordata; class Lepidosauria; order Squamata; family Lacertidae; genus Zootoca; species Zootoca vivipara. Next base: position 74,741,883 of record NC_142583.1, read on the forward strand.
CCGCACTCCAAACACAAGCTTCGGAGGGGGTAAAGGAAGAAATACCCCCCGCACCCCCCAGCTGAGCCCGGGTTGTAAAGGTAAAAAAGGGGGGACTTTGGCTTGGGGTTTGGGAACGGGGGGGGGGGAGAATTAGGGATAAATTAAGGATCAAAGGGAGGGGGGAGGAACAATCAATTAGACAAGGAATAAAAGCCCCCCACGCGCCGCTGCCACCGAAAAAGGCCGAATGTTCTAGCGCCCGTTTATTAAACGGGCTGAACCTGACACTAGTACCTCAATAAACCGTTTAGTTTTGCTTCCGTTGCCGCCTGGATCCATGCTCTCTGCATCTGCATTTAGGCTGCACTTTAGGCCATGCAAATCCAAGCCCAGGTTATCCCCGCTTTATACTGCAGCTGCCTTGGCCGTTGCTTGCTGGACTTTGGCGCCAGAAACCGGATAACAGCAGGCAGCTGCCGATCCTGAGTTCAGGCCCGGTGACGGCGTGTGGTGCTAAAACCCCAAAGAAGGAATGGTTCTGTTTCGGAAGAGGCAGTTGCTGTCAAAGAATGTGTGAATGCTCCTTGAAGAACAGGACCACAAACATTCCAGTGTGTTTGCCGTTAATCCTTATACCATGCTAATAACAGAGTTATAGCAGTGTTGTGTAGTGGTTAGAGCACCGGGCAAGCAGGATTCAAATCCCCGCTTGGCCTTGAAGTGCATTGGGCTGTCAGTCACTAACCCAACCTCACAGGGTTGTTGTGTAGTCTTATAAGGACATACGGAAGCTTATTGTGTCCATGCTTTATTGGTTTACATTTGTAATGCCAAATGTTGTCTGGAAAAGGTATATAAACCCAGAGCACTGATGCTCTGGGGCTCAGTTTTTAGGAAGTATCCTCTGAGTCACTGCTTGCTGTCAGCAAACAATAAATTACTTTACTTTTCTCTATTGCTGCGTGGTGAGGTTTCCTTCAGCCTGGGAGTCCGATTCTAGGCTGCTACATTTGGGGACTCGTCCGGGATTGGGGCCACACAGGCTGAGCACAGCCCCTTGCCCACCGAGCTAGGCACGACAGGGGACTGCCAGACCAGACCCCAGCGTGCAACGGAACTCTTCATTCCGTGGGGAACGAGAAGGCCTCCCAACGCCGTGCTGGCTCGCAGCGGGAAACGGATCCCGGTAGAGAAAAGTGAAAGTATCAAGGGACGCGTTACGCTGAAGGGGGTAAGTCTACTTATAAGGGAATTTAGGCCCTCCCAATAATGGGGAAGGAAGAAAGGTTTGATCGGCCTCTGCAGTTCACAATTACCCCAGGTGATAGTGGATCCCTATGGGGAACCTGAAACTGCCAGGAAAAGGGGGAAAAGGGTCGCCAGAATTTGTATGGTAAAACACTGTATGTCTGCAGGGGTCAGTCAAACTGTAGACCCTTCGTGGCTCTGGGTATGGGATTGTGTGTGTGTGTCTGCAGGAGCCAGTCAAGAGGGACTGGTTCATTGCTGACTCTCTGGATCCCTGTGTGATTTTGTGTGGGTCTCTGTGTGTTTTCTTTCCCTCCCCGCCTTAACACAATTGCTTTGTGTCGAAGCCAAGGCTTCGGGTTCCAGCAAGAGCTGGGGTAGGGGAGAGAAGCTTTCTTTGTTAAGCTTTGATTTGTTAAGCTTATGATTGAGAATTCCATGATTGTATGACTGTATTATTATTATTATTATTATTATTATTATTATTATTATTATTATTTAATAGTAATAATAATGGTATACTAATAATGATGATATAATAAACCATTAAACACTTAACTAGCAGTAAATGTATTTGTTCTATCCATTAATTTTAGACATAAGTTTACACATTCAGTGTACAAACCTATTACTTTATTCTTCACTGAGAAAATTGAATGGCTGCTATAACCAGGCCCGTCTTTCGCATATGCACTGCCGGGTGCGCAAAGATCCACCCAGTGCCCGCAAATTTAGATTAGCTCCCAAATTAAACATTATTATCTGGCAGTTGCCCGGCTCGATCTTCTTCCGGGGATGTCGCAAGATAAGAGAAAGTGACAGGGGGACACCAAACGGCGCGCACACACACACAGGGAGGAGATTGTGAGGGGGTCCTCTCTCTCCTGCTGCACCCCACAGGTTCTCCCCATGGGATGGCCTTGGCTGCTGCTCCTGCAGAGGCGGCTGGCGGCGTCCCTCTACGCCTCAAGCAGCCACCCTCTTAGCCACGAAAATGACTCACCCACTGGAGCACCACTTGCAATCATGCGCACTGCCATTGCCGCCTATCGTCTGTCTGATCAGCAGAAGCAGCCGCCTGTCACTCATAATTGACACAGCGGCAGCCAATACACAACCGACAATTGCTGCAGACACCATCCTACTCGTGGTAACACCTGTCCCAACGAGGCACATCCCATGTATAAGACAACCCCCCCCCATTTTATGTTCGATTTCTGATAATTGGTTCTCATGGGAAACTTACAGATTCGTGCTTCACACAATTAACTCAAGGCAATGTCAATTTACTCTTGGCAGAAAGCCAAGGTCGGCCTGGCAACAACTCTCTGATTGGTTAATGACCAGCACTGAACTCTGTTATCTAGGAATGCTAGCACAGTTGTTTCTTGTGGGTGTTAGGAGTAGGAGTGCTGCGTATGGTTGGAGAGAGAGAGAGAGAGCAAGGATTTATTTTGCTTTGCTTTATATGCAGAAACTCTGCTGGTTTTATTTTCTTGTAATAAATCCTGTAAATAGTTATTCTGCGTCTAGCCGACTAGTCATTTCCACCTCAACTAGCTTCTGCACTATGCAGGAAAACTCTGCTACGTTTGGGCTAAAGCCACTAGAGCTTTGCCTGACACTTCAAAATTCTAAGATTTGAGACCCACTGGAGGTGAATCAAATACCCCTTCCCCAAACAAACACTGAAAGTTAATGAGCTGCGGGTGAGACTCCCCTGAAACAGCCTTGGCTATTCTGCCTTCGCTATTGGGCACTGGTTGAAGCATCCAGTGCAGAGAAAGAGCTTCCTTAACCTCTCGGCTTGCAGCTGCTGGGAAACGTAGGAGGGCGGAAACATGAAACAAAAGATTGCAGCCGGCTGTGCTTCTGCCCTCGCTTGGTTCCCAGGTCCGCTCCAAGGGAGCCAATAGAGAGAGAGATGGTTCTGGCAGGGCTGTGGGATGGGGGCGCATTGGACTTGCCTTGCACATGCATACTCTCTGGGTGGGAAGGAAAGCTCCCAGACACACCGCTTCCTGGGACACAGCTGTTCTGCAGGCATGTCACAGTCCTGGAATGGCAGTTTGCAAGAATATGCTCCTTTGGGGCTTGTCTTGTCTAATTTTTCGAGTTTCACCTGTATACCACCAAGGTGATAACCTTTTGCCAATAAATGATTAAAGTATCAGTTCTCCTTGGTTGAGTATGCAGGACAGATTGAAGCAACCACAGCCACTTCCAGCCATCAATCATGCAAACGTGGCAGGAGAGGTCCCCTGGCTAGACTCCTGGGGTGCTAGTCCTCAACATAGAGCAAGCTATTCACACCTTGTAAAGTTGTGGTTCAGGACAGCAGTCTAATAGGTTACTTAACTCAGTTGAGGGCCACTGTGCATATGGTAGGAGCCAACTCCTAGGGGTAGAGGCCCCAATAAAATATTTTAGGGGGCCGCCTCCCCCAAGTTGATGGGCATTGCCATTCAAATGTGTGCACTGTCTTGTGATCGGTCATGCAGGGGGGAGCTTACCTGCTCCACCCCCAATATTTTATTCAAGTTGGCACCCCTGCCACCATGAATGCCATGAAAGCAGCAGCACATGCTGCCAGTGCTGTGCCCACACTGGTGTGGGCACCAGTCTTGCCCCCTGCCAAGCCCTGAAGAAATCGAGAGCCGTTGAATGTGTTTGTTGCCCAATGATTAGCTCTATATGAGAGCAAAGGTGCTGGAATTTCCTAGTGATGAAGCCAAAGTTGTATTTGTGATGAGTCTGCTAGAAGGGGACACCAGGCGCTGGGTGGCCCCCATTCTCCTTGCCTGGCATGCATGGTTGTGCTTCTGTGCCTTGTAAAGTAGCGACCATGGAGATCAGAAGGGGCAATGGGGCATGAAACACACAGAGTAAGGAAACAAATATTGGTATGCATTGCAAATAAATAAATAAATAAAACAGACTATGACTGGATTCTTCCATTCTCTATTTTTGTAGCCATCTACATTTGAGCTTGCAGAATAAGGTCTTTTCAAGATGATTTTGAGGGCTGATGTCAGAGAATCCCATAACCTAGATGGCAGAGTGTGGATTGTGCATTAAAACAGTGGGGTGGGGTGATCTCTTGGTTTCGCTTTTATGTAGAGATCATGGGATCCAATTTCATTCATCTTAAGGTGTCTTAATTGATCCAAGTATCATCAGCCACCTTCTTACAAATATACGGCGCTTGTAGATGACATTGTCCTGCTAGCCAGCATCTGTCGTCACAATCCCAGGTCATTCCACCGCATTCATAAAAAGGTAGTGAAACGAACCTGAAAAGAAAAGAAAAACCAGCACTGATCCATCAAGATTGGATGTCTACTTCCTCACCTGCTCCCTGTGCCTTCTACCATTAAAAAGAGGTTTATCTCTTTTTCTCTTAACATCCACCCAGAATAGGGATGGATTTTTCTCCCCACATTTTAGAATTCTAACCGTGTTAAAAAAATCTGTGGGTCAAGATTGTCTATTTTCTTTTAACATGAAGTGATTTCTGATAGGAAACTACAAAAAAGTGAGGGTGTCTCTTTGGAAGGCTCAGTGGTGCACACAAGAACTTTCAGTCAATTTAGTTTGGGCAGTATCCAATGCAGTACCTCTGCTATTGCCAGGATTGCCATTTCCCTCTCTCCTTTCCATATGCACCCACATCCTCCTCGGATCTCCTCTGATTCATTGTGGGTGTTGGAGAGAGAGTGTTGAAAGTGAGATCCTTACTCTCTCATTGCAGAGTTAGCACAGGAGTGATTGTTCTGAGCAAATTAAAACCTCCTTAGATTTGCATCCACCTTTATCCACCTCATCTCACATCCATCACCCACCGCATGCATGAGGATAGCAATGAAACTATTACAGAAAGAAAAATAGCTATGTCCTCAAATGAATTACAAAATATAATCTATAACCACAAAGCCATTATAGGGTTGATTGAAATGATATGCTATATCTTATCTAAATCTAACATGATGGCTCTAAGTTTACTTTAATCAATTATCCATAGTTGACAGAGGTATCACCCTAGCCTCACTCTTATTGGCACTTGCATTCTCCAGTGTCCACTTTATACTAAATCAAGTCCCACTACACAGCACTAAAATTCTGTGATAAATGTATTCTAGAACTCCCCCATTTTTAACGCTCTGTGAATCTATTAAATTGATATTACTAGTAATGGTGCAGTAGGTGTTTTTTTTTACTCCCATGAGATGTTTGGGTGAGATCTGCCCTTTGATCAAGTCTAAGATCACATGAACATGAATTTGACCAAACTGCGGGAGGCAGCGCAAGACAGGAGTGCCTGGCGTGCTATGGTCCATGGGGTCACGAAGAGTCGGACACGACTAAACGACTAAACAACAACAACAACAAGATCACATTTAGCAGTGATTCCCAATTGGTGGTCCACGGACCACCCACCCAGGGGCTCCATGGTGTCATTCACATAACAAATACTGCTGCAGAGATATCCAAATGTTGAAGGGTACGGTGGCCCATGGCTTGGTTTTTGAAAAACAAGGGATCTACAGTTCTTAGCTAACTGGGAACCACTGGCATAGAGGGTTTAAGTTCCCAGCTAGTATTACACAATCCCCCTACCCGTTTGTAAAGTTTACTCAATACCTTTGCCAAAAAGGATTAGTGGCTGGTATTGGGTGCAACCTTCTTCATGGATCACTGCCTTGTCGTGGCGAAGGGGCTTCAATAACTCAGAGAAACTTTTAGCTAGGCCATGCAGGGCCACCCAAGAGAGACAGGTCATTGTTGTTGTTTCGTTGTTTAGTCGTGCCTGACTCTTCGTGACCCCATGGACCATAGCACGCCAGGCACTCCTGTCTTCCACTGCCTCCCGCACTTTGGTCAGACTCATGTTGGTGGCTTCGAGAACACTGTCCAACCATCTCATCCTCTGTCGTCTCCTTCTCCTTATGCCCTCCATCTAGCCCAACATCAGGTTCTTTTCCAGGGAGTCTTCTCTTCTCATGAGGTGGCCATCCTTAAGAATGGATAGGTTTGATCTTCTTGCAGTCCATGGGACTCTCAAGTCTCCCCCAGCACCATAATTCAAAAGCATCAATTCTTCGGCGATCAGCCTTCTTTATGGTCCAGCTCTCACTTCCATACATCACTACTAGGAAAACCATAGCTTTAACTATGCAGACCTTTGTCGGCAAGGTGATGTCTCTGCTTTTTAAGATACTGTCTAGGTTTGTCATTGCTTTTCTCCCGAGAAGCAGGCGTCTTTTAATTTCATGAATGCTGTCACCATCTGCAGTGATCAAGTAGCCCAGGAAAGTAAAATCTCTCACTGCCTCCATTTCTGCCCCTTCTATTTGCCAGGAGGTGATGGGACCAGTGGCCATGATCTTGGTTTTTTTGATGTTGAGCTTCAGACCATATTTTGCGCTCTCCTCTTTCACCCTCATTAAAAGGTTCTTTAATTCCTCCTCACTTTCTGCCATCAAGGTTGTGTCATATGCATATCTGAGGTTGTTGATATTTCGTCCGGCAATCTTAATTCCAGTTTGGGATTCATCCAGTCCAGCCTTTCTCATGATGAATTCTGCATATAAGTTAAATAAGCAGGGAGACAATATACAGCCTTGTCGTACTCCTTTCCCAATTTTGAACCAATCAGTTGTTCCATATCCAGTTCTAACTGTAGCTTCTTGTCCCACATAGAGATTTCTCAGGAGACAGATGAGGTGATCAGGCACTCCCATTTCTTTAAGAACTTGCCATAGTTTGCTGTGGTCGACACAGTCAAAGGCTTTTGCATAGTCAATGAAGCAGAAGTAGATGTTTTTCTGGAACTCTCTAGCTTTCTCCATAAACCAGTGCATGTTTGCAATTTGGTCTCTGGTTCCTCTGCCCCTTCGAAATCCAGCTTGCACTTCTTGGAGTTCTCGGTCCACATACGGCCTAAGCCTGCCTTGTAGAATTTTAAGCATAACCTTGCTAGCGTGTGAAATGAGGGCAATTGTGCGGTAGTTGGAGCATTCTTTGGCACTGCCCTTCTTTGGAATTGGGATGTAGACTGATCTTCTCCAATCCTCTGGCCATTGATGAGTTTTCCAAATTTGCTGGCATATTGAGTGTAGCACATTAACAGCATCACCTTTTAAAATTTTATATAGTTCAGCTGGAATATCATCACTTCCACTGGCCTTGTTATTAGCAGTGCTTTCTAAGGCCCATTTGACTTCACTCTCCAGGATGTCTGGCTCAAAGTCAGCAACCACCCTACCTGGGGTGTACGAGACCTCCATATCTTTCTGGTATAATTCCTCTGTGTATTCTTGCCACCTCTTCTGATGTCTTCTGCTTCTGAAAGGTCCTTACCGCTTTTGTCCTTTATTATGGTAATCGTTGCACGAAATGTTCCTTTCATATCTCCAATTTTATTGAACAGGTATCTGGTTTTCCCCAGTCTATTTTTTCCTCTATTTCTTTGCATTGCTTGTTTAAGAAGGCCTCTTTTCTCTCCTTGCTATTGTTTGGAAATCTGCATTCAATTTCCTGTATCTTTCACTATCTCCCTCGCATTTTGCTTGCCTTCTCTCCCCCACTATTTGTAAGGTCTCATTGGACAGCCACTTTGCTTTCTTGCATTTCCTTTTCATTGGGATGGTTTTTGTTGCTGCCTCCTGTATAATGTTACGAGCCTCCATCCATAGTTCTTCAGGCACTCTGTCCACCAAATCTAAATCCTTAAACCTGTTCTTCAGGCACTCTGTGCACCAAATCTAAATCCTTAAACCTGTTCCTCACTTCCACTGTGCATCCATAAGGGATTTGATTTAGATTGTATCTTGCTGACGCAGTGGTTTTTATTACTTTCTTCAGTTTTAAGCTGGGATTTTGCTATAAGAAGCTGATGATCTGAGCCACTGTCAGCTCCAGGTCTGGTTTCAGCTGACTGTATAGAGCTTCTCCATCTTTGGCTGCAGAGAATATGATCAATCCGATTTCGATGCTTCCCATCTGGTGATGTCCATTTGTAGAGTCATCTCTTGTGTTGTTGGAAAAGAGTGTTTGTGATGACCAGCTTGTTCTTTTGACAGAACTCTATTAGCCTTTGCCCTGCTTCGTTTTGAACTCCAAGGCCAAACTTGCCAGTTGTTCCTTTTGTCTTTTGACTCCCTACTTTAGCATTCCAATCCCATATAATGAGAAGAACATCCTTCTTTGGTGTCATTTCTAGAAGGTGTTGTAAGTCTTCATAGATTTGGTCAATTTCAGTTTCTTCAGCACCGGTAGTTGGTGCATAAACTTGGATTACTGTGATGTTAAAAGGATGAGAAACGTGCATTCGAAAATACATTTGGAGAGGGAAATAATTATGTCAGCAGAATCTGCAACTTTTTGGAGCACACGCCATTAAGAAATGTTGCTTCAAAAACTTACTTCTCCTTTCCGCTTTCAATCTTCAAACCTGACAGCCATTTCCATCCCCGCTCCTGGTCGCTAAAGAGTCCAGTCCAAAACAACTTATGAAGGCGTTTTACATTCTCGTTTATAAATATCTACGGTAGGGGTGGAGAGAAAGAAAAACCAGAAAATCTTCAGTAGGAATAAGGAGCATCCCAAAACATTGCTATACAATTTCCCTTCCTTGGGGAGACTATAGCCCTTTTCAAACACTGAACAGATATAAAACAAAAACATTTCAAAAGGAGCAGGTGTCACTACTGAAGACCCAATCCATTTTTTTTGGGGGGGGGGAAGCAGTAATCAAAATTATACATATTATTCCATGTATGGTTGCATCAAGCACCAAGAACCAAGAATAATTGTGTGCTGAGGATATGCTATTCTCCCCCTGATCCAAATGGTGATGATGATTATGATGATGATGATGACGATGGGTGATGATTATGGAATCAAGGAAATATCCCAAAGAGGAAATATTGCTGTCACAGTGGCCGGAGCGGGCTACTTCAGAGTAACGACTCTACACAGCTCTGCATTTTATTGTTTTATTGGTGCTGCGTATTTACAGTGCTGAAGTCATTGCTATATACACGGAGCCATGTGTTCAGTCGGGTTCAGAACCTCCGAATGGCTTTTGGCGCGTCTTTCTCCAACACAAAAGCTTTGGCAGACCCATCCTCTTTCCCCTCCTCTTTCTGCGTAATTCCGGAGTTGGGGGGATGGGTCTCCCCCCCTTATTTGCCCCTTCCTGTCCCACCTGGGACCCTGGCTCCTCTACCTTGCCTGAGCCTCGGACACGACTTCCTGCTTCCCCACTGGAATCGGAACTCTCTCTGCTTTCCCCTGTGCTCGGGGATGGGCTTGAACTCAGGAGGGGAGGGACTTCGCGATATCCCCTGTCCCTCACAATTGCAAAGAAGGGTAACTTCACCTGCCCTCACAAAGGCTGGCTACATATGTGTTCCAGTCATGACACAGAGTTTAAATTTCCAGATACTATAAATGGCTTTGCCATAGAACAGTTGGTCTTGGAACCATCTAGGGCAGTGGTCCTCAACCTTGGGCCTCCAGATGATTTTGGCCTACAACTCCCATGATCCCTAGCTAGCAGGACCAGTGGTCAGGGATCATGGGAATTGTAGTCTCAAAACATCTGGAGGCCCAAGGTTGAGGACCACTGATCTAGGGGGACAGTGACCTGTGTGGCAAATGCTCCAATTTCTGTATCTATGCTTGTTTGTTGGTTACAGAGACACTGGAATCAGTCTGGTTGTGGTATGCTTGATGGGATGACGATGGGGTCTCACCCATGTCTGTGCCCTGTAGCACCCCTGTAGCCCCTCTACCTGGGCTATGGGGCTGGGAGAGGGATATACCTTGCAAGCTCCTCTAGAGTCATTTCCATGATACCCTCACCTGTTCTTCCTCTGTTTCAATAGAAACGAGCTTGGCGCCTTCCCTCTCACACGCTTTTTGGGAATCGATCCATGAACGTAGCTCAGTAGAAAACCAATAGTACGCATGTTCATCATAAATCCAACCATCCTTCTCGTTTTTATAAATGATGTCTTTGAGTCAAGCCAGATATGGAGGAAGAAGAGAAAAAGAAAACAAGATAGGGAATTTAAGGGGAACCACCTTGTATGTCTGTGCATTTCAAATATTTTTGTTAAGTTCATTTCTGCGGCCACATGATAACATATATCCATCTAGGAAGCTCAGAAAGATTAAAACAAGAACAACATTAACTCTTCAACCCCTTCACGATGCTGCAGGAAATACCTGGGGGGCATAGCTGGAAAAGGGAGTGCAGTCAAGAATCTTTTATTTGAGAGATGCTTAGTGCAGAATTAGGGCAGAATTAGGGCAGACATGGAGGTTGGAGAGGGGGAGTAGCTGTGGTTTATCAAAATTCTCTTTCTCCGGGCTCTCTGTTCAGTTAGGGAGGGGGAGGGAGGGGAATCTAGAGTGTGTGTTGCTGGCATTGGGCAACTGGGACAGATGAGGATTCTGCTGGTTTACCACCCAGTTTGCTGCCCAGCAGTCTCCCTGTCTGAGCTGACAGGATGAATCCAGTGGGCCTCCAAATGGCTCTGGGAGATTTTCCAGCTGGTCTGACTGGTGCTCCTGCTGAGCTTTGACCAAGCTCTGGCACAACCGCCTACTACTACTACTACTACTACTACTTCCTTCTTTGGCGATCACTAGTAGCCGAGTAAGATACTACTAATACTTTATTTATATGTTTTTCCCCCCTGTCCACTCTGGGAGACTTCCAACAAATTAAAACACAATTGTACAAAAACCATTAAAAACTTCTCTGAACAAGGCTACCTTCAGATATCTTCTGAAAGTCAGAAAGTTTTTTCCCCCCCTTAACATCTGGTGGGAGGGAATGCCACAGTATAGGCGCAGCTACCCAGAATGCCCTCTGCCTTGGCTTGGGCCATTGACACAATTGGCCCTGAGCGCCCTCTCCCACTTCATGCATCCTGTTTGGTCCCCTGGTATACTGCAGAGGTGAGGGCGAAAGAAGAAGTGGGGAGATGGTTTGAACGTGTGTGGAGGATAAATCTGGTTGAATGCAATGAACTACTGGTGAGGGCTCATCCTCGAGCCGACCAAGTGGCAGTGAAGGATACAAAGAAGCCTTGCTTTGTTTCCTCCATTGTGCTATCCAGCAGAGCTTTCCTGGGTAGCGCAGGGCCTGCTACAGTCTGCCCCAAAGGAGGTGGTAGAACTGAAAGCAGCTTTCTGTGACTTGTTTGCAAAGCATTTGGAGGATAAAATTGCTTGCACCTTGACCCTATTACAGCAGATGAATTTCAAAGGGTGTCCAGAGCAGAGTCTGTTTCCGTTGCGTTGGGTGTGTTTCAATCAGAAAGGTTCAAGAATGCAGACAAGGTGCTTGGATCGGTCAGGAAAACCACTTGCGCCCTGGGCTCTTCCCCTTGTGGCTGAAACAAACTAGCAGGGAGGGGACAGCTTTTTAAAAGTCATTATCTTCTTGATTCCTGAGTCTCCCGGTCAGTTTTGCCATTTCAGCATAGTTTGCCATTCTTCTTTGCTCGGAAAGGTTCTTTTTTTAAAAAAAAAAAAATCATTCTTATTAACTTTTCCACTTCAACAATCCAATCCAATCACATTAAATATTCCAAATTATGGAGTTTTCTTGGCAGGGATACTAGAGAAGTTTACCAGTTCCTGCTCCAGGTGGCTCACGTTTAGTCAAAACTCTCCACTATGACCTGTCTATCATGGGTGGCCCTGCACGGCATAGCTCATAGCTTCTCTGAGTTATTCAAGCCCCTTCGCCACGACAATCATTGATCCCAAGCCGGGCTTAAGATTGCCTGAAGAAATAACAGCAACCTCAGATATGCTAATGAAACAACCTTGATGGCAGAAAGTGAGGAGGAATTAAAGAACCTTTTAATGAAGGTGAAAGAGGAGAGCGCAAAATATGGTCTGAAGCTCAACATCAAAAAAACTAAGATCATGGCCACTGGTCCCATCACCTCCTGGGAAGAAATGGAGGCAGTGAAAGATTTTACTTTCTTGGTGTGAGGGACAAGGGATACAGGGAAGTCGCTCCCATCTTAAGTTCCAGCCCATCCCCAAGCGCTGGAGAGAGCAAGGAGAGCTCTGCCTCCAGCGGAGAGTCAGGAAGTAGTGTCCGAGGCTCAGGCAAGGTTGCGGAGCCCATGCCCCAGGTGGGACAGGAAGATGGGAGCAGGGGGGGAAGGCCAATTCCCCCAACTCCGGAATTGCGACGCAAACGTAGGGGGAAGAGGTTGGGTCTTCCAAAGCTTCTATGCTGGAGGAAAACGCGCCAATCGCCATTCGGAGGTTCTGACACCTCACCTTAAGGATGTATATTAACCGCTCTGACCACTGTAAATAATCAGCACTTAATAAAAGCCTAAAAAGACCATGCTGGAGTCGTTACTCTAGAGTAGCCACATCAGGCCCTCTGACACTTGGGTTCCATGATCACTGTAGATGGTGACAGCGGTCACAAAATTAAATGACGCCTGCTTCTTGGGAGAAAAGGAATGACAAACCTAGACAGCATCTTAAAAAGCAGAGACATCACCTTGCCGACAAAGGTCCGTATAGTTAAAACTATTGTTTTCCCAGTAGTGATATATGGAAGTGAGAGCTGGACCATAAAGAAGGCTGATTGCCGAAGAATTTATGTTTTAGAATTCTGGTGCTGGAGGAGACTCTTGAGAGTCCCATGGACTGCAAGAAGATCAAACCTATCCATTCTTAAGGAAATCAGCCCTGAGTGCTCACTGGAAGGACAGGTCGTGAAGCTGAGGCTCCAATACTTTGGCCACCTCATTAGAAGAGAAGACCCCCTGGAAAAGACCCTGATGTTGGGAAAGATTGAGGGCACTAGGAGAAGGGGAAGACAGAGGACGAGATGGTTGGACAGTGTTCTTGAAGCCACCAACATTCATATGGAAGAGGGTAGAAGGTTGTTTTCTGCTGCTTCAGAGAAGCGGACACGGAACAATGGATTCAAGCTACAAGAAAGAAGATTCCACCTAAACATTAGGAAAGACTTCCTGACAGTAAGGAAAGACTGTTCGACAGTGGAATTTGCTGCCAAGGTGTGGGGTGGAGTCTCCTTCTTTGGAGGTCTTTAAGCGGAGGCTTGACAACCATCTGTCAGGAATGCTTTGATGGTCTTTCCTGCTTGGCAGGGGGTTGGACTGGTCTCTTCCAACTCTATGATTCTATGATTCTAACGTGAGTGTGACCAAACTGCGGGAGGCAATGGAAGACAGGAGTGCCTGGCGTCCTCTGGTCCATGGGGTCACGAAGATTCGGACACGACTAAACAACTCAACAACAACAATTCCAAATTATACATATGCATCAAAATAATCCAAATATTCTGCCAAATTGTAAAAAAAAACAAAATTAAACTTCCCATGCTTCAAGTTCGGAAGGCTATGATTATCATTGCAATTCTACTGCATTTCATAATCATTCCCGATGGTTCCTCTTTATCTTTCTGTTGTTATCCTTCATTCTTTTGCACCCTCTGAGTTGTCCCCACAAGCGAGTTAAAACAAACAATGATCTGTTTCTGTTTCGATTTTATGTCTATGAATCCCTTCCATAAGTTCACAGTTTCTCCTCCCACGCTGGTGTTTCTGCTGAGTCAATCCAAGAGACTTTTCACTGCTGGCAGCTGCCATCTTTACATAGTAGCAATAAAATCAAGTCTAAGTGTCTGCTCAGTAATTTTCCAGAACCGGTTGCATCAAACATTAGCCTTTCCAGGGGAGCTTTACCAAATCAAACTGGAAATACAGATATAATGACATATTAAAGGCTCACTATTTATAATTTTGCAGCCAGGTCTTGCCTTCCAATATGGCGGATTTCCAAATGGTAACTGCGACACTACTCCAACAAAGATTCCAGGAAACCGTCCAAGGTTTTTTTTATGAAGACTTCAGTGGCTAATGAGATCCTGCTTCTGTCAGATGTCAACAAATTGGAGAATCTTTTATCCTCTTCCAAGCAAATCAAAGATCAAAAACCTAAATTATATAATATTTTCATTTCCACACAGTTTATAATTTTAAAGCCATATTATATCAATGAATACCAAACTTTCCAGTCTCGCTTTTATAAATATTGCAAACGGTTCTTCTGGGGTTTTTTACCGAGTGATATAATGAAGCAAAATACAATAATAAAATAGGCTCCCCCCCCCTTTCCATTCCGTTCCAACATACCAACTTGATGTTAGTCCATCTTCGATTCAGTCTTTTTTGGCACCTCAGTGGCTGGGTTGTTTAGCAGAGTAATTCCTCCCTCCTCTCTTGAAGCATGTCCAAAACTTAAATCCAATTTTTCATCTTAAGAAATGGAACTTGATTCGCTCGCAGAGACAGCGTCCAGGAGAGCCAGACTCTCTCCGGGGCCTTCCATCTGGTGCCCCCAGCCCCTCCTCCCTTCTGAATTTGGGGCTGGGTTGTTGAGCACCTGGAAGATTTTGGGAGGCTGATACTCCCATCTCAGCCTCTAATTACCCCGTGAGAGCCGGAGCGGTGGAATTTTCAGCCATCTTCCGTGGCACCTCAAGTGGAAGTCCCACTCGGAACTGTTGCTTCTTTCCATCTTTGGGCTAGTAGCATCCTTGCAGCAGTTGTTGCGTAGATAAACAGTTTTTTCTGGTCTTTTGGGATATCGGAACCTGTGCTTCCTAACAGAAATGCTTCTGGTTTTCTAACAAATGTAAGTTTACCCCCCCCCCCAATTTATTATATATCGGTTGCCAGAAAGACTTTGTTATCTTGCATGACCACCACATATGATAAAAGGTACACTCTTTTTCTTTACATTTTAGAGCTTGATCTATCCATTTTGGATAACTTAGTAGGAGGTGAGGTAAAGGTAAAGGTACCCCTGACCATTAAGTCCAGTCGCGAACGACTCTGGGGTTGTGGCACTCATCTCGCTCTATAGGCTGAGGGAGCCGCCTTTTGTCCACAGACAGCTTCCAGGTCATGTGGCCAGCATGACTAAGCCGCTTCTGGTGAACCAGAGCAGTTATATACCACCAATACATCATTTTCATATAATTTTCTTTCAGTGTACAACATGCTGTGATTTTCAAATCTGTTCTCCATAGCCTCTCCCAATCTGCCATTTGTATGTCATGTCCTAACTCCCTTGCCCAGATTATCATAACCGAATTAACCTGTTCGTCCTTTCTATGCCATTCTAGGAGCAGGTTATATACATTTTGTACAGTTTTAGTATTTTCTAAAAGTTCTTTTTGGATCTTGATATCTCGTGACTTATACCTTGCTTTTTGTCTTATCTTTTTGTCTATTACCAGTGTAATCCAGCATCCTGGATCCAGCAGAAACAGGATGCTTCATAGTAGAATTTCAGATCTGGCAGGGCGAAACCTCCTCTCTCTCTTGCATAGGGTAGAAATTTATATTTTATCCTTAGTTTCTTCCCCTGCCACATAAACCTGGAAATGTCTTTTTGCCATTGCTCGAAGTATCCGACACTGCCTATTTCTGGGGCTGATTGAAATAAGAATAACATTCTTGGTAGTACATTCATTTTTTCAATGATATTCTTCCCCAAAATGATAAGTTCATTCTTCCCCATATGTCTAAGTCTTTCTTTTATTTCTTTCCATACTTTCTCATGATTGACTTTATATAAATATTCTTAGCTGTTAACAAAACTTCTAGATATTTTCTTTTTTTATGTATAACTGAATCTGTTTTCTGTTGTAAATCTTCTTTTCTTCTTCCGTCATATTTTTAACCAAAAGTGTCACAGGCGTGTTGGTGGCTACTCTAGAGTAACGACTCCTCCAGGCGTTGTCTTTTCATGCTTTTATTTAGTGCTGATTATTTACAGTGCAGAGCAGTACTATGTACATGTTGTCCGTTAAGGGTCAGAACCTCCAAATGGAGATTCGCGCGTTTTCCTCCAGCAAAGTAGTCTCGGCATACTGAATCTCCGCCCCGTCGCTTCCTCCTCAGTTCCGGGGTCGGTGGGACTGGTCTTCTTCCTTTGCTTCCCACTTCCCTTCCCACACTGGGCATGGTCTCCACTACCTTGCCTGAGCCTCGGACACCACTTCCTGAATCTCCGCTGGAGATCTCTTCCTCCCCACTAGCGCTCCCATTGGGTGATGAGCTGCTGCTTAAGATGGGAGGGACCTGCCTGTACGTTCTGTCCCTCACAAAAAGCTTAGTTTTATTTAAATTTAATTTAAAACCTGTGACCTGACCAAAGTCCTGTATCTTTTCTAAAACTTTTGGTAGAGTATCTTTAAAGATACTTCCTGGGCAAGGTTCTTGAGTGGGTGGTCGTGGATCAGATCCAGGTGCTATTGAAGGAAACTGATCTTCTATATCCATTTCAATCAGGGTTTAGGCTTGGTTTTGTCATAATGTCCTTAAAGGCAATCATATTTCCCAGGGTCAGAGAGAAAGAGGGGAAATGGCATTATACAACTCTCACAAAATGTGTGTTTTGGTGCTTAACATCCTTCACTTGTTTTTATGTACAAGTGACGCAATCTGCATTCGTTCCCCTTCTCTGCTTTCACATCTAAAGCTTTATAAACTATTTTATAATCACTTTACCTATTATGTATTCAATGCTCTGTATTTGCCTGAATTCGAATATGAACTAAGGATTCTGACCCCGTGTTCAGATTCGATACATGATACCCAATCACGCCACTCCTTTCTTCCACACAAGGCTGCAATCATGGAGGACCTGCACTGGCTATTGGACAAGAAATCTCATTGGATCTGGGGCCATGCTCAGAATGCTGCTTTCAATGCTGTCAAACACCTGCACTCCTCTGAAAGCTTCCTTACCCATTTTGATGAGACCAAGCCCATTGTGCTTGCCTGTGATGCCTCTCAATGTGGAATTGGCGCAGTCCTTTTCCTTAGCCACCAGTTGCCAGATGGGTGAGAGACCCACATTGCATTCCACTCCAGGACTTTGTCATCTACAGAATGCAATTATGCCCAGATTGAAAATGAGGCCCTTGCTATTGTGGCAGAAGTGAAGAAGTTCCATGACTACATCTATGGCCACCACTTCATGACACATGACCACATGTCTCTGCTGGGCCTTTTGCTGTTGTTCGAAAGACGCCCCAGGTCCTGTGCCCGAGGGTGCTAAGGTGGTCCATCTTTCTCAATGTATATGAATACATGTTGCACAATGTTCCTGGCAAGAGCCTGGGCCACACAAATGCCCTAAGCTACCTGCCATTACCAGACATAGACGCTTATCCATCCGCAGCCCACAGTGTGATGCTGCTGGAGACTCTGCCCCAGCCGCCGCTCCATGCCACTGATGTCACCACACACTTGGTGAAGCATCGCACCATCTCCCGTGTCCTCAACTGGATGTGGAAGGGGTGGCTGGAGAGTTGCCTTGATGCAGAATTCTCCCCATTTGTCTCCCGGTAACATAAGCTGTCAATCCACAAGGGATTCCTTCTGTGGGGGAACCGCATAACGATCCCTGCTAAGCAGTGGACCAGAGTTCTGGAGGCTCCCCATGTGAGTCACCCAGGCATTGTCCATATGAAAGTTCTGGCCAGTAGCTACATCTGGCCAGGCAGTGATGCAACAGTAGAAGAGTGGGCCCAGCACTGCCAGACCAGACAAGAGTCCTGACCAGCCATGCCTCAGGCCCCAATACAAAGGTAGGAGATGACAGGCACACCATGGTCAAGACTCCACATTAATTTTGCTGGTTCGGGCCAAGGCCAGACATTCTTGATCATTATGGACTCCTTGTCAAAGTGGCTTGAGGTGGTGCCAGTCTCAGCAATGACCTCCAGGATCGTCATCTGGGCCCTGCTGTGGGTCTTTCTTAACCATACACGGCCTGCCAGACAGCATCATGTCTGATCATGGAGTACAGTTCATGTCAGCTGAGTTCCAAAAGTTCATGGCCGACAACCTAATCCGGCATGTCAGAGCAGCACCGTTTCAACCATCAACGAATTGACGGGCTTAGAGAATGGTGAGGACCACCAAGGAATCCCTCACCTGGATTGCCCATGGGGACTGGAACAAGTGCCTAGTGGATGTCCTGCAGCAGCAGCACATCAAACCCTGCATTGCCACAGGTTGAAGCCCAGCAGAGCTACTCATGAACCAAAAGCTGGAATTACTCCTGAATTGGCTGAACCCCAATCTTGCATCTGATTGACCTCTTGGCCGGGAGGCTCCGGCGGCACCCAAATCCTTCACCCCTGAGGACCCTGTCTACATCAAGGACTATGGGGATAGCCCTGCCTTGCTCTCCATTGCTGTTACCAGGGCACTGGGCCAGTCTCCTACAAGGCTGCCACAACAAATGTTCAGTTGGTCCACTGCTAGCATGTGGACCAAACCCGGCGCCACTACATGGCTGATGCCCCAGCTCCAGCCACTGCTACCACACCAGAACACAGGGACAAGGCGAATGATCAGCTTGGTTCACAGAGTGATGCACCTGGGGAGAACCCTGTGGCCCAGGGTAGGGCTGAGGAATGGGGCCCCAACACTGCACCACCAGACAGCGCAGAGTCAATGACACCAGTGACACCCACGACACCAGCTGCAGCTCCATCAGCATCCCCAAGGACCCAAGGCAAGGAACTTCAGCACTCCCAGAGGGTGAGGCACTGCCCTCTCCACTTTGATGGCTATGTGTGTTGACATGGATGCAGTTTCAAGCCTAAGAGGGAGGGATGTTATCTATTCAATGGTCTTTCGTTGCTTGAGCTTGGGTCTGCACTAAGGATTCTGAGCCCCTAGGTTCTGATTTGTTACATGGTATCCAATCACAGGACATTTCAGGATTTGGGCTATTGCCATTGGCCCTTAAACTCTTAAGATATGTGTGAGGGACAGGAACTATAGACTGCCCCCTCCCATTGTGACAACGAGTTCCTCTCCAAGCACCAGCGGGAGTGGGGAGGGAGATGATTCCAGCGGAGAAACAGGAAGCAGAGGGCAGGGGTCTGACAGGGTCACAGAGCCCCTGGGCCGACCAGGAGAGGAAGGAAGGGAAAGGGAAAGAGGGAGGTCGGAAAGCACGGCTAGGAGACCCATCCCTCCAGTTCCGGAGTTGCGCGTGAAGAAGAGGGGGAGGAGATTGGGGATTCCCAGACTACTTTGTTGGAGGAAAACGCGGGAATCCCCATTCCGGGGTACTGACCCAGACTGAGAACATGTACATTGTACATTCCGGGGTACTGACCCAGACTGAGAACATGTACATTGTAAATAGTCTGCACTTAATAAAAGCATGAAAAGGCAACGTGCCGGAGTCGTTACTCTAGAGTAGCCACCAGCGTTCCTGTGACAATATGGTTCTCAGCTTGGGAGTTTAGGCAAACAAGCACAATGAGAGTGGGAGTGGCCTAGGCCTTCAGAAATGTCTGTAAACATTTGCTTTGCCCATGTTGTCAAGTTCTGTTAGCTCAATAGAGGTCCTTGCTTCGTGGGAACCCACCTAAAATGCAATACCTATTTAGGAAGTGTTTCCAGTGAAGGAGAACCCACCTTAGAGACCTGTGCAGATAAATGGAGGACCCTATTGTGACCTAGCTTTGGCGGTCTGGGTACTTGCTGTGGCACCAGATCAGGCCCGTTGGTAGAGAGTGGGTTGCTATTGTCCACGGGTATTCTAACCCACATGCCAATGAGCCAGTTCACTATGTGAGTGGGCTTGAGGGCTTATTTTTGATCATGGGCTTGTGAAACAGGAGTGAGATTCTGCTTTTGCACCAATCACCCAGCAGTCTCTCTGACCAAGTTGGCAGAAGTTGCCCCGGGAGTGCTATTCAAGAATCTCTCTCTCATGGGTGAATATAATAAAGGACATGTCTCTTAGCTGACCTGTTTTGATTGTCCCTGCTATAGCAAAGAATGACAAAGTCTTTTCTTTCCTCACCATAGAAGCTAAATCTAAATTCAGCAGATCAGGAAAGCTAAATTGAATATCTCTGTTTCCCTAGGGTGGCCGAATGCAAAGGAGGGCAGCACTCTGCTCTGGCTTCAGAGTGCATTCAGCTGGTGCAGACTCAGGACAGGTTCCCACTGCAGGGCAATTCTTCAGCATCATAGGGTATCTTACCAATTGCCTTTTGCAGTTGGTTATTTCTGTTGGTACGAAACTGTAGTTCCCGTGTTAAGTTTTCAGCTGCAGCGAGTATTTGGAAGTCTAAAAGATTTGAAACAGTTTAAGGCAGGAATATCTGAAATAACAACCTGCAAACATTAAGAAACCATTTCCAAACATTTTGGAACACTCAAGCCTAAAACAAGAAGCAGAGTTCCAGGATGGGGTTCTTATAGATATGAGGGCAGATTTGATTCTCTGTGGCTGAGATCAACAATGAAAAGCCGCAGAAGAATCCTGCGGCTGGATCAGACCAAAGACCCATGCCATCCACTATCCTATTCTCATATTAAAAGTGGCTCACTCATCTTTTATGTTCCCCTTCTATGTCCTCCTTTTCTGCTGGGAATCACAGGGTCACAAAACAATTCTCGCCTCGAGTCCCACAGAAAAGCCAAATATACAAACAATACTTTGCATATTTAATTATGCTTTGTGAGATCTAAGAAAATAGAGGCACCCAAACTCTTTTTCTGATGAATACTGAGTTGCATTCCACATAGAGTTAAGCAGAACGTTATGTCACTGCAAGGATTTCTCCTTGTGCAATACAATCTTCAGCCCCTTTCCCTCCAATCTGTTCTAAAGTTTTCCCCCACCTTGGAGAGCAGCGTTGGTGATGGCATGCAGGGAGAAGTGGGGGCAACGTTCCCTTGTGCTAGTGCTAGAATCTTGCACTAGCACGAACATTGTGAAGCAGAGGCTTGATAGCCATCTGTCAGGAATGCTTTGATGGTGTTTCCTGCTCGGCAGGGGGTTGGACTGGATGGCCCTTGTGGTCTCTTCCAACTCTATGTTTCTATGTTTCTCTGAATTACAGTGTGATGGGGGAGGACAGCATTTCTAGTGGGAAGATGTGAGAATAGCAATCCCTTGCTTTTCTTCCTGCTGAGCAATGAAAAAGTGATAAACTCTGCTGGGTGATGAGTTTCATTGAATATATGTATTGCTCACTCAATATGAATCCCAAATTGAACTACAGGAATTGAAGTCTGTTTAAATTAAATTTTTGTTCTAGCAAAAATGAGGATTTGTATATAAAATGCTTACCATCCTTGTCCTTATACTTTGAATCAGTCCCAACAACAGTGCTTCGAATCATTTTCAATGCCATTTGAAAGTCTTCTCTTTTTTTCATTTCCTTCTGATCTAAGAAGGAGGTAGATAGAAAAAAAATGAAGAAATTGTGTTGTAGCACACTAGTCTGATGACCTGGGGGAGGGGATACTTGGTTTCAAACTGCTTTTAATATTGAATTTTAAATGCTGACTTGTAACATGTCCCAGGACCGTAGGGAGAAGGGTGAATAAAAAAATCAAATCAACAAAAACATGACTATTAATATTTTCTGCTCTCAGGCATTATATTTGCCTTGACTTTGGCTGCCCTGGGGGTCTGAAGTCCTGTTTCCATTTGGCCTGTTGCTTCTGTCATCAGGTGGTTGGCCTTCCTTAGAGAGCTGTAAATTTTTGGGTGTCTAGATACACCTGTCCTCTTTGTCCTACAAATTTGCTTTTGCCAAGCTGCCTCATGCTTAAAATATGCAGATTATTGGATCATTTGGTTCCCTCCCCCTGAGCTTTGCTTGCTTTGGAGTGTCCTTTAAAAATGTATTAGCTTGGCAAATACCGTATTTTTCGTTCCATAAGACGCACTTTTTTCCTCCTAAAAAGTAAGAGGAAGTGTCTGTGCGTCTTATGGAGTGAATGCTTGGTCCCTAGAGCCGAATTGCCCAGGGGCGAAAGGCAGATCGTCATATATATATATATATATATATATATATATATATATATATATACACACACACACACACACACACACACACACACACACACATATATAGGAAGGAACCCGCTCAGCAGCTGATTGCAAGAGATCGGGGAGGGAGATAAGAGAGCTAGCTCCCTTCCCGGCCCCTCCCTTGCCCAGGCCTCAATTGTTGTCTACAGACAGAGACATGTGACTGGCTGATTAGATTATCTCTCTGGAAACTGTAGAAATGGGTCCCTTTCCTTTCCTATAGAAGAAGCTGCAGAACTGTGAGTTGAACCCCATAAAAACAGGATTTTTCCCCGTTGCAAGGAAACAGCAACTTGGAGCTGATCCTCAAAAATGGAGCTTTCCCCCTTTGCAAAAGAAGCTTCCTCAAATATTTAAAGGGGGGGGGCAAAGGCACCTAGGCCTCTAGGAGTTGGCTGCTATGCCTAGGACAATTAAAGAAAGCAAAATATTTTTTTTCTTGTTTTCCTCCTCTAAAAACTAGGTGCATCCGATGGTCAAGTGCATCCTATGGAGCGGAAAATACGGTAGGTCATGTGTTCATTTATCCAGTGCTATTTTTCTAGAAAAAAGAGGTGCTGGAACTCAGCATGAATGCCTCTCTTGTTCTCTTAGATTGGCAACAGAGCCCACCTGAGAGGGGCTGGATCTGAGTCCTGATGAATTTCGGCTGAAAAAAGCCCTGCATATATCTCAATAGTTAGGTAGGCTGTGGACCCACCCACTTTGGCCATGGCCTTATCCTTTGCAGCCTGTTTCCCCCAAGCACTTTCTTTCCTTCAGGGGACTGGAGCCCTAGCAGAGGGCAGGGTGGCGAGGATCAGGAATGGGGGCTCTCCCACAGCAAATGGGGATTAGTTTGGAAAGGAGGAGAGAATTGCAAGCTGGGAAAGGGAATTGCCCAGGGAGTCCCAAGGACTTGTGTTAGCCTGCACTTCTGTTCCAAGTGCTGAAACTCACTTATTCAGGGAGAACAAAACAGTGCCATTGCTCTCAATGGGTGACAACTGTAACTCATCCTCGGAAATGAAAGGGGTAAATGGAAGGTGGATCCTGCCATCTCTTTTTGGAAATGATATTGGGATTTAACCAAAGCCTGTGACATTAGTTGCAAAGTATACTAATTATGTACTTACACAGAAGGAAAAGCAGTAGTGTCATGACAACAAGGATGAAAATCTCAAGTACGATAAATCTTTCACCCGTTGGAGATGTTAAGAAGGCAACCACGTTCTGAAAAGGAGATGCTTGAAGAAAGAAAATTCTGATTTAGCCATCAGTAGCCAACAGTGTTCTCAAAGCTACCAACATGAGTTTGACCAAACTGTGGGAGGCAGTGGAAGACAGGAGTGCCTGGCGTGCTCTGGTCCATGGGGGTCACATGACTAAACGACTAAACAGCAACAAGCCAACATGCCATTGCCACTCCAGGAAAAGGGGTTTCCCTATGCTGTGGCAGCCATCAGCCAGAGACAGTCAACTGTTCAAGGGCTGGTAATCTGGGTGGGTAAGCAGGTGGAGGAAGCAAGGGGGGATACCTTGCTGCTTGAGGAAACCTTTCTGACCAACGTCTGGATCAGGATACAGTAGCCTTTGATACTAAAGGACTTTCTGCCCACCAGGCAAATGAGAAGATGCTCCCTTCAAACACATAATTCCACATACAGAAGCTGGGCTGGACTGGCCATTGGCTGATTTCGATGCTGCTGATGGGGCAGCAGACTAAGTGAGAAGGTGGAGTGCAGCTTGTGTGGTCTACACATCCCTACCCACCCCAGCACCTGCTACCTGAGGCAACTGCCTCATTCTGCCTAATGGTAGAGCCATTCCTGGCTGCACACAGTAAAGGAACACCACAGCCAGCAGCAAAGAGTGGACTGAATCCCGGCGTTTCTATGGGGCTTTGTGGACCTCTGGCACCCAAAGAGCTGTGTGTGCTTTTCTCTGCACTCCTTCCTGGCACAACATGACTGGTTCCACTTCCTGCCTGTCTCTCCATCAACTCCCCTTTCCCATGCATTCCTCTATTTTATGAGAAACCTCATCCCAGATAACTGTGCTGTATACAGACCATCAGTTTCATCTGCTGCTTCTGGTGGTGAATCCGGTACTTCTTTATTTATGGACTCTGCACGCTTTGCATCTGTTGGTATCTCTATCTTCTCTGTGAAACAAAAAGCCATTATAACATGGGGGATAAGAGTATGAACACATTGGCTGGAGTATAAATCTCTCATCAAGCATGAGAGTTCACAATGTTCACTTTTGTTGTCCTGCACTTAATCTCCCTATTACAAGAACATAATTTCTAAAATAGATGCATATCTACAAATGTCAAGGATTTTGACTTCCGCTTGAGGTGCCACAGAAGATGGCTGAACATTCCATTGCTCTGACTATCAAGGGCTAATGAGAGGCTGTTATACAATAATCTATTAAACATTAAAAGCTTCCCTAAACAGGGCTGCCTTCAGATGTCTTCTAAAAATCTGGTAGTTGTTTTTCTCTTTGACATCTGATGGGAGGCCATTCCACAGGGCAGGCGCCACTACCAAGAAGGCCCTCTGCCTGGTTCCCTGCAACTTGGCTTCTCGCAACGAGGGAACCGCCAGAAGGCCCTCAGTGCTGGACCTCAGTGTCTGGGCAGAACGATGGGGGTGGCGCTCCTTCAGATATACTGGACCGAGGCCATTTAGGGCTTTAAAAAGGTCAGCACCAACACTTTGAATTGTGCTCAGAAACATACTGGGAGCCAATGTAGATCTTTAAAGACTGGGTGTTATGTGGTCTCGGCAGCCGCTCCCAGTTACCAGTCTAGCTGCCACATTCTGGATTAGTTGTAGTTTCCGGATCACCTTTAAAGGTAGCCCCATGTAGAGCGCATTGCAGTAGTCCAAGTGGGAGATAACTAGAGCATGCACCACTCTGGCGAGACAGAGGTCTCAGCCTGCATACCAGATGGAGCTGATAGACAGCTGCCCTGGACACAGAATTGACCTGTGGCTCTATGGACAGCTGTGAGTTCAGAATGACCCCCAGGCTGCGCACCTGGTCCTTCAGGGGCACAGTAACCCCATTCAGGACCAGGGAGTCCTCCACACCTGCCCACCTCCTGTCCCCCACAAACAGTACTTCTGTCTTGTCAGGACAGGCCGCAGCTGGGAGTTCACTCTCTTTTCCGGCTTCCAGCTGCTCTGGTCCCCCTCCCCCCCGGACCTTTAAGGTTTTCTTTCCTTGACCTTGCTTTGGACTTTGGTTGGTCACCGTAGAGGGGCCTGGTAGGATTTTTTCCACCTGGAAAAGTTCACCAGCCACTTGGTTGTCACCTACCTTGTAGCAGATTGTCACAACTTTTTAGGGTATTGGCAGGAATTGGAATATTTCTGTAGATGGAAAGGGGGAGGTAGAGCCATCACCTGCCCCGCATATTGAAGGGTATTCTGTTAAAGGATTCTGGGAGGGGGGTGGGCCTGTCCGAAGCCTAGGGAGGTTAGGGTCTAAGGCACGCCCCGAATGGTGACCCCCACGGAGCTCCTAGTTGATGTTCATCAACAGGACTCCCCCTACCAGTGGTTAACCTTTCCCGGACACCCAGCAGATGGCCTGGAATCAGATATAGTTCGTTAAATCCAATGGCTAAGCCAATACTGCTCATCACCTGTAATCAATAAAGTTGTGGCCCATTAACCTTAAATACTTGTGTCATGTGTCATTATTCTACCTAAGGGGGGGTCGGGAACTTGCCATGCAATATTAAAGTTAAAGCATTTGCGGACGATGTGATTAGTACACAAAATCCAGAAGAAAGTATACAAGAAGCCTTAAAGAAAATGACTGATTATGGAGGAGTATTGGGTTGCAAGTTAAATAAAGAAAAATATAAATTATTAATGAAAATATTGGGGTAAAGAAACAGGAAGATTTGGAAAGGGTAACAGGCCTTAAAATTACCATGAAAACTAAGTATTTGGGGATCTGGAATACAAATAAAAACACCAATTTGTATAAGCATAATTATGTGAAGAAGTGGAAGTAAATCAAAGGATATTTTAAAAAATGGAATAAATTGAACTTGTCTCTATGGGGTAGTATATCCTTGATAAAAATGTCAATTCTCCCCAAAATACTCCCCCCCCCCCCGATGGTCCCAATAATTATTGGGACAAAATGTTTTAAAGGTTGGCAAAGGGATATTTCTAATTTTATTTGGCAGGGTAAGAAGCCAATAGTAAGGTTGACAGACTTCCGATCTGCCGCCATTGCTGACTGGCGAGAGATTCCCGAGCTCCAGGATTCCCTAACATTACAAGGGAGGGGGAGCCATGAGAGCAACGTGGACCCCCCAAAAGAGCCCCAGATCGAACGTTATGGGGACGTGGGGACTCAGCCGCACTGTTTTTGGTCTCCTCCGCTCCCTGGTAGCCCTAATAAGGGCGCTGAGAGCAAACGGAGTGGAGACGGAATGCTTGAGTTAAACTGCTACCCCCACAACGCGAAACTCTGTGCCAGCAGCCTGGAGTGGTGGATTCCTCTAAATTAGCTGGATTTGAGAACATTGGACACCGTAAGTAAAGAAAAAGACTTTGAAATATTTTTAATTGGATACGGGAGGAGACTTAAAGAGGAAGTCGGTCTCCCCCATTGAGTGAATCGAGACGCATTTAATTTGCCCAAAGCCGGAAAGACTGATAGGAAGCATTCAATTATCAAAAATTGGAGCTAAAACCTTCCCCCTAAGGCAGGGTAAAGGGGAGAAGGATTGAACCTAGCAAAACCCCTGTAAAGATCTTCATTCTGGGCTGGGGAAAGTCCCCCTGAAAGCTGGAGTGGGTAATTAATGGAGCCGCCATTATGACATCATAATAGAAAGGAATTTGCTTGCCTCTTTGAGGCTGGAAACTGTCAATAGTGAAGAGAGCACAAAACATAAGGCTGTGTACATGAAGTTGGACAGTGCCCTTTTCATAAATGGACACAAGATTTTAAAGATTTGAAGAAGAATTGAAAATGAGAGTTTGTAACCAGATTGGACATAACTTTTGTTTCTGAACTTTGGAAATAAGAACTACACCATTTCCTGTCTAGTAACCTCTGCTTTCCCAGGAAATTTGAGACAAGCAGGATGTCAGTAGACAAAACATCATCTTACTTGGACTTTCAAAAACAACTTCTGGAACTTATTGAAGATTTAAGATGTGATGTCCCCTGACCCCATTATTGATTAGTTTTCAGTTTTAGAGACCTTGGCATTTGCAGATGACCTTCTGGTAACTGCAGAAGACCCTGTGGCTAGTATACAGAGGGTCTTGGATCAGATTCTCAAGTCTGGAGAAGTAGCAGGTTTCAAACTAAGTAAAATGGAAGTAGATTGGTGCCTCGCTAGACGAATTTAATTCGTTCCATGGGTCAATTCGTGTAACGAATTTTTTGTCTAACGAGTCCCAGTTTCCCATAGGAAACCTCCGAAGCTGCACCTCATGCCAGCTTTGCACGGCGAGAGGCGGCGGCGGGAGAAGAGCTTCTTCTGCTGCCGCCTCCTGCCTGCCTACCCCGGCATGGGCCACAGCTTTCGAGACCTCCGAAGCTGTGCCCCATGCCGGCTGTGCGCGATGAGAGGCGGTGGCGGGAGAAGAGCTTCTGCTGCCGCCTTCCGCCTGCCTTCCCCGGAATGGGGCGCAGCTTTGGAGACCTCCGAAGCTGCACCCCATGCAGGCTGTGCACGGCGAGAGGCTGCGGGAGACGCTCCTCTCCTCGCCGCCACCTCCCGCCTGCCTTCCCTGGCATGGGGAGCAGCTTCGAATGTCTCTGAAGCTGCGCCCCATGCTGGCTGTGTGAGAGGTGGTGGTGGAAGAAGCTCCTCTCCTCGCTGCCGCCTCCCGCCTGCCTTCCCCGGCATGGGGCGCGGCGAGAGGCGGCGGCGGGAGAAGCTCTTCTCCTCGCCACTGCCTCCCACCTGGATTGGACAGGCGGCGGGGGAAGACCTTTGCTTTCTTCCCGTGCTAGTGTTCCGCTGGTCTCTGCCGGTTGCCCCTCACTGGTCGCGGCAACCAGCAGAGACCTGCGGAACACAAAGGGGAACCAGCTGCAGCACGGAAAGAAGGCAAAGGAAGATCAGCTGAGAGGTGCTGACAGCCTTTCAGCTGATCTTCCTTTGCCTTCTTCCTTGCTACAGCTGGTTCCCCTTTCGCTAGACAAATGCCCCTTTCGCTAGGTTTTGTGATCGGAGGTTTTTATGGCCACGCTTCGCAAGATGAAGCGACGGCCATAGAAAACCTTGTCGTCTTGCGAGGCAACCTCCGATCGCAAAACCTATTCATTAAGCAAAAAATTCGTCTTACAGGGCATTCGTCTAGCGAGGCACCACTGTAATGGTGACAAATGTGACAGAGCAACATAAAAAAAACCTACAAAGAGTAACAGAACTGACTATTGAGAAGAAAGTTAAATATTTAGGAGTATGGATAACAGCTAAGAATAGAAATATTTTTAAGGATAATTACCGTATGTAAGAGTCTGAAGATAAATAAAGAAAAACTTAGATGTGGGGGGAAACATGATCTTATTGCTATAGGGAAGGATATCAGGAATCAAAATGAATGTATTGTCAAGAATGTTATTTTTATTTCAATCAACATGCCTGATCAGCAATGAAGGACATTTCAAAGAGTGGCAAAAATATTCTTGGCTTCTTCCCCTGCCAGATAAATCTAGTTATGATTTAACTGGCAGGGGAAGAAGCCAAGAATAAAATATAAATTGCTAATAGATTCTAAAGACAGAGGTGGATTCTCCCTACCAGCTTTAAGACTATACTCTGAGGCATCCTGTCTATGCTGGGTAAGGGAATGAATATTATTAAAAATCACAGATGTTTTAGACCTTGAAGGTTCTGATAGTAGGTATGTTTGGCATGCATATCTGTGGTATGAGAAGGTTCAAGTACATAGAGCTTTCTCAAATCATGTTGTAAGAAAATCGGTTTATGAGGTATGGGGAAAATATAAAAATCTACTAGAACAAAAAACACCATGGTCGCTCTCCCCACTTGAAGTGATACCCTTAAAAAAAATTGAATATGAGAAATGACTGGGGAACATATAAAGAGCTGTTAATGGAAGTAAAATTCCAATTCAAGATGTTTGAGGACATAAAAGAATTACTAACTGAATGATTTCAACATCATAAACTAAATTATATATTCAAGATGGGCAAAAAATGGCTTTTCTGATGAAAGCTCTAAATTTGAAAAAGAGCTGTTGGAGAACAAAACAAATTTACTTGAAAGAACGTAGAAATTAATACTAGAATGGTATACAAAAGATGAGCAGGTTAAGTCAGCAATAATACACTGGGTGAAAATTTTTGGGTATAATATACAATTTGCAGCATGGGAGAATTTAGGGAATTGGAATTTAAAATTCACAGCATGTTGTACGCTGAAAGAAAATCATATGAAAATGATTTCTTGTTGGTATTTAACTCCCCGTCAATTAGCAAAAATGTATAATCAGGGTCACATATGTTGGAAATGTAAGGAAAAAGAAGGCACCTTTTATCAAATGTGGTGGACATGTAAGGTAGTAAAAGAATTTTGGGAAATGAAATTTAATGAATTTGGGGGGAAAGGTTTAAATCCCCCCCCAAACCCCAAAGCCTTTCTTTTAGGAATTCTAGGTGCCAAAATCCCAAAGGAGCAGGAAATACCATGTACGTGACCACGGCTGCACGGATGTTATTGGCCCAGAGATGGAAAGAAGATAAAGTCCCTACCAGAGAAGAATGGCAGATCAAGTTGGTGGATTATGCCAAAATGGCAAAAATGAACGGAAGATGCAGGAGGAAATGACTAACAATCGGACCCACAAAGGGGAGGAGGGGAGGCCAGGAGATTCCCTGGAATCTTGCTTTTATATGGTATGTTAACATGTGTATTGTAAACTTTTAATTTGAAAAACCAAATAAATAAATGTACAAAAAAAACAAAAAGACTTTGGAGACAATGAGTTGGACCTGGAAAATAAGCCGATGGAAGCGGTGAATTTCCCGTGCATTCCTCTACTTTATGAGAAACCTCATCCCATATGACTGTTCAGTATACAGACCATCAGTTATAGGTGGTTGTGCCTCCGCTGGTGCTTCTGCTGGAGCTGCAGCCTTTGCGGCCTTTGCGGCCTTTGCGGCCTTTGCGGCCTTTGCGGGCACTGGCTTCCCCATCTTATCAGTTTTGTCTGTGAAACAACAAGATAGAATAAGACAACAACAAGAACAATGGAGAATAAGATTATGAGCACATTAGGCAGAAAGTGGCATCAGTATTAGACCGTCCTTTCTCGTAAAGACGTTGTTGAGTCCAATATAATCGGTACCAAAGGGTATTCTATAAATTGTGCTAAGAAACAATTGCTGGTAAATTTACAATGATTTTATAAATAATGAAATGTTATTGATTTAATCCTTGTATATCCCCCATCCCCAGGAATATAATTGAATCCAAATACACAAGTCATCAAAATTAGTTAACGGATTAACAGAAGGCTGGGACACAGCCTGACTCAGTGTGTATATAGTGAAATGGTTATGGCAGGTAACAAAAAAGGACAATCCCAATTGACAATCTCAACAGCAATGGCGCAAAGACAATCGATGATCGATGTAGACCCAGTGGCAGATATCAAAGAGCTAATTGTAAATATGGATAAATCGATCAACGACAAGTTAGATGATTTGGGACTTAAAATCGAACACAATTCTAAAATAATATGGGAACTGTCAGGACAACTAAAAGATCTAACAATAAAAAATATGAGAACTGAAAAAGCAGTCTCAGAATTAAAAACAAAAGTAGGCAAACAAAAAGATACGTTGAAATATACTACAAAAAAATTGCAAGGTGAAAATAAGGAAATCTAAGAAAAAATCAGGATGCAACAAATACGGAAATAAATGAGATCAAAAAGGCACAAGAAGATATATTGGACCAGCTAGCCACCCTAGAAATGTATCAAAGGGAATTAATTGTGAGATTTAGAGGCGCCCCATAAATTCAAGATAAAGACATCATGAATAAATTGCCAAAGGAAATAGCGGAATGGCTGGGGGTGAGACAAGAAGACCTGATAATGGACATCGACAAAATCTTTCAACTGAAACCAGATACCAACAGAAAATTTAGAAAGCCAGGTGACTGCCTGGTATATCTAAATTCAAGACTATTGGAGGACAAGATACTCCAAAAAAGACAACTGACAATAGATGGACACAACGTGTTAATCTACAAGGAAGTCCCAAAAAGGATTCTGAAGAAAAGAAACAAGTATAAGGTTTTGACAGACGTTTTGAAAGCTAAAGGAATCATGTTTAAATGGCTGATTCCGGAAGGGCTATCATTTACATTTAGGGATAGAAGAAACTTAAGATCGATTGATGAAATGGAAAAATTCAGAAGGACTTATAAAAAGAAACTGGGAGGTGAGGGGAACCAAGAGAGAGAAGAAGAAGCAATCAGACGTGAGAACTTAACAGGAGACACCTAAGAACCAGATGAATAGAAGACATAAAGGCTGCCAATTTTGTCCAAAATCATTACGCTTTTAACTCAAAAGTTAGAAAATAAAGTTGATGAACCTAAACATAATTTCATGGAATATAAATGGTTTAAATTGTATGAAAAATAGAAATAAGGTTGAGCATATATTGAGAAAGAATAAATGGGATGTGATCTGTTTGCAGGAGACACATAGCGAACAAACATGAGAGAGTGTTGCTAAATAAAAGATTGGGGGAAGAATTTATCGCAGCAGATAAAGTAAAAAAAAAAAAAGAGGAATAGTTATATATATAAATCCAAAGCTGGAAGCTAAAGTATTATTCATAGAATCATAGTTGGAAGAGACCACAAGGGCCATCCAGTCCAACCCCCCTGTCAAGCAGGAAATGCCATCAAAGCATTCTTGACATATGCCTGTCAAGCGCCTGCTTAAAGACCTCTGCCAAGCAGGAAACGCCATCAAAGCATTCTTGAAATATGCCTGTCAAGCCTCTGCTTAAAGACCTCCAAAGAAGGAGACTCCACCACACTCCTTGGTAGCAAATTCCACTGCCGAACAGCTCTTACTGTCAGGAAGTTCTTCCTAGTGTTTAGGTGGAATCTTCTTTCTTGTAGTTTGAATCCATTCCTCCGTGTCCGCTTCTCTGGAGCAGCAGAAAACAACCTTTCTCCCTCCTCTATATGACATCCTTTTATATATTTCAACATGGCTATCATATCACCCCTTAACCTTCTCTTCTCCAGGCTAAACATACCCAGCTCCCTAAGCCGTTCCTCATAAGACATCGTTTCCAGGCCTCTGACCATTTTGGTTGCCCTCTTCTGGACACGTTCCAGCTTGTCTGTATCCTTCTTGAACTGTGGTACCCAGAACTGGACATAGTACTCCAGGTGAGGTCTGACCAGAGCAGAGTACAGTGGTACTATTACTTCCCTTGATCTAGATGCTATACTCCTATTGATGCAACCCATAATTGCATTGGCTTTTTTTAGCTGCTGCATCACACTGTTGACTCATGTCAAGTTTGTGGTCTACCAAGACTTCTAGATCCTTTTCGCATGTACTGCTCTCAAGCCAGGGGTCTCCCATCCTGTATTTGTGCCTTTCATTTTTTTTGCCCAAGTGTAGCACTGTACATTTCTCCTTGTTAAAGTTCATCTTGTTTGCTTTGGCCCAGTTGTCTAATCTGTTAAGGTCATTTTGAAGTGTGATCCTGTCCTCTGGGGTGTTAGCCACCCCTCCCAATTTGGTGTCATCTGCAAACTTGCTCAAGATGCCCTCAAGCCCACCATCCAAGTCATTGATAAAGATGATATTCAAAGATGATGAAGGAAGAATATTAGGCATTCAGATAAATAAAGATAAGATGAATTTGCTCCTAATAGGGATATATGCACCAAATGGAAATCAGACTCTTTTTTTAATTGCAAAAGAAATTAACAGAATATAATAATGGATATGATTGTAATGGGAGACATGAATGAGGTGGTATCAAGAGAATAGGATAGATCAGAAAGGATTAAAAAAAATGAAAACAGGGAGATTACCTACATCATTTTTTCAACTGATAGAGGATTTGAATCTAAAACCTATTTGGAGGGAGAAAAATGAGAGAACAAGACAATACACATTTTATTCAGATGCCAATAAATTGGCAAGCAGGATTGATGAAATATGGGTATCAAATAATCTAATGACAAATATAAAGAAAGTGGAAATAATGGCAAAATCGATATCTGATCACAACTCGGTGATGTTAGAGATGAGAGAAGGCAAAAAGAGAAATAAGGGATGGAAATTAAATGAGAGGTTACTAAATGATGATAAAATAGTAGAAAAGGCAAATAAATTGATGAAAGAATATTTTGAACTAAACATGACACAAGAAACGGATCTGAGAATAATGTGGGGTGCGAAAAGGCATATATACGGGGTTTTTATATACAGCAAAATATAATACAAAAAAGAAATAGAGAAGCTAAATTAAATAAGATAAAACAAGAGATTGCAGATAATGAAAAATTATTGGCTAAATCACCCAAGGATGCACAAGTAAACAAAAAATTTAAAATATTACAAGCTCATCTATCAACAATATTGTGTGAAGAGATGGAAAATAGAATAAAATGGATAAAACAGGGTCAAATATATGTTGGAAATGAAAGGAAATAGAAGGCACCTTTTATCAAATGTGGTGGACATTGTAAAATTTGAAGTTGAAGAACCAAATAAATAAATTTACCAAAAAAAAAAAAAGACTCTGGAGTTGGACCTGGAAAAGAAGCAGACAGAAGCTTTGCATTTCCTGTGCATTCCTCTCCTTTATGAGAAACTTCATCCCATATGACTTGCTGTATACAGACCATCAGTTATAGTTGCTGGTGTTTCTGCCTCCGCTGGTGCTTCTGTTGGTGCTTCCGCCGGTGCTGCAGGCTTTGCAGGCGCTGGATTCCCCATCTTATCAGTATTTTCTGTGAAACAACAATCTAGAAACAGACCAAAACAAATGGAGTATAAGACTATGAGCATATTAGGTAGTCAGTGGCGTCTGTCAGTATTAGACCATCGTTTCCCGTAAAGACATTGTTGAGTCCAATTTAACTGAAACGTCTCTTTCTTCCTTTTGCTGGATCAATCTCAGTTTAAAACCAAAAGAGATGTTCCATATGGGTTCCAAAGCATTATATATATATATATATATATATATATATATATATATATATAGTAATATAGCACATTCTTATTTTGCATCCTATTCGTCTCTAAACTCCTGGACATCTAGTTTACAAGGTTCCAGTAAGGTGTTCACCATTTAATAGATAACGTGGGATCTGTTAGGGAAGTTTTTAATGTGTGGTGTTTTATTCTGTTTTTAATCCATTGGCCAGATGGGCAGGGTATAAGAAATAAAACACTATTATTGTTGTTATCTATGAGGTCTTCAGGTGTTCCTGGGTGCCAACTCCCTCCATCACAGGCATCATGGTCAATGGTTGGGGATGACGGGGGTTGTAGATCAATAACATCTGGAGGGCCACATGCTCCCCATCCTTGATTTAATTGTATAACTACCTCCTGATCATCAGAAAAGATGGAGTACTAGATCTGGTCTCTGTTGGATGCACATAAATCCAACTGAATCTAACAAGACTTTGGAGACCATGAGTTGGACCTGGAAAAGAAGTAGAGGGGAAGCTGTAACACAGGCTCTCCAAGTGTGCTATTTTGTTTTCTTTTTGCAAAGTCCCAGCCTGACATCTGATGCTGTGGCAGAAGGAAGGAAGGAAGGAAGGAAGGAAGGAAGGAAGGAAGGAAGGAAGGAAGGAAGGAAGGAAGGAAGGAAGGAAGGAAGGAAGGGGGCTGTTATCTAATTCCGTTTCAAAGCCATCTGAGCTAGCAGCCCTTGATATGCTAGTTTCCCAAAGACCTGGATTTGCAAACTGGGCCCATGAATCAGAGCAGGGCACCTGTATTGCCAGGGAATAAAACAGAATGTGGTGCTTCTGGTTTGCAATGTAGCTAGAGCTTTAATAAAAGGAACATGGCTGTTTGAGAAGAAGTGAAAGCAACTTCATGGCTTGGCCAGCTATCAAACACCTGACTGCATGGGGGAAAGAAGGAGGAACCTGTTGTCTGGGAACACGGAAAGTAAGATTACTTTGACCGAACCACAGGGCTAAAGAATGCAGATGAAGGCTCATGCCCACATGTGTCGACTCCCAGGCTAGATCAAAGGATGGGAATGGAATTACATCATGAATTACGTCTGTTGCCAGCTTGGCATGAGACCTACTCTATAGTCTATATAAGGGCCAGCAACTGAAGGAGACAGGGAGATTGTGACACACTGTTCTATGCTCCATTCCATAGTGAGAAGAGAATGACCGCCGGCCAGTCTGAAGTTTCCCAGAAAAGCCTTCCAGATCTTCATCGGCTGGAGAGACATGAAGAACTGAACCTATCCAACCTATGTTGTTGTTGTTGTTGTTGTTGCCTAAGATCTTTTGCTTATTGGTTATATTGCTAGCTTTGCAGTTTATTCCACTTGCTGTTGGCTTTATATTAGACTCTATGTTGCTGGTCAATTTCTTTGCTAATGTTTACCAATTAATAAAAGTTTGTCTCTACCTAAGAGTCTGTCAGTGCTCCGTCCAGTGGAATCCAAAGAACCTCTTGCTTGCCTGGTGGTTGTTATTGGCCAAACAGCCAGTAGGGGACGCTGGCAAGACAGCACCTGTACACAGCCCTAGATTGCACCACCACTCAGAAAAACCATTTGTAGTTTATAAAAGCTCCTTATCATTTAGCCGCTTAGTGACCCTTTGGCGCTGGAATGAGACCTGCAAATATCATAGTGTGTAAGGAACGTGTTCCACCCATCAGACCTCTTCCTGTTTGGATACCTTGGTGTTGTCATGGA
Source organism: Zootoca vivipara (assembly GCF_965207765.1). Taxonomy (NCBI): domain Eukaryota; kingdom Metazoa; phylum Chordata; class Lepidosauria; order Squamata; family Lacertidae; genus Zootoca; species Zootoca vivipara. The sequence goes on from NC_142583.1 coordinate 74,778,012, forward strand.
ACAATCTTTTCTCTAATTTCTTCTTAAGCGTGTTTCATCCTTCCACTGGCTATGAACCACCTCCCTTGTGATGTCAGGCATTCCAGAACTCCTCCCATTTCAGCTATACCATTTCCTGATTGGCTGCTCATCATATCCAATCAGCATTCCACATAAAGCTTAAACCCAGGAAAATGTTGATTTCAAATCTTTACTCCTTACGCTATGCTGGTAATATTGGAAAGCTGCCTATCACAACACTTGTACCAGGAAATATGGCAAAGTGCATTAGTGCAAATCTCCATTTGAAAAGTTAAAGGAAAAGGAAAAGGAAAAGAAGCAGTCAAATTTCAACATTTCTGGTCTACATTTATTGAATGTATCATCATCAAAACGTACATGCCACCACTGCTATTTCTCCAGAAAAAAGGGTACCGGAATTACTGGTGGAGGAACGGGAGTGTGGAGGGAGCGGCCCGCCCCCTGCACCACTATTCTGGTCCAGTGCCATCTCAGTGCCACCCCAGACAGGTGGTGTGTCACACCCCAAGAACGCGCGCCAAGCCCTTACAGGCGGCATACCACACCACCGGGATGCGCGCCACACCCCCTGGGCGCACCCCCTCCCCACGGAGGGTGCCAGCCATGCCCCCGCCTGCTCTCCGCCCCCAGTAGCGGAGTATGCAGCTTCGCCACTGACCGGAACTAACCACAAACACCACAAACACTTCCCTTGCTCCTTTATAATGGTGTCCACCAGAGAGGTGTCAGAACTGAGTTCCAGTGAGTTCCAGATGCAAAAAAGCCCTACATGCAACTGACCTTCAACACAGGGTAACTCACAGAGAACTGTACTTGGATAGAACAATAGATCTGCACAAACTCTGAATTGGACACTGATAAACTTCATACTCTGAATTGGACACTGATAAGTGCTCCTTCATAGATCACTGCCTTGTCGTGGTGAAGGGGCTTGAATAACTCAGAGGAGCTATGGGCTATGCCATGCAGGGCCACCCAAGATGGACACTCCAGTATCCCTGCCAAGAAAACTCCATGGACAAAGACAACAGGCATATAAAAGTTATGATGCTGGAAGATGGGCCTCTCAGGTCGGAAGGCGTAAAACATGCTACTGAGGGAGATCAGAGGATAAGTACAAGTAGTTTTAGAGCAGATGAAGCGGCTGGGCAAAGGCAAAAGGTTGCTCAGTTGCAGACATGCCCGGAAGCAAAAGGAAAGTCCAATGCTGTAAAGAAAAATATTGCATAGGAACCTGGAATGTAAGATCTATGAATCTTGGTAAAACTGGATGTGGTCAAAAATGAGATGGCAACAATTAATATTGACATCCTGGGCATCAGTGAGCTAAAATGGACGGGAACGGGTAAAATCAGTTTGGATGACCATCATATCTACTACTGTGGGCAAGAATCGAGTAAAAGAAATGGAGTGGCCCTCATAGTCAACAAAAGAGTGGCGAAAGCTGTACTGCGATGTAATCTCAAAAATGATAGAATACGAATCCAAGGCAGACCTTTTAACATCACAGTAATCCAAGTTTATGCACCAACTACCGGTGCTGAAGAAAGTGAAATTGACCAGTTCTATGAAGACTTACAACACCTTCTAGAAATGACACCGAAGAAGGATGTTATTCTCATTTTGGGGGATTGGAATGCTAAAGTAGGGAATCAAGAGACAAAAGGAACAACTGGCAAGTTTGGCCTTGGAGTTCAAAATGAAGCAGGGCAAAGGCTAATAGAGTTCTGTCAAAAGAACAAGCTGGTCATCACAAACACTCTTTTCCAACAACACAAGAGACGATTCTACACATGGACATCACCAGATGGGCAGCATCGAAATCAGATTGATTATATTCTCTGCAGCCAAAGATGGAGAAGCTCTATACAGTCAGCAAAAACAAGATCTGGAGCTGACTGTGGCTCAGATCATCAGCTTCTTATAGCAAAATTCCAGCTTAAACTGAAGAAAGTAGGGAAAACCCCTGGGCCAGTAAGACACAATCTAAATCAAATCCCTTATGAATACACAGTGAAAGTGAGGAACAGGTTTAAGGATTTAGATTTGGTGGACAGAGTGCCTGAAGAACTATGGATGGAGGCTTGTAACATTATACAGGAGGGAGCAACGAAAACCATCCCAATGAATTTTGACAGAATTACAAGCCTGGTAGATGAAGGGAATGCTATGGATATAGCCTATCTTGATTTCAGCAAGGCATTTGACAAGGTGCCCATGATATTCTTGTAAAGAAGCTGGTAAAATTCAAGCTAGAGAATGCTACCATTCAGTGGATTTTTAACTGGCTGACTGACTGAACCCAAAGGGTGCTCATCAATGGCTCCTTCTCATCCTGGAGAGTAGTGACTAGTGGGGTGCCACAGGGTTCTGTCTTGGGCCCAGTTTTATTCAACATCTTTATCAATGACTTGGATGATGGGCTTGAGTGGGTGTACAAACCTATTACCTTATGTAACCTCTTCACTGAGAAAATTGAATGGCTGCTATAACCAGGCCCGTCTTTCGCATATTCGCTGCCAGGTGCGCAAATATCCACCCAGTGCCCACAAATTTAGATTAGCTCCCAAATTAAACATTATTATCTGGCAGTTGCCTGGCTCGATCTTCTTCCGGGGATGTTACAAGATAAGAGAGGAGATTGTGAGGGGGTCCTCTCTCTCCTGCTGCACCCCACAGGTTCTCCCATGGGACGGCCTTGGCTGCTGCTCCTGCAGAGGCGGCTGGCGGCGTCCCTCTATGCCTCAAGCAGCCACCCCCTTAGCCACGAAAATGACTCACCCACTGGAGCACCACTTGCAATCATGCACACTGCCATTGCCGCCTATCGTCTGTCTGATCAGCAGAAGCAGCCGCCTGTCACTCATGATTGAAACAGCGGCAGCCAATACACAGCGGACAATTGCTGCAGACACCATCCTACTCGTGGTAACACCTGTCCCAACGAGGCACATCCCATGTATAAGACGACCCCCACATTTTATGTTCGGTTTCTGATAATTGGTTCTCATGGGAAACTTACAGATTCGTGCTTCACACAATTAACTCAAGGCAGTGTCAATTTACTCATGGCAGAAAGCCAAGGTCTGCCTGGCAACAACTCTCTGATTGGTTAATGACCAGCACTGAACTCTGTTATCTAGGAATGCTAGCATAGTTGTTTCTTGTGGGTGTTAGGAGTAGGAGTGCTGCGTATGGTTGGAGAGAGAGAGAGAGAGCAAGGATTTATTTTGCTTTGCTTTGTATGCAGAAACTCTGCTGGTTTTATTTTCTTTTAATAAATCCCGTAAATAGTTATTCTGCGTCTAGCCGACTAGTCATTTCCACCTCAACTAGCTTCTGCACTATGCAGGAAAACTCTGCTACGTTTGGGCTAAAGCCACTAGAGCTATGCCTGACACTTCAAAATTCTAAGATTTGAGACCCACTGGAGGTGAATCAAATACCCCTTCCCCAAACAAACACTGAAAGTTAATGAGCTGCGGGTGAGACTCCCCTGAAACAGCCTTGGCTATTCTGCCTTCGCTATTGGGCACTGGTTGAAGCATCCAGTGCAGAGAAAGAGCTTCCTTAACCTCTCGGCTTGCAGCTGCTGGGAAACGTAGGAGGGTGGAAACATGAAACAAAAGATTGCAGCCGGCTGTGCTTCTGCCCTCGCTTGGTTCCCAGGTCCGCTCCAAGGGATCCAGTAGAGAGAGAGATGGTTCTGGCAGGGCTGTGGGACGGGGGCGCATTGGACTTGCCTTGCACACGCACACTCTCTAGGTGGGAAGGAAAGCTCCCAGACACACCACTTCCTGGGACACAGCTGTTCTGCAGGCATGTCACAGTCCTGGAATGGCAGTTTGCAAGAACAAATATGCTCCTTTGGGGCTTGTCTTCTCTAATTTTCCGAGTTTCACCTGTATACCACCTTTTGCAAATAAATGATTAAAGTATCAGTTCTCCTTGGTTGAGTATGCAGGACAGATTGAAGCAACCACAGCCACTTCCAGCCATCAATCATGCAAACGTGGCAGGAGAGGTCCCCTGGCTAGACTCCTGGGGTGCTAGTCCTCAACATAGAGCAAGCTATTCACACCTTGTAAAGTTGTGGTTCAGGACAGCAGAGTCTAATAGGTTACTTAACTCAGTTGAGGGCCACTGTGCATACGGTAGGAGCCAACTCCTAGGGGTAGAGGCCCCAATAAAATATTTTAGGGGGCCGCCTCCCCCAAGTTGATGGGCATTGCCATTCAAATGTGTGCACTGTCTTGTGTGTGCACTGTCTTGTATCGGTCATGCAGGGGGGAGCTTACCTGCTCCACCCCCAATATTTTATTCAAGTTGGCACCCCTGCCACCATGAATGCCATGAAAGCAGCAGTACTTGCTGCCAGTGCTGTGCCCACACTGGTATGGGCACCAGTCTTGCCCCCTGACAAGCCCTGAAGAAATCGAGAGTCGTTGAATGTGTTTGTTGCCCAATGATTAGCTCTATATGAGAGCAAAGGTGCTGGAATTTCCCAGTGATGAAGCCAAAGTTGTATTTGTGATGAGTCTGCTAGAAGGGGACACCAGGCGCTGGGTGGCCCCCCATTCTCCTTGCCTGGCATGCATGGTTGTGCTTCTGTGCCTTGTAAGGTAGCGACCATGGAGATCAGAAGGGGCAATGGGGCATGAAACACACAGAGTAAGGAAACAAATATTGGTATGCATTGCAAATAAATAAATAAAACAGGCTATGAATGGACTCTTCCATTCTCTATTTTTGTAGCCATCTACATTTGAGCTTGCAGAATAAGGTCTTTTCAACATGATTTTGAGGGCTGATGTCAGAGAGTCCCATAACCTAGATGGCAGAGTGTGGATTGTGCATTAAAACAGTGGGGTGGGGTGGGGTGATCTCTTGGTTTTGCTTTTATGTAGAGATCATGGGATCCAATTTCATTCATCTTAAGGTGTCTTAATTGATCCAAGTATCATCAGCCACCTTCTTACAAATATACGGCGCTTGTATATGACATTGTCCTGTTAGCCAGCATCTGTTGTTGCAATCCCAGGTCATTCCACCGCATTCATCAAAAGGTAGTGGAAGTACAACGAACCTGAAAAGAAAAGAAAGACCAGCACTGATCCATCAAGATTGGATGTCAACTTCCTCATCCGCTCCCTGTGCCTTTTACCATTAAAAAGAGGTTTATTTCTTTTTTTCTTAACATCCACCCAGAATAGGGATGGATTTTTCTCCCCACATTTTAGAATTCTAACCGTGTTAAAAAAAATCTGTGTGTCAAGACTGTCTATTTTCATTTAACATGAAGTGATTTCTCATAGGAAACTACAGAAAAGTGAGGGTGTCTCTTTGGAAGGCTCAGTGGTGCACACAAGAACTTTCAGTCAATTTAGTTTGGGCAGTATCCAATGCAGTACCTCTGCTATTGCCAGGATTGCCATTTCCCTCTCTCCTTTCCATATGCACCCACATCCTCCTCAGATCTCCTCTGTATCATTGTGGGTGTTGGAGAGAGAGTGTTGAAAGTGAGATCCTTACTCTCTCATAGCAGACTTAGCACAGGAGTGATTGTTCTGAGCAAATTAAAACCTCCTTAGATTTGCATCCACCTTTATCCACCTCATCTCACATCCATCACCCACCGCATGCATGAGGATAGCAATGAAACTATTACAGAAAGAAAAATAGCTATGTCCTCAAATGAATTACAAAATATAATCTATAACCACAAAGCCATTATAGGGTTGATTGAAATGATATGATCTCTCTCACATATATTGTTGTTGTGTTGTTGTTGTTTAGTCGTTTAGTCGTGTCCGACTCTTCGTGACCCCATGGACCATAGCACGCCAGGCACTCCTGTCTTGCACTGCCTCCCGCAGTTTGGTCAAACTCATGTTCGTAGCTTTGAGATATATATATATCTTATCTAAATCTCACATAGATATCGTATCTAAATCTAACATGATGGCTCTAAGTTTACTTTAATCAATTATCCATAGTTGACAGAGGTATCACCCTAGCCTCACTCTTATTGGCACTTGCATTCTCCAGTGTCCACTGTATACTGGATCAAGTCCCACTACACAGCACTAAAATTCTGTGATAAATGTATTCTAGAACTCCCTCATTTTTAGCTCTCTGTGAATCTATTAAATTGATATTACTAGTAATGGTGCAGTAGGTGTTTTTTTACTCCCATGAGCTGTTTGGGTGAGACCTGCTCTTTGATCAAGTCTAAGATCACATTTAGCAGTGATTCCTAAATGGTAGTCCACGGACCACCCACCCAGGGGCTCCATGGTGTCATTCACATAACAAAAACGGCTGCAGAGATATCCAAATGTTCAAGGGTATGGTGGCCCATGGCTTGGCTTTTGAAAAACAAGGGGTCTACAGTTCTTAGCTAACTGGGAACCACTGGCATAGAGGGTTTAAGTTCCCAGCTAGTATTACACAATCCCCCTACCCGTTTGTAAAGTTTACTCAATACCTTTGCCAAAAAGGATTAGTGGCTGGTATTGGGTGCAACCTTCTTCTTGGATCACTGCCTTGTCGTGGCGAAGGGGCTTCAATAACTCAAAGAAGCAATGAGCTATGCTAGGGGTCTCCAAACATACCTGGCATCAGGCCAGATGCCCGCCATGCCAATCGCATGGCGGGGAAGAGGGCGGGGGAGTGCACGTGCGGGCACGGGAGTGCATGGCTGTGTGTGCCCATGCACAAACGCTATTTCTGTCACACTCCCAACCTGGAAAGTGCCGGAAATAGATTGTGGACATGTGCAGAAGCCTCTTCCAACCTGGACGTACACCGGAAATGATGCTTGCGCGTGCGCACAAGCAATTTCCGGCACTTTTCCAGGTCAGAAGTGGGCAGCCGATCCGCACCAAGACAAGCCAGTAAGAGCGGGCGGCGGGGGTCCCTGGGGGCTGCATAAAAGAGCCTTGGGGGCCGTATGTGGCCCCCAGGCCGTAGTCTGGGGACCCCTGAGCTATTCCATGCAGGGCCACCCAAGACAGACAGGTCGTTGTTGTTTAGTCGTTGTTGTTGTTTAGTCTTCCACTGCCTCCCGCAGTTTGGTCAGACTCATGTTGGTAGCACATGTTGAGAACACTGTCCAACCATCTCGTCCTCTGTCGACCCCTTCTCCTTGTGCCCTCCATCTTTTCCAGGGAGTCTTCTCTTCTCATGAGGTGGCCAAAGTATTGGAGCCTCAGCTTCACGACCTGTCCTTCCAGTGAGCACTCAGGGCTGATTTCCTTCAGAATGGACAGGTTTGATCTTCTTGCAGTCCATGGGACTCTCAAGAATCTCCTCCAGCACCATAATTCAAAAGCATCAATTCTTTGGCGATCAGCCTTCTTTATAGTCCAGCTCTCACTTCCATACATCACTACTGGGAAAACCATAGGTTTAACTATACGGACCTTTGTAGGCAAGGTGATGTCTCTACTTTTTAAGATGCTGTCTAGGTTTGTCATTGCTTTTCTCCAAAGAAGCAGGAGTCTTTTAATTTCGTGACTGCTGCCACCATCTGCAGTGATCATGGAACCCAAGAAAGCAAAATCTCTCACTGCCTCCATTTCTTTCCCTTCTATTTGCCAGGAGGTGGGGGGACAAGTGGCCATGATCTTAGTTTTTTTGATGTTGAGGTTCAGACCATATTTTGCGCTCTCCTCTTTCACCCTCATTAAAAGGTTCTTTCATTCCTCCTCACTTTCTGCCATCAAGGTTGTGTCATCTGCATACCTGAGGCTGTTGATATTTCTTCCGGCAATCTTAATTCCGGTTTGGGATTCATCCAGTCCAGCCTTTCGCATGATGAATTCTGCATATAAGTTAAATAATGATTAAATAATGATGAATTCTGCATATAAGTTAAATAAGCAGGGAGACAAAATACAGCCTTGTTGTACTCCTTTCCCAATTTTGAACCAATCCATCCAGTTCTAACTGTAGCTTCTTGTCCCACATAGAGATTTCTCAGGGACAGATGAGGTGGGACAAGAAGCTACAGTTAGAACTGGATATGGAACAACTGATTGGTTCAAAATTGGGAAAGGAGTACGACAAGGTTGTATATTGTCTCCCTGCTTATTTAACTTATATGCAGAATTCATCCTGCGAAAGGCTGGACTAGATGAATCCCAAGCCGGAATTAAGACTGCCGGAAGAAAAATCAACAACCTCAGATATGCAGATGACACAACCTTGATGGCAGAAAGTGAGGAGGAATTAAAGAACCTTTTAATGAGGGTGAAAGAGGAGAGTCCCATGGACTGCAAGAAAATCAAACCTCTCCATTCTGAAGGAAATCAGCCCTGAGTGCTCACTGGAAGGACAGATCCTGAAGCTGAGGCTCCAATACTTTGGCCACCTCATGAGAAGAGAAGACTCCCTGGAAAAGACCCTGATGTTGGGAAAGATTGAGGGCACTAGGAGAAGGGGACGACAGAGGACGAGATGGCTGGACAGTGTTCTCGAAGCTACGAACATGAGTTTGACCAAACTGCGGGAGGCAGTGGAAGAAAGGAGTGCCTGGCGTGCTCTGGTCCATGGGGTCATGAAGAGTCGGACACGACTAAACAACAACAACAACAATTCTTTGGAAATCTGCATTAAATTTCCTGTATCTTTCACTATCTCCCTCGCATTTTGCTTGCCTTCTCTCCCCCGCTATTTGTAAGGCCTCGTTGGACAACCACTTTGCTTTCTTGCATTTCCTTTTCATTGGGATGGTTTTTGTTGCTGCCTCCTGTATAATGTTACAAGCATTATATCCATGGTTGTTCAGGCACTCTGTCTACCAAATCTAAATCCTTAATCCTCTTCCTCACTTCCACTGTGTATTCCTAAGGGATTTGATTTAGATTGTATCTTACTGACCCAGTGGTTTTTATTACTTTCTTCAGTTTAAGCTGGAATTTTGCTATAAGAAGCTGATGATCTGAGCCACTGTCAGCTCCAGGTCTGGTTTCGGCTGACTGTATAGAGCTTCTCCATCTTTGGCTGCAGAGAATACAGTGGTGCCTCGCTTAACGAATGCCCTGCTTAACGAAATTTCCGCTTAACGAAAGGATTTTTCGACCGGAGGTTGCCTCGCTAGACGAATTCGTTTTATGAAAAATTCGTCTAGCGGATCACGGTTTCCCATAGGAATGCATTGAAATTCAATTAATGCGTTCCTATGGGCAAAAAATAAAATAAAAAAAACTTCAATGCATTCCTATGGGATTCGCTAGATGAATTTTTCGTTATAAGACAAGACCTGTGGAACGAATTAAATTCGTCTAGCGAGGCACCACTGTATAATCAATCCGATTTCGATGCTGCCCATCTGGTGATGTCCATGTGTAGAATCGTCTCTTGTGTTGTTGGAAAAGAGTATTTGTGATGACCAGCTTGTTCTCTTGACAGAACTCTATTAGCCTTTGCCTTGCTTCATTTTGAACTCCAAGGCCAAACTTGCCAGTTGTTCCTTTTATCTCTTGACTTTAGCATTCCAATCCCATATAATGATAAGAGTATCCTTCTTTGGTGTCATTTCTAGAAGGTGTTGTAAGTCTTCATAGATTTGGTCAATTTCAGTTTCTTCAGCACCGGTAGTTGGTGCATCAACTTGGATTACTGTGATGTTAAAAGGAAGAGAAACGTGCATCCGAAAATACATTTGGAGAGGGAAATAATTATGTCAGCAGAATCTGCAACTTTTTGGAGCACACGCCATTAAGAAATATTGTGTCAGCATAGGGTCTACAAGTGAACACTCACAGCTGGCCCAGAATTGGGGAATGCAGAGGGAGAGCAGAGTGAACAGTTTAGAGAGATATCAGGAAACAGCTCTCCCGAAGCTTTTAATAATCCACTCGGCGTGAAGCAGAGACGGAGGACTGGATTACAAGAAAGGGGGAGGCTGACGTCACTTAATAGAAGGAAGAAGGTGTGGTTCCCACAGAGGGATAAAGGGAGGCGGAACAACGCTGAACACTCAGATGAGTCATCAGACTAGTCATAAGTCAGTGAGAGCCGTGGCTTGAGACTGTAGCTTGTTGTATTTTGTTACTGTAAATTAAACTTCTCTTCAACGTTGAAACGTGTGGGCGTCTTGAGGTCGAGACTTAACATATTGCTTCAAAAACTTACTTCTCCTTTCCACTTTCAATCTTCAAACCTGACAGCCATTTCCATCCCCCCTCCTTGTCGCGAAAGAGTCCAGTCCAAAACACATTATGTTGCTTTTTTACTTGCTTGTCTATAAATATCTACGGTAGGGGTGGAGAGAAAGAAAAACCAGAAAATCTTCAGTAGGAATAAGGAGCATCCCAAAACATTGCTATACAATTTCCCTTCCTTGGGGAGACTATAGCCCTTTTCAAACACTGAACAGATATAAAACAAAAACATTTCAAAAGGAGCAGGTGTCACTACTGAAGACCCAATCCATTTTTTTTTGGGGGGGGGAAGCAGTAATCAAAAGTATACATATTATTCCATGCATGGTTGCATCAAGCACCAAGAACCAAGAATAATTGTGTGCTGAGGATATGCTATTCTCCCCCTGATCCAAATGGTGATAATGATGATGACGATGGGTGATGATTATGGAATCAAGGAAATATCCCAAAGAGGAAATATTGCAAAGAAGGGTAACTTCACCTGCCCTCACAAAGGCTGGCTACATATGTGTTCCAGTCATGACACAGAGTTTAAATTTCCAGATACTATAAATGGCTTTGCCATAGAACAGTTGGTCTTGGAACCATCTAGGGCAGTGGTCCTCAACCTTGGGCCTCCAGATGATTTTGGCCTACAACTCCCATGATCCCTAGCTAGCAGGACCAGTAGTCAGGGATCATGGGAATTGTAGTCTCAAAACATCTGGAGGCCCAAGGTTGAGGACCACTGATCTAGGGGGACAGTGACCTGTGTGGCAAATGCTCCAATTTCTGTATCTATGCTTGTTTGTTGGTTACAGAGACACTGGAATCAGTCTGGTTGTGGTATGCTTGATGGGATGACGATGGGGTCTCACCCATGTCTGTGCCCTGTAGCACCCCTGTAGCCCCTCTACCTGGGCTATGGGGCTGGGAGAGGGATATACCTTGCAAGCTCCTCTAGAGTCATTTCCATGATACCCTCATACCAGAGGGTTAGGGTGGTGAGGGAAGCCTTTTTTCCTAATCATTCAGTACATCTCAAAGAGCAGAGGAAGAATCTACAGGAAATCCAAGGGATAGATTCCTCCTCCTCCTTCAAGTTCTCCTTCCTGACTGCCAGCTTCAGGCTATTAGAGTTCAGAGGCTCTAAGAAACCTTAGGTAGCCCCAGATGGTAGCAGCTGCTCCCTGCCCCACCCACCCCTTGGCTTGACTGACAGAGTTGCTGTCTTGGCTGCCTAAAGGTGGATAGGAACTTCTTAATAGGAGCCCTTTGACTCAAGGAGATCCCCTATCTTTTCTATACTTGCCTTTGATGCTCACCTGTTCTTCCTCTGTTTCAATAGAAATGAGCTTGGCGCCTTCCCTCTCACACGCTTTTTGGGAATCGATCCATGAACGTAGCTCAGTAGAAAACCAATAGTATGCATGTTCATCATAAATCCAACCATCCTTCTCGTTTTTATAAATGATGTCTTTGAGTCAAGCCAGATATGGAGGAAGAAGAGAAAAAGAAAACAAGATAGGGAATTTAAGGGGAACCACCTTGTATGTCTGTGCATTTCAATTATTTTTGTTAAGTTCATTTCTGCGGCCACATGATAACATATATCCATCTAGGAAGCTCAGAAAGATTAAAACAAGAACAACATTAACTCTTCAACCCCTTCACGATGCTGCAGGAAATACCTGGGGGGCATAGCTGGAAAAGGGAGTGCAGTCAAGAATCTTTTATTTGAGAGATGCTTAGTGCAGAATCAGTGCAGAATTAGGGCAGACATGGAGGTTGGAGAGGGGGAGTAGCTGTGGTTTATCAAAATTCTCTTTCTCCAGGCTCTTTGTTCAGTTGGGGAGGGGGAGGGAGGGGAATCTAGAGTGTGTGTTCCTGGCATTGGGCAACTGGGACAGATGAGGATTCTGCTGGTTTACCACCCAGTTTGCTGCCCAGCAGTCTCCCTGTCTGAGCTGACAGGATGAATCCAGTGGGCCTCCAAATGGCTCTAAGGATTTTCCAGCTGGTCTGACTGGTGCTCCTGCTGAGCTTTGACCAAGCTCTGGCACAACCGCCTACTACTACTACTACTACTACTACTACTACTACTACTACTACTACTTCCTTCTTTGGCGATCACTAGTAGCCGAGTAAGATACTACTAATACTTTATTTATATGTTTTTCCCCCCCTATCCACTCTGGGAGACTTTCAACAAATTAAAACACAATTGTACAAAAACCATTAAAAACTTCTCTGAACAAGGCTACCTTCAGATATCTTCTGAAAGTCAGAAAGTTTTCCCCCCCCATAACATCTGGTGGGAGGGAATGCCACAGTATAGGCGCAGCTACCCAGAATGTCCTCTGCCTTGGCTTGGGCCATTGACACAATTGGCCCTGAGCGCCCTCTCCCACTTCATGCATCCTGTTTGGTCCCCTGGTATACCGCAGAGGTGAGGGCGAAAGAAGAAGTGGGGAGATGGTTTGAACGTGTGTGGAGGATAAATCTGGTTGAATGCAATGGACTACTGGTGAGGGCTCATCCTCGAGCCGACCAAGTGGCAGTGAAGGATACAAAGAAGCCTTGCTTTGCTTCCTCCATTGTGCTATCCAGCAGAGCTTTCCTGGGTAGCGCAGGGCCTGCTACAGTCTGCCCCAAAGGAGGTGGTAGAACTGAAAGCAGCTTTCTGTGACTTGTTTGCAAAGCATTTGGAGGATAAAATTGCTTGCACCTTGACCCTATTACAGCAGATGAATTTCAAAGGGTGTCCAGAGCAGAGTCTGTTTCCGTTGCGTTGGGTGTGTTTCAATGAGAAAGGTTCAAGAATGCAGACAAGGTGCTTGGATCGGTCAGGAAAACCACTTGCGCCCTGGGCTCTTCCCCTTGTGGCTGAAACAAACTAGCAGGGAGGGGACAGCTTTATAAAAGTCATTATCTTCTTGATTCCTGAGTCTCCTGGTCAGTTTTGCCATTTCAGCATAGTTTGCCATTCTTCTTTGCTCGGAAAGGTTTTTTTAAAAAAAAATAATTCATTCTTATTAACTTTACCACTTCAACAATCCAATCCAATCACATTAAATATTCCAAATTATGGAGTTTTCTTGGCAGGGATACTAGAGAAGTTTACCAGTTCCTGCTCCAGGTGGCTCACGTTTAGTCAAAACTCTCCACTATGACCTGTCCATCATGGGTGGCCCTGCACGGCATAGCTCATAGCTTCTCTGAGTTATTCAAGCCCCTTTGCCACGACTATCATTGATCCCAAGCCGGGCTTAAGATTGCCTGAAGAAATAACAGCAACCTCAGATATGCTAATGAAACAACCTTGATGGCAGAAAGTGAGGAGGAATAAAAGAACCTTTTAATGAGGGTGAAAGAGGAGAGCGCAAAATATGGTCTGAAGCTCAACATCAAAAAAAAAAAAAGATCATGGCCACTGGTCCCACCACCTCCTGGCAAATAGAAGGGGAAGAAATGGAGGCAGTGAAAGATTTTACTTTCTTGGGTTCCATGATCACTGTAGTTGGTGACAGTGGTCACAAAATTAAATGACGCCTGCTTCTTGGGAGAAAAGCAATGACAAACCTAGACAGCATCTTAAAAAGCAGAGACATCACCTTGCCGACAAAGGTCCGTATAGTTAAAGCTATGGTTTTCCCAGTAGTGATGTATGGAAGTGAGAGCTGGACCATAAAGAAGGCTGATTGCCGAAGAATTTATGTTTTTGAATTCTGGTGCTGGAGGAGACTCTTGAGAGTCCCATGGACTGCAAGAAGATCAAACCTATCAATTCTGAATGAAATCAGCCCTGAGTGCTCACTGGAAGGACAGGTCGTGAAGCTGAGGCTCCAATACTTTGGCCACCTCATTAGAAGAGAAGACCCCCTGGAAAAGACCCTGATGTTGGGAAAGATTGAGGGCACTAGGAGAAGGGGACGACAGAGGACAAGATGGTTGGACAGTGTTCTTGAAGCCACCAACATTCATATGGAAGAGGGTAATGGTAAAGGTAGAGGGACCCCTGACCATCAGGTCCAGTCGTGACCGACTCTGGGGTTGCACGCTCATCTCGCATTATTGGCCGAGGGAGCCGGCATATAGCTTCCAGGTCATGTGGCCAGCATGACAAAGCTGCTTCTGGCGAACCAGAGCAGCACATGGAAACGCCGTTTACCTTCCTGCTGTAGCAGTTCCTATTTATCTACTTGCATTTTGACGTGCTTTCGAACTGCTAGGTTGGCAGGAGCTGGGACCAAGCAACAGGAGCTCACCCCGTCACAGGGATTCGAACCGCCGACCTTCTGATCAGCAAGCCCTAGGCTCAGTGGTTTAACCTGGGTCGTGGGAAGAGGGTAGAAGGTTGTTTTCTGCTGCTCCAGAGAAGCGGACACGGAACAATGGATTCAAGCTACAAGAAAGAAGATTCCACCTAAACATTAGGAAAGACTCCCTGACAGTAAGAGCTGTTCGACAGTGGAATTTGCTGCCAAGGTGTGTGGTGGAGTCTCCTTCTTTGGAGGTCTTTAAGCGGAGGCTTGACAACCATCTGTCAGGAATGCTTTGATGGTCTTTCCTGCTTGGCAGGGGGTTGGACTGGTCTCTTCCAACTCTATGATTCTATGATTCTAACGCGAGTCTGACCAAACTGCGGGAGGCAGTGGAAGACAGGAGTGCCTGGCGTCCTCTGGTCCATGGGGTCACGAAGATTCGGACACAACTAAACAACTCAACAACAACAATTCCAAATTATACATATGCATCAAAATAATCCAAATATTCTGCCAAATTGTAAAAAAATTTTTTTGAAAATCATACTTCCCATGCTTCAAGTTTGGAAGGCTATGATCATCATTGTAATTCTACTGCATTTCATAATCATTCCCGATGGTTCCTCTTTATCTTTCTGTTGTTATCCTTCATTCTTTTGCACCCTCTGAGTTGTCCCCACAAGCGAGTTAAAACAAACAATGATCTGTTTCTGTTTCGATTTTATGTCTATGAATCCCTTCCATAAGTTCACAGTTTCTCCTCCCACGCTGGTGTTTCTGCTGAGTCAATCCAAGAGACTTTTCACTGCTGGCAGCTGCCATCTTCACATAGTAGCAATAAAATCAAGTCTAAGTGTCTGCTCAGTAATTTTCCAAAACCGGTTGCATCAAACATTAGCCTTCCCAGGGGAGCTTTACCAAATCAAACTGGAAATACAGATATAATGACATATTAAAGGCTCACTATTTATAATTTTGCAGCCAGGTCTTGCCTTCCAATATGGCGGATTTCCAAATGGTAACTGCGACACTACTCCAACAAAGATTCCAGGAAACTGTCCAAGGTTTTTTTTTATGAAGACTTCAGCGGCTAATGAGATCCTGCTTCTGTCAGATGTCAACAAATTGGAGAATCTTTTATCCTCTTCCAAGCAAATCAAAGATCAAAAACCTAAATTATATAATATTTTCATTTCCACACAGTTTATAATTTTAAAGCCATATTATATCAATGAATACCAAACTTTCCAGTCTCGCTTTTATAAATATTGCAAACGGTTCTTCTGGGGTTTTTTACCGAGTGATATAATGAAGCAAAATACAATAATAAAAGAGGCTCCCCCCCTTTTCCGTTCCGTTCCAACATACCAACTTGATGTTAGTCCATCTTCGATTCAGTCTTTTTTGGCACCTCAGTGGCTGGGTTGTTTAGCAGAGTAATTCCTCCCTCCTCTCTTGAAGCATGTCCAAATCTTAAATCCAATTTTTCATCTTAAGAAATGGAACTTGATTCGCTCGCAGAGACAGCGTCCAGGAGAGTCAGACTCTCTCGGGGGCCTTCCATCCGGTGCCCCCCAGCCCCTCCTCCCTTCCGAATTTGGGGCTGGGTTGTTGTGCACCTGGATGAGACTGCGTCTTCCCATACCCCCTGGGAAGATTTTGGGAGGCTGATTACTCCCATCTCAGCCTCTAATTACCCCATGAGAGCCGGAGCGGTGGAATTTTCAGCCATCTTCCATGGCACCTCAAGTGGAAGTCCCGCTCGGAACTGTTGCTTCATTCCATCTTTGGGCTTTTAGCATCCTTGCAGCAGTTGTTGCGTAGATAAACAGTTTTTCTGGTCTTTTGGGATATCGGAACCTGTGCTTCCTAACAGAAATGCTTCTGGTTTTCTGGCAAGCGGACTTCCGGTCCGTCGCGCCGACAAGAGGACGCAGCTTCTGCAAGCTCCGCAGTCCCTGGCATCGCGGAGGGGGGGAATTCCGCAGGGCGAGCAGATTCCCCGCAAGAACCCCAGGAAGAGTGTCCCGGGGGCGTAGGTCCAGCGGGCTCCAAACCGGCTATTCCTCCATTGCCCAGGGACGCAGTAGAGTCCCTGAGAGCCAGTGGAGTGGAGTTGTGGGAGCCATTTTGGACAAAAACATTGCCTCCGAGAAAGCGAAGCCTCGAGTCCTCTGTCTGTCAGCGGCGGGTTCTTCCAAAGAAAACCTAAGATTGGACTAAAAAAGTAAGTAATTCCTATTGGACTCTAAGAAAAAAATTCAGAATTTTTTTGGGGGAATAAATAGGAAGAGATTCAAAAAAACCGGAAGTCGATCTCTTCCTAATGGACAATCAGGAAGCGTAATTAATATCCCAAAGCCGAAAGGGATTAATTGATTGTAGAACCCGAGAGAAAGAAAGACTTTGCTAACCCTTTCCAGCCCTCGGAGCCGGCACCCCTTGAGGTTCAGCAAGAATAAGGGGGAAAGTGCTTTGACAGCTGTCAAAAGCTGTCAAAGCTGTCAAAAGAACAGAAAAATTCATAAACCTGCTGTTAAACGACACAATTTGTTACAAGAAGAAGTCAAAGTTGAGATAATTGGAATTATAATTGGATGCATGAGAAAGTGAAAGTCAATGAGAAGAAACAGTCAAAATGGAGGCGACCGTGAGGTATGGAAATTTCCAGGGCCTTTTGTCTCCTAATCTCCTGTCTGCTTGTGGTTAAGAAAAAATGAATACAACATATTCACCAGCCTTCCAGGAGGCGGTGTTGGACTATTTGCAAATTCTGAAAGACATCAACAAGAGACTGCAACATTCCAGCATACCATGTTCAGAGACTGTGGCTCAAGATCAGGATTTAGAGGATAATTCTGAATGCGAGATCAAGTCAAACAAAAAAGATACAGAGAACAATGCGGAAACTGATGTGGAATATAAAAAACATGTTCTGGATGATGCACAACAAGGATTGGAAAAGAGAGAAGATGTGGTTTTTGAGCAACAAAGTGAAATGAAGATGCAAGAACATGAGGAACCTGGAGGGACTGAAATTTGGAGATGTGCGATGGAGGGGTGGGAAATGCAGAAGGGGGGGGACAGAGGTATGGAGGTGCAAATGGGAAAGATGTGGTGTGGGGTGAGAGCCTTAGTTAAGAGGAATTTATGTTGGTTGAATAACGGTTTATGAAATTTTGGCTTGTTAAAGGAAATGTTGATCCAATTGGGGGAAAGTCACCGGGGGGGGGAGGAGAGCGTTTAAAAGTATAATGTTAAGATGTCGATTAGAGAAATGATTGTTTATAAAAATCGAGTTTTCTGGAGGGAGGAAGAGGAATGGCTGAGGGGAAAAATTTTAGATTTGTATTAAACAAATTTGTGTTAGATTGGTGTCTGGGCAGAGAGCTGCCTTTCTTCCTCTCTTTGCTCAGAGACACCTGGTGGCAGGGGGTGCTTTGAGGGGGGGAGGAGGAGGTGGAGGGAAACCCAGACATAAAAATGGACATCCTTTGGAAGGCCGCACCCCACGGGTTCCTCTTGTGGCAGGAGGGGACTCGTGGGGAGGCGGCACGAAGAAGGAGGAGAATAAAGTGAGTATTTTTAGGAAAAGATTCTGAATTAAGTATAGAAAACCCGCTATAAATCAAAATAAGAAATTAAGAAGTCCAGAAAGAAGAGCTTCGAGGAAGTCACAAAATACAATGTTAAGAAAATAAGAATGGAAAAAATATGTGTTTGTTTGTATGTGTATGTTGAAGGATTAGCTGGGGAAAATCTGAACCTCAGTACTCCTCCATCCCGGTCCTCCTGGTGGCAGGGGGGGGGTAGGGGGAGGAGGAGGGGGGAGGACAAACTCAGCTTTAAAATGGACCGCCTTTGACTCTCAACGCCGACGGGTCTCACTGGTGGCAGAAGTGGACTTGTGGGGGGAGGGAGGGCAGAAGGACGGAATATATATTGTGTGTTTTGTTTTGTTTTGTTTATACTAAAATCAATAAAAATTATTTTTTTAAAAAAGAAATGCTTCTGGTTTTCTAACAAATGTAAGTTTAAACACACACACACCCAATTCATTATATATCAGTTGCCAGAAAGACTTTGTTATCTTGCATGACCACCACATATAATAAAAGGTACACTCTTTTTCTTTACATTTTAGAGCTTGTTCTATCGATTTTGGATAACTTAGTAGGAGGTAAAGGTAATGGTAAAGGTACCCCTGACCATTAAGTCCAGTCGCGAACGACTCTGGGGTTGCGGCACTCATCTCACTCTATAGGCTGAGGGAGCCGCCTTTTGTCCACAGACAGCTTCCAGGTCATGTGGCCAGCATGACTAAGCCGCTTCTGGTGAACCAGAGCAGTTATATACCACCAATACATCATTTTCATATTATTTTCTTTCAGCGTACAACATGCTGTGATTTTCAAATCTGTTCTCCATAGCCTCTCCCAATCTGCCATTTGTATGTCATGTCCTAAGTCCCTTGCCCAGTTTATCATAACCGAATTAACCTGTTCATCCTTTCTATGCCATTCGAGGAGCAGGTTATACATTTTGTACAGTTTTAGTATTTTCTAAAAGTTCTTTTTGGATCTTGATATCTCGTGACTTATACCTTGCTTTTTGTCTATCTTTTTGTCTATTACCAGTGTAATCCAGCATCCTGGATCCAGCAGAAACAGGATGCTTCATAGTAGAATTTCAGATCTGGCAGGGCGAAACCTCCTTTCTCTCTTGCATAGGGTATAAAATATAAAATTTATATTTTATCCTTAGTTTCTTCCCCTGCCACATAAACCTGGAAATGTCTTTTTGCCATTGCTCGAAGTATCCGACACTGCCTATTTCTGGGGCTGATTGAAATAAGAATAACATTCTTGGTAGTACATTCATTTTTTCAATGATATTCTTCCCCAAAATGATAAGTTCATTCTTCCCCATATGTCTAAGTCTTTCTTTTATTTCTTTCCATACTTTCTCATGATTGACTTTATATAAATATTCTTAGCTGTTAACAAAACTTCTAGATATTTTCTTTTTTTATGTATAACTGAATCTGTTTTCTGTTGTAAATCTTTTTTTCTTCTTCCGTCATATTTTTAACCAAAAGCTTAGTCTTATTTAAATTTAATTTAAAACCTATGACCTGACCAAAGTCCTGTATCTTTTCTAAAACTTTTGGTAGAGTATCTTTAAAGATACTTCCTGGGCAAGGTTCTTGAGTGGGTGGTCGTGGATCAGATCCAGGTGCTATTGGAGGAAACTGATTTTCTATATCCATTTCAATCAGGGTTTAGGCTTGGTTTTGTCATAATGTCCTTAAAGCCAATCATATTTCCCAGGGTCAGAGAGAAAGAGGGGAAATGGCATTATACAACTCTCACAAAATGTGTGTTTTGGTGCTTAACATCCTTCACTTGTTTTTATGTACAAGTGACGCAATCTACATTCGTTCCCCTTCTCTGCTTTCACATCTAAAGTTTTATAAACTATTTTATAATCACTTTACCTATTATGTATTCAATGCTCTGTATTTGCCTGAATTCGAATATGAACTAAGCATTCTGACCCCGTGTTCAGATTCGATACATGTTACCCAATCACGCCACTCCTTTCTTCCACACAAGGCTGCAATCGTGGAGGACCTGCACTGGCTATTGGACAAGAAATCTCCTTGGATCTGGGTCCATGCTCAGAATGCTGCTTCCAATGCTGTCAAACACCTGCACTCCTCTGAAAGCTTCCTTACCCATTTTGATGAGACCAAGCCCATTGTGCTTGCCTGTGATGCCTCTCAATGTGGAATTGGCGCAGTCCTTAGCCACCAGTTGCCAGATGGGTGAGAGACCCCCATTGCATTCCACTCCAGGACTTTGTCATCTACAGAATGCAATTATGCCCAGATTGAAAAGGAGGCCCTTGCTATTGTGGCAGAAGTGAAGAAGTTCTATGACTACATCTATGGCCACCACTTCATGACACATGAGTGACCACATGTCTCTGCTGGGCCTTTTGCTGTTGTTCGGAAGACACCCCAGGTCCTGTTCCCGAGGATGCTAAGGTGGTCCATCTTTCTCAATGTATATCAATACGTGTTGTACAATGTTCCTGCCAAGAGCCTGGGCCACACAGATGCCCTAAGCTACCTGCCATTACCAGACATAGACGCTTATCCGTCCGCAGCCCACAGTTTGATGCTGCTGGAGACTCTGCCCCAGCCACCGCTCCATGCCACAGATGTTGCCACACACTTGGTGAAGCATCGCACCATCTCCCGTGTCCTCAACTGGATGTGGAAGGGGTGGCCGGAGAGTTGCCTTGATGCAGAATTCTCCCCATTTGTCTCCCGGTAACATAAGCTGTCAATCCACAAGGGATTCCTTCTGTGGGGGAACTGCATAACGATCCCTGCTAAGCAGTGGACCAGAGTTCTGGAGGCTCCCCATGTGAGTCACCCAGGCATTGTCCATATGAAAGTTCTGGCCAGTAGCTACATCTGGTGGCCAGGCAGTGATGCAGCAGTGGAAGAGTGGGCCCAGCACTGCCAGACCAGACAAGAGTCCTGACCAGCCATGCCTCAGGCCCCAATACAAAGGTAGGAGATGACAGGCACACCATGGTCAAGACTCCACATTAATTTTGCTGGTTCGGGCCAAGGCCAGACATTCTTGATCATTATGGACTCCTTGTCAAAGTGGCTTGAGGTGTTGCCAGTCTCAGCAATGACCTCCAGGATCGTCATCTGGGCCAGCTGCGGGTCTTTCTTCACCATACACGGCCTGCCAGACACCATCATGTCTGATCATGGAGTACAGTTCATGTCAGTTGAGTTCCAAAAGTTCATGCCCGACAACCTAATCCAGCATGTCAGAGCAGCACCGTTTCAACCATCAACGAATTGACGGGCTTAGAGAATGGTGAGGACCACCAAGGAATCCCTCACCCGGATTGCCCATGGGGACTGGAACCAAGTGCCTAGTGGATTTCCTGCAGCAGCAGCACATCAAACCCTGCATTGCCACAGGTTGAAGCCCAGCAGAGCTACTCATGAACCAAAAGCTGGAATTACTCCTGAATTGGCTGAACCCCAATCTTGCATCTGATTGACCTCTTGGCCGGGAGGCTCCGGCGGCACCCAAATCCTTCACCCCTGAGGACCCTGTCTACATCAAGGACTATGGGGATAGCCCTGCCTTGCTCTCCATTGCTGTTACCAGGGCACTGGGCCAGTCTCCTACAAGGCTGCCACAACAAATGTTCAGTTGGTCCACTGCCAGCATGTGGACCAAACCCGGCGCCACTACATGGCTGATGCCCCAGCTCCAGCCACTGCTACCACACCAGAACACAGGGACAAGGCGAATGATCAGCTTGGTTCACAGAGTGATGCACCTGGGGAGAACCCTGTGGCCCAGGGTAGGGCTGAGGAATGGGGCCCCAACACTGCACCACCAGACAGCGCAGAGTCAATGACACCAGTGACACCCACGACACCAGCTGCAGCTCCATCAGCATCCCCAAGGACCCAAGGCAAGGAACTTCAGCACTCCCAGAGGGTGAGGCACTGCCCTCTCCACTTTGATGGCTATGTGTGTTGACATGGATGCAGTTTCAAGCCTAAGAGGGAGGGATGTTATCTATTCAATGGTCTTTCGTTGCTTGAGCTTGGGTCTGCACTAAGGATTCTGAGCCCCTAGGTTCTGATTTGTTACATGGTATCCAATCACAGGACATTTCAGGATTTGGGCTATTGCCATTGGCCCTTAAACTCTTAAGATATGTGTGAGGGACAGGAACTATAGACTGCCCCCTCCCATTGTGACAACGAGTTCCTCTCCAAGCACCAGCGGGAGTGGGGAGGGAGATGAATCCAGCGGAGAAACAGGAAGCAGAGGGCAGGGGTCTGACAGGGTCACAGAGCCCCTGGGCCGACCAGGAGAGGAAGGAAGGGAAAGGGAAAGAGGGAGGTCGGAAAGCACGGCTAGGAGACCCATCCCTCCAGTTCCGGAGTTGCGCGTGAAGAAGAGGGGGAGGAGATTGGGGATTCCCAGACTACTTTGTTGGAGGAAAACGCGGGAATCCCCATTCCGGGGTACTGACCCAGACTGAGAACATGTACATTGTACAGCTGCTGCACTGTAAATAGTCTGTACTTAATAAAAGCATGAAAAGGCAACGTGCCGGAGTCGTTACTCTAGAGTAGCCACCAGCGTTCCTGTGACAATATGGTTCTCAGCTTGGGAGTTTAGGCAAACAAGCACAATGAGAGTGGGAGTGGCCTAGGCCTTCAGAAATGTCTGTAAGCATTTGCTTTGCCCATGTTGTCAAGTTCTGTTAGCTCAATAGAGGTCCTTGCTTCGTGGGAACCCACCTAAAATGCAATACCTATTTAGGAAGTGTTTCCAGTGAAGGAGAACCCACCTTAGAGACCTGTGCAGATAAATGGAGGACCCTATTGTGACCTAGCTTTGGCGGTCTGGGTACTTGCTGTGGCACCAGATCAGGCCCGTTGGTAGAGAGTGGGTTGCTATTGTCCACGGGTATTCTAACCCACATGCCAATGAGCCAGTTCACTATGTGAGTGGGCTTGAGGGCTTATTTTTGATCATGGGCTTGTGAAACAGGAGTGAGATTCTGCTTTTGCACCAATCACCCAGCAGTCTCTCTGACCAAGTTGGCAGAAGTTGCCCCGGGAGTGCTATTCAAGAATCTCTCTCTCATGGGTGAATATAATAAAGGACAGGTCTCTTAGCTGACCTGTTTTGATTGTCCCTGCTATAGCAAAGAATGACAAAGTCTTTTCTTTCCTCACCATAGAAGCTAAATCTAAATTCAGCAGATCAGGAAAGCTAAATTGAATATCTCTGTTTCCCTAGGGTGGCCGGATGCAAAGGAGGGCAGCACTCTGCTCTGGCTTCAGAGTGCATTCAGCTGGTGCAGACTCAGGACAGGTTCCCACTGCAGGGCAATTCTTCAGCATCATAGGGTATCTTACCAATTGCCTTTTGCAGTTGGTTATTTCTGTTGGTACGAATCTGTAGTTCCCGTGTTAAGTTTTCAGCTGCAGCGAGTATTTGGAAGTCTAAAAGATTTGAAACAGTTTAAGGCAGGAATATCTGAAATAACAACCTGCAAACATTAAGAAACCATTTCCAAACATTTTGGAACACTCAAGCCTAAAACAAGAAGCAGAGTTCCAGGATGGGGTTCTTATAGATATGAGGGCAGATTTGATTCTCTGTGGCTGAGATCAACAATGAAAAGCCGCAGAAGAATCCTGCGGCTGGATCAGACCAAAGACCCATGCCATCCACTATCCTATTCTCATATTAAAAGTGGCTCACTCATCTTTTATGTTCCCCTTCTATGTCCTCCTTTTCTGCTGGGAATCACAGGGTCACAAAACAATTCTCGCCTCGAGTCCCACAGAAAAGCCAAATATACAAACAATACTTTGCATATTTAATTATGCTTTGTGAGATCTAAGAAAATAGAGGCACCCAAACTCTTTTTCTGATGAATACTGAGTTGCATTCCACATAGAGCTAAGCAGAACGTTATGTCACTGCAAGGATTTCGCCTTGTGCAATACAATCTTCAGTCCTGCTGAGCAATGAAAAAGTGATAAACTCTGCTGGGTGATGAGTTTCATTGAATATATGTATTGCTCACTCAATATGAATCCCAAATTGAACTACAGGAATTGAAGTCTGTTTAAATTAAATTTTTGTTCTAGCAAAAATGAGGATTTGTATATAAAATGCTTACCATCCTTGTCCTTATACTTTGAATCAGTCCCAACAACAGTGCTTCGAATCATTTTCATTGCCATTTGAAAGTCTTCTCTTTTTTTCATTTCCTTTTGATCTAAGAAGGAGGTAGATAGAAAAAAAAATGAAGAAATTGTGTTGTAGCACACTAGTCTGATGACCTGGGGGAGGGGATACTTGGTTTCAAACTGCTTTTAATATTGAATTTTAAATGCTGACTTGTAACATGCCCCAAGACCTTAGGGAGAAGGGTGAATTAAGAAATCAAATCAACAAAAACATGACTATGAATATTCTCTGCTCTCAGGCCTTATATTTGCCTTGACTTTGGCTGCTCTGGTGGTCCGAAGTCCTGTTTCCATTTGGCCTGTTGCTTCTGTCATCAGGTGGTTGGCTTTCCTTAGAGAGCTGTAAATTTTTGGGTGTCTAGATACACCTGTCCTCTTTGTCCTACAAATTTGCTTTTGCCAAGCTGCCTCATGCTTAAAATATGCAAATTATTGGATCATTTGGTTCCCTTCCCCCGAGCTTTGCTTACTTTGGAGTGTCCTTTAAAAATGTATTAGCTCGGCAAATACCGTATTTTTCGTTCCACAAGACGCACTTTTTTCCTCCTAAAAAGTAGGAGGAGATGTCTGTGCGTCTTATGGAGCGAATGCGTGGTCCCTGGAGCCGAATTGCCCTGGGGCGAAAGGCAGATTGTGATGATATATATATATATATATATATATATATATATATATATATATACACACACACACACACACACACACACACACACACACACACACACACACACACATATATATAGCTAAAAGCAAACAAGAGGGAATGAGCTGAAAGGAACCCGCTCAGCAGCTGATTGCAAGAGATCGGGGGAGGGAGATAAGAGAGCTAGCTCCCTGCTGGCCCCTCCCTTGCCCAGGCCTCAGTTGTTGTCTGCAGAGGGAGACATGTGACTGGCTGATTAGATTATCTCTCTGGAAACTGTAGGAATTGGTCCCTTTCCTATCCTATAGAAGAAGCTGCAGAACTGTGAGTTGAACCCCATAAAAACAGGATTTTTTCCCTTTGCAAGGAAACTCACCAACTTGGAGCTGATCCTCAAAAATGGAGCTTTCCCCCTTTGCAAAAGAGATGCACAACTCTGAGCTGAACACCCCCCCCAAAAAGCGGGCCTTTTCCCATTTGCTAAAAAGCTGCACAACTTTGAGCTGATCCTCAAAGAAATGGAGCTTCCCCCCTTTGCAAAAGAAGCTTCTTCAAATATTTAAAGGGGGGGGGCAAAGGCACCTAGGCCTCTAGGAGTTGGCTGCTATGCCTAGGACAATTAAAGAAAGCAAAATATTTTTTCCCCTTGTTTCCCTCATCTAAAAACTAGGTGCATCCGATGGTCAAGTGCATCCTATGGAGCGGAAAATACGGAAGGTCATGTGTTCATTTATCCAGTGCTATTTTTCTAGAAAAAAAGAGGTGCTGGAACTCAGCATGAATGCCTCTCTTGTTCTCTTAGATTGGCAACAGAGCCCACCTGAGAGGGGCTGGATCTGAGTCCTGATGAATTTCGGCTGAAAAAAGCCCTGCATATATCTCAATAGTTCGGTAGGCTGTGGACCCACCCACTTTGGCCATGGCCTTATCCTTTGCAGCCTGTTTCCCCCAAGCACTTTCTTTCCTTCAGGGGACTGGAGCCCTAGCAGAGGGCAGGGTGGCGAGGATCAGGAATGGGGGCTCTCCCACAGCAAATGGGGATTAGTTTGGAAAGGAGGAGAGAATTGCAAGCTGGGAAAGGGAATTGCCCAGGGAGTCCCAAGGACTTGTGTTAGCCTGCGCTTCTGTTCCAAGTGCTGAAACTCACTTATTCAGGGAGAACAAAACAGTGCCATTGCTCTCAATGGGTGACAACTGTAACTCATCCTCGGAAATGAAAGGGGTAAATGGAAGGTGGATCCTGCCATCTCTTTTTGGAAATGCTATTGGCATTTAAGCAAAGCCTGTGACATTAGTTGCAAAGTATACTAATTATGTACTTACACAGAAGGAAAAGCAGTAGTGTCATGACAACAAGGATGAAAATCTCAAGTACGATAAATCTTTCACCCGTTGGAGATGTTAAGAAGGCAACCACGTTCTGAAAAGCAGATGCTTGAAGAAAGAAAATTCTGATTTAGCCATCAGTAGCCAACAGTGTTCTTGAAGCTACCAACATGAGTTTGACCAAACTGTGGGAGGCAGTGGAAGACAGGAGTGCCTGGGGTGCTCTGGTCCGTGGGGTCACGAAGAGTCGGACACGACTAAACGACTAAACAGCAACAAGCCAACATGCCATTGCCACTCCAGGAAAAGGGGTTTCCCTATGCTGTGGCAGCCATCAGCCAGAGACAGTCAACTGTTCAAGGGCTGGTAATCTGGGTGGGTAAGCAGGTGGAGGAAGCAAGGGGGGATACCTTGCTGCTTGAGGAAACCTTTCTGACCAACGTCTGGATCAGGATACAGTAGCCTTTGATACTAAAGGACTTTCTGCCCACTAGGCAAATGAGAAGATGCTCCCTTCAAACACATAATTCCACATACAGAAGCTGGGCTGGACTGGCCATTGGCTGATTTCGATGCTGCTGATGGGGCAGCAGACTAAGTGAGAAGGTGGAGTGCAGCTTGTGTGGTCTACACATCCCTACCCACCCCAGCACCTGCTACCTGAGGCAACTGCCTCATTCTGCCTAATGGTAGAGCCATTCCTGGCTGCACACAGTAAAGGAACACCACAGCCAGCAGCAAAGAGTGGGCTGAATCCTGGCGTTTCTATGGGACTTAGTGGACCTCTGGCACCCAAAGAGCTGTGTGGGCTTTTCTCTGCACTCCTTCCTGGCACAACATGACTGGTTCCACTTCCTGCCTGTCTCTCCATCAACTCCCCTTTCCCATGCATTCCTCTATTTTATGAGAAACCTCATCCCAGATAACTGTGCTGTATACAGACCATCAGTTTCATCTGCTGCTTCTGGTGGTGAATCCGGTACTTCTTTATTTATGGACTCTGCACGCTTTGCATCTGTTGGTATCTCTATCTTCTCTGTGAAACAAAAAGCCATTATAACATGGGGGATAAGAGTATGAACACATTGGCTGGAGTATAAATCTCTCATCAAGCATGAGAGTTCACAATGTTCACTTTTGTTGTCCTGCACTTAATCTCCCTATTACAAGAACATAATTTCTAAAATAGATGCATATCTACAAATGTCAAGGATTTTGACTTCCGCTTGAGGTGCCACAGAAGATGGCTGAACATTCCATTGCTCTGACTATCAAGGGCTAATGAGAGGCTGTTATACAATAATCTATTAAACATTAAAAGCTTCCCTAAACAGGGCTGCCTTCAGATGTCTTCTAAAAATCTGGTAGTTGTTTTTCTCTTTGACATCTGATGGGAGGCCATTCCACAGGGCAGGCGCCACTACCGAGAAGGCCCTCTGCCTGGTTCCCTGCAACTTGGCTTCTTGCAACGAGGGAACCGCCAGAAGGCCCTTGGTGCTGGACCTCAGTTGCTCAGTTTCTGTTAATTGGTTCTCATGGGAAACTTACAGATTCTTGCTTCATACAATTAACTCGAGGCAGTGTCAATTTACTCTTGGCAGAAAGCCAAGGTCTGCCTGGCCTGGAAACTACTCTCTGATTGGTTAATGACCAGCACTGAACTCTGTTATCTAGGAATGCTAGCACAGTTGTTTCTTGGGTGTTAGGAGTACAAGTGCTGCATATGGTTGGAGAGAGAGAGACAGAGAGGATTTATTTTGCTTTGCTTTGTATGCAGAAACTCTGCTGGATTTTCTTTTCTTTTAATAAATCCTGTAAATAGTTATTCTGCGTCTAGCCGACTAGTCATTTCCACCTCAACTAGCTTCTGCGCTGTGCAGGAAAACTCTGCTACGTTTGGGCTAAAGCCACTAGAGCTATACCTGACACTTCAAAATTCTAATATCAGTGTCTGGGCAGAACGATGGGGGTAGAGACGCTCCTTCAGATATACTGGACCGAGGCCATTTAGGGCTTTAAAGGTCAGCACCAACACTTTGAATTGTGCTTGGAAACGTACTGGGAGCCAATGTAGATCTTTCAAGACTGGTGTTATGTGGTCTCGGCAGCCGCTCCCAGTCACCAGTCTAGCTGCCGCATTCTGGATTAGTTGTAGTTTCCGGGGTCACCTTTAAAGGTAGCCCCATGTAGAGCGCATTGCAGTAGTCCAAGTGGGAGATAACAAGAGCATGCACCACTCTGGCGAGACAGTCTGCAGGCAGGGAGGGTTTCAGCCTGCGTACCAGATGGAGCTGGTAGACAGCTGCCCTGGACACAAAATTGACCTGTGCCTCCATGGACAGCTGTGAGTTCAGAATGACCCCCAGGCTGCGCACCTGGTCCTTCAGGGGCATAGTTACCCCATTCAGGACCAGGGAGTCCTCCACACCTGCCCGCCTCCTGTCCCCCACAAACAGTACTTTTGTCTTGTCAGGACAGGGCGCAGCTGGGAGTTTACTCTCTTTTCCAGCTTCCAGCTGCTCTGGTGTCCGTCCCCCCGCCCTTTCAGGTTTTCTTTCCTTGACCTTCCTATGGACTTTGATTGGTCACTGTTGAGGGGCCTGGTAGGATTTTTTCCACTTTGCAGATTGGCACCAGCCACTTGGTTTTCGCCTACCTTGTAGCAGATTGTCACAACTTTTTAGGGTATTGGCAGGAATTGGAATATTTCTGTAGATGGAAAGGGGGAGGTAGAGCCATCACCTGCCCCGCATATTGAAGGGTATTCTGTTAAAGGATTATGGGAGGGGGGTTGGCTCTGTCTGAAGCCTAGGGAGGTTAGGGCCTAAGGCACGCCCCAAGTGCTGACCCCCGGGGAGCTCCTAGTTGATGTTCATCAACAGGACTCCCCCTATAAGTGGTTGACCCTTCCCGGACTCCCAGCAGACGGGCTGGAGTCAGATATAGTCGGTTAAATCCAATGCCTAAGTCAATACCGCTCATCACCTGTAATCAATAAAGTTGTGGCCCATTAACCTTAAATAATTGTGTCATGTGTCATTATTCTACGTAAGGGGTAGAATAACTTGCCACGCAATATAAAGTTAAAGCATTTGCGGACGATGTAATTATGAGTACACAAAATCCAGAAGAAAGTATACAAGAAGCCTTAAAGAAAATGGAGGAGTATCAGGTTGCAAGTTAAATAAAGAAAAATCTAAATTATTAATGAAAATATTGGGGTAAAGGAACAGGATGAATTGGAAAGGGTAACAGGCCTTAAAATCACCATGAAAACTAAGTATTTGGGGATCTGGAATACAAATAAAAACACCAATTTGTATGAGGATAATTATGTGAAGAAGTGGAAGTTAATCAAAGGATATTTAAATAAATGAAATAAATTGTCTCTATGGGGTAGTATATCCTTGATAAAAATGTCAATTCTCCCCAAAACACCCTCCCCCCCCAGATGGTCCCAGTAATTATTGGGACAAAATATTTTAGAGGTTGGCAAAGGGATCTTTATAATTTTATTTGGCAGGGTAAGAAGCCAAGAGTAAGGTTGACAGACTTCCGGTCTGCCGCCATTGCTGACTGGCGAGAGAATCCCGAGCTCCAGGATTCCCTAGCATTACAAGGGAGGTCGGAGCCGTGAGAGTGACGTGGACCCCCCAAAAGAGCCCCAGATCGAACATTCTAAGGACGTGGCGACTCAGCTGCACCGTTTTTGGTCTCCTTCGCTCCCCGGTAGCCCTAATAAGGGCGCTGAGAGCAAACGGAGTGGAGACGGGATGCTTGAGTTAAACTGCTACCCCCACAACGCGAAACTCCGTGCCAGCAGCCTGGAGTGGTGGATTCTTCTAAATTAGCTGGATTTGAGAACATTGGACACCGTAAGTAAAGAAAAAGACTTTGAAATATTTTTAATTGGATACGGGAGGAGACTTAAAGAGGAAGTCGGTCTCCCCCATTGAGTGAATCGAGACGCAGTTAATTTGCCCGAAGCCGGAAAGACTGATGGGAAGCATTCAATTATCAAAAATTGGAGCTAAAACCTTCCCCCTAAGGCAGGGTAAAGGGGAGAAGGATTGAACCTAGCAAAACCCCTGTAAAGATCTTTATTCTGGGCTGGGGAAAGTCCCCCTGAAAGCTGGAGTCGGGTCCCTGGAGGGATCAGCAAGCCGCCATTATGACATCATAATAGAAAGGAATTTGCTTGCCTCTTTGAGGCTGAAAACTGTCAACAGTGAAGAGAGCACAAAACATAAGGCTGTGTACATGAAGTTGGACAGTGCCCTTTTCATAAATGGACACATTTGATGTTCATCAACAGGACTCCCCCTGGACACACGCTGATCTTCCTTTGCCTTCTTCCCTTGCTACAGCTGGTTCCCCTTTCGTTAGACAAATGCCCCTTTCGCTAGGTTTTGTGATTGGAGGTTTTTATGGCCACGCTTCGCAAGATGAAGTGGCAGCCATAGAAAACCTTGTCGTCTTGCGAGGCAACCTCTGATTGCAAAACCTATTCGTTAAGCGAAAAATTCATCTTACAGGGCATTCGTCTAGCGAGGCACCACTGTAATGGTGACAAATGTGACAGAGCAACATAAAAAAACCCTACAAAGAGTAACAGAACTGACTATTGAGAAGAAAGTTAAATATTTAGGAGTATGGATAACAGCTAAGAATATAAATATTTTTAAGGATAATTACCGTGTTTCTCCAAAAAAAAGACACCGTCTTATATTTATTTTTCCTAAAAAAACCCCACTATGTCTTATTTTCAGGTGATGTCTTATTTTTTTCCTCCTGCTGCCGCGGCCTGCATTGCTGCTGTGCCTATTACTATGTCTTATTTTCGGGGTACGGCTTATATTCCTTGAATGCTTAAAAATCCTGCTACGGTTTATTTTATGGCTATGTCTTATTTTTGGAGAAACAGGGTATGTAAGAGTCTGAAGAGAAATAAAGAAAAACTTAGATGTGGAGGGAAGCATGATCTTATCGCTATAGGGAAGGATATCAGGAATCAAAATGAATGTATTGTCAAGAATGTTATTTTTATTTCAATCAACATGCCTGATCAGCAATGAAGGACATTTCAAAGAGTGGCAAAAATATTCTTGGCTTCTTCCCCTGCCAGATAAATCTAGTTATGATTTAACTGGCAGGGGAAGAAGCCAAGAATAAAATATAAATTGCTAATAGATTCTAAAGACAGAGGTGGATTCTCCCTACCAGCTTTAAGACTATACTCTGAGGCATCCTGTCTATGCTGGGTAAGGGAATGAATATTATTAAAAATCACAGATGTTTTAGACCTTGAAGGTTCGGACAGTAGATATGTTTGGCATGCATATCTTTGGTATGAGAAGGTTCAAGTACATAGAGCTTTCTGAAATCATGTTGTAAGAAAATCGGTTTATGAGGTATGGGGGAAATATAAAAATCTACTAGAACAAAAAACACCATGGTTGCTCTCCCCACTTGAAGTGATACCCTTAAAAAAAATTGAATATGAGAAATGACTGGGGAACGTATAAAGAGCTGTTAATGGAAGCAAAATTCCAATTCAAGATGTTTGAGGACATAAAAGAATTACTAACTGAATGATTTCAACATCATAAACTAAATTATATATTTAAGATGGGCAAAAAATGGCTTTTCTGATGAAAGCTCTAAATTTGAAAAAGAGCTGTTGGAGAACAAAACAAATTTACTTGAAAGAACGTAGAAATTAATACTAGAATGGTATACAAAAGATGAGCAGGTTAAGTCAGCAATAATACACTGGGTGAAAATTTTTGGGTATAATATACAATTTGCAGCATGGGAGAATTTAGGGAATTGGAATTTAAAATTCACAGCATGTTGTACGCTGAAAGAAAATCATATGAAAATGATTTCTTGTTGGTATTTAACTCCCCGTCAATTAGCAAAAATGTATAAACAGGGTCAAATATGTTGGAAATGTAAGGAAAAAGAAGGCACCTTTTATCAAATGTGGTGGACATGTAAGGTAGTAAAAGAATTTTGGGAAATGAAATTTAATGAATTTGGGGGGAAAGGTTTAAATCCCCCCCCAAACCCCAAAGCCTTTCTTTTAGGAATTCTAGGTGCCAAGATCCCAAAGGAGCAGGAAATACCATGTACGTGACCACGGCTGCACGGATGTCATTGGCCCAGAGATGGAAAGAAGATAAAGTCCCTACCAGAGAAGAATGGCAGATCAAGTTGGTGGATTATGCCAAAATGGCAAAAATGAACGGAAGATGCAGGAGGAAATGACTAACAATCGGACCCACAAAGGGGAGGAGGGGAGGCCAGGAGATTCCCTGGAATCTTGCTTTTATATGGTATGTTAACATGTGTATTGTAAACATTTGATTTGAAAAACCAAATCAATAAATTTACAAAAAAAACAAAAAGACTTTGGAGACAATGAGTTGGACCTGGAAAATAAGCCGATGGAAGCGGTGAATTTCCTGTGCATTCCTCTACTTTATGAGAA
Organism: Zootoca vivipara; assembly: GCF_965207765.1. Lineage (NCBI taxonomy): Eukaryota > Metazoa > Chordata > Lepidosauria > Squamata > Lacertidae > Zootoca > Zootoca vivipara. The sequence continues at coordinate 74,810,737 of NC_142583.1, forward strand.
ACCTCATCCCATATGACTGTTCAGTATACAGACCATCAGTTATAGGTGGTTGTGCCTCCGCTGGTGCTTCTGCTGGAGCTGCAGCCTTTGCGGCCTTTGCGGCCTTTGCGGCCTTTGCGGCCTTTGCGGGCACTGGCTTCCCCATCTTATCAGTTTTGTCTGTGAAACAACAAGATAGAATAAGACAACAACAACAACAACAACAACAACAATGGAGAATAAGATTATGAGCACATTAGGTAGAAAGTGGCATCAGTACTAGACTGTCCTTTCCTGTAAAGACGTTGTTGAGTCCAATATAATTGAAACGTCATCCCTTCTCTATCCTCTCTGTGATACATCATATGATAAACAATAAGTGAAATATCTTAAAATTTTGAAAGTTTTGAATTGGAGGGACACATAGTCAGTACCTAAGGGTATTCTATAAATTGTGCTCAGAAACAATTGCTGGTAAATTTACAATGATATTATAAATAATGAAATGTTATTGATTTAATCCTTGTATATCCCCCATCCCCAGCCTGACTCAGTGTGTATATAGTGAAATTGTTATGGGAGGTAACAAAAAAGGACAATCCCAACAGCAATGGCGCGAAGCCAATCAATGGTCGATGTAGACCCACTGGCAGATATCAAAGAGCTAATTGTAAATATGGATAAATCGATCAACAACAAGTTAGATGATTTGGGACTTAAAATCGAACACAATTCTAAAATAATATGGGAACTGTCAGGACAACTAAAAGATCTAACAATAAAAAATATGAGAACTGAAAAAGCAGTCTCAGAATTAAAAACAAAAGTAGGCAAACAAAAAGATACGTTGAAATATACTACAAAAAAATTGCAAGGTGAAAATAAGGATCTAAGAAAAAATCAGGATGCAACAAATACGGAAATAAATGAGATCAAAAAGGCACAAGAAGATATATTGGACTAGCTAGCCACCCTAGAAATGTATCAAAGGGAATTAATTGTGAGATTTAGAAGCGCCCCATAAATTCAAGATAAAGACATCATGAAGCCAGGTGACTGCCTGGTATATCTAAATTCAAGACTATTGGAGGACAAGATACTCCAAAAAAGACAACTGACAATAGATGGACACAACGTGTTAATCTACAAGGAAGTCCCAAAAAGGATTCTGAAGAAAAGAAACAAGTATAAGGTTTTGACAGACGTTTTGAAAGCTAAAGGAATCATGTTTAAATGGCTGATTCCGGAAGGGCTATCATTTACATTTAAGGATAGAAGAAACTTAAGATCAATTGATGAAATGGAAAAATTTAGAAGGACTTATAAAAAGAAACTGGGAGGTGAGGGGAACCAAGAGAGAGAAGAAGAAGCAATCAGATGTGAGAACTTAACAGGAGACACCTAAGAACCAGATGAATAGAAGACATAAAGGCTGCCAATTTTGTCCAAAATCATTACGCTTTTAACTCAAAAGTTAGAAAATAAAGTTGATGAACCTAAACATAATTTCATGGAATATAAATGGTTTAAATTGTATGAAAAATAGAAATAAGGTTGAGCATATATTGAGAAAGAATAAATGGGATGTGATCTGTTTGCAGGAGACACATATAGCGAACAAACATGAGAGAGTGTTGCTAAATAAAAGATTGGGGGAAGAATTTATCGCAGCAGATAAAGTAAAAAAAAAAAGAGAGGAATAGTTATATATATAAATCCAAAGCCGGAAGCTAAAGTATTATTCATAGAATCATAGAATCATAGAGTTGGAAGAGACCACAAGGGCCATCCAGTCCAACCCCCCTGTCAAGCAGGAAATGCCATCAAAGCATTCTTGACATATGCCTGTCAAGCGTCTGCTTAAAGACCTCTGCCAAGCAGGAAACGCCATCAAAGCATTCTTGAAATATGCCTGTCAAGCCTCTGCTTAAAGACCTCCAAAGAAGGAGACTCCACCACACTCCTTGGTAGCAAATTCCACTGCCGAACAGCTCTTACTGTCAGGAAGTTCTTCCTAGTGTTTAGGTGGAATCTTCTTTCTTGTAGTTTGAATCCATTCCTCCGTGTCCGCTTCTTTGGAGCAGCAGAAAACAACCTTTCTCCCTCCTCTATATGACATCCTTTTATATATTTCAACATGGCTATCATATCACCCCTTAACCTTCTCTTCTCCAGGCTAAACATACCCAGCTCCCTAAGCCGTTCCTCATAAGACATCGTTTCCAGGCCTCTGACCATTTTGGTTGCCCTCTTCTGGACACGTTCCAGCTTGTCTGGTACCCAGAACTGGACATAGTACTCCAGGTGAGGTCTGACCAGAGCAGAGTACAGTGGTAGTATTACTTCCCTTGATCTAGATGCTATACTCCTATTGATGCAGCCCAGAATTGCATTGGCTTTTTTAGCTGCTGCATCACACTGTTGACTCATGTCAAGTTTGTGGTCTACCAGACTCCTAGATCCTTTTCGCATGTACTGCTCTCAAGCCAGGTGTCTCCCATCCTGTATTTTTTTTTTGCCCAAGTGTAGTACTTTGCATTTCTCCTTGTTAAAATTCATCTTGTTTGCTTTGGCCCATTTGTCTAATCTGTTAAGGTCATTTTGAAGTGTGATTCTGTCCTCTGGGGTGTTAGCCACCCCTCCCAATTTGGTGTCGTCTGCAAACTTGCTAAAGATGCCCTCAAGCCCATCATCCAAGTCATTGATAAAGATGATATTCAAAGATGATGAAGGAAGAATATTAGGCATTCAGATGAATAAAGATAAGAAGAATTTGCTCCTAATAGGGATATATGCACCAAATGGAAATCAGACAACATTATTTTTTAAAAAATTGCAAAAGAAATTAACAGAATATAATAATGGATATGATTGTAATGGGAGACATGAATGAGGTGTTATCAAGAGAATGGGATAGATCAGAAAGGATTAAAAAAAATGAAAACAGGGAGATTACCTACATCATTTTTTCAACTGATAGAAGACTTGAATCTAAAACATATTTGGAGGGAGAAAAATGAGTTAACAAGACAATACACATTTTATTCAGATGCCAATAAATCGGCAAGCAGGATAGATGAAATATGGGTATCAAATAATGACAAAAATAAAGAAAGTGGAAATAATGACAAAATCGATATCTGATCACAACTCGATGATGTTAGAGATGAGAGAAGGAAAAAAGAGAAATCAGGGATGGAGATTAAATGAGAGGTTACTAAATGATGATAAAATAGTAGAAAAGGCAAATAAATTGATGAAAGAATATTTTGAACTAAACATGACACAAGAAACAGATCTGAGAATAATGTGGGGCACGGGAAAGGCATATATACGGGGTTTTTATATTCAGCAAAATATAATACAAAAAAGAAGTAGAGAAGCTAAATTAAATAAGATAAAACAAGAGATTGCAGATAATGAAAAATTATTGGCTAAATCACCCAAGGATGCACAAGCGAACCAAAAAATTAAAATATTACAAGCTCATCTATCAACAATATTGTGTGAAGAGATGGAAAATAGAATAAAATGTATAAAACAAAAATCATTCGAATTAGGCAATAGACCAGGTAAACTTTTAGCGTGGATGATTAAGAAAAAACAGGAGAGACAAATAAATAAGGTTATATATGAAGGGAAAATATTAGATACGGAGGAAAAAATAATTTAATAATAAAAGGATTTGTAAAGTATTCCACTAAATTGTATGGCAGAGGAGAAGAAACAGAGCAAAAAATAATGAATTATTTACAAAAGAAAAAAATCCCCAAACTAAGTGAAGATAATAAGAAACAATTAAATGCACCAATAACAGTAATGGAAATTCATCAGGAAATAATTAAGGTGAAATCAGGAAAAGCACCAGGTCCAGACAGCCTCCCTGCAATACACTATAAAAAATTAGAGGAATCTATAATAGTACCAATTAAGAATTTAATGAATAAAATGATATTGGAAGGTAAAATCCCCAACTCATGACAAGAGGCCAATATTATATTAATACACAAACAGGGAACAGAGAGAGAAATGGTAAATAACTATAGACCTATATCATTACTCAATAATGATTATAAATTATTTGCGTGAATTCTAGCAAACAGATTGAAATTAATATTAAAAGACACCTTACATCATGATCAGGCAGGATTTCTGCCAAATAGACATATAAAATCAAATATGAGGACAGTAATAGATTTGTTGGAATATTTAGAATTAAGACCAAGCAAAGGAGTGGCATTCATGTTAATTGATACCGAAAAAGCATTTGATTACCTATCGAGACTTTTTTTTTACAGAAAATCTTAGAATTAATACCAATAGGTGAAAATTATTGTGGAGCTTTAAAGGCGATTTATGAGAATCAATATGCTTATCTGATAATAAACAATGATCAAACGGAAAGATTTTCAATAGAAAGGGGCACCAGACAAGGTTGTCCCCTCTCACCTTTACTCTTTATTTTATCTCTAAAAATATTATTAACAGAATTAAGAGAAGAAAAAGGAATTAAAGGAATTACACTGGGAAGAGAGGTTTATAAGATCATGGCTTTTGCAGATGACATCCTTTTAGCTACAGAAGAACCCCAAATTAGTATTAAGAAAGCAATAGAAGTAATAAATAATCTTGGTAAGGTGTCAGGATTTAAAATGAATATGAAAAAAACAAAATTAATGGTAAAAAATTTGCAGGAACAAGAACAAAAAAAATTACAAAATCAGGTTGAGCTACAGGTAGTAAAAAAGGCCAAATATTTAGGTATAAATCTAACAATGAAGAACATATATATTTATTTAAAAATAATTATGAAAAATTGTGGAGTGAAATAAGAAAAAAATTAGAATCATGGAAAAGATTAAAATGGTCACTCTGGGGGAGAGTAGCCATAATAAAAATGAATGTATTACCGAAGTCACTGTATTTGTTCCAAACAATACCGATAATAAATAAGGAAAAACGCTTTGAATCATGGAAAAAAGATATAACCAATTTTGTTTGGCAGGGTAAAAGACCCCGAATAAAATATAAATTGATGACAGAAAGAAAAGATAGAGGTGGATTGGCGTTACCAAATTTTAAATTATATTATGAAGCGGAATGCTTGATTTGGATTCGAGATTGGATCAGATTAGTAAAAAATAGTATGTTGGATTGGAGGTTTCAATATTCGATTTGGTTGGCATGCTTCTTTAAATTATGTTAAAGTTAAGATTAATAGAGAATTTACAAACCATATAGTGAGAGGGGCATTATATAATGTTTGGAGCAGATACAGATTAGCTTTAGAACCACAAACTCCAAGGTGGATCTCACCAGTGGAAGCTTTTAGTGTTAAAAAATTAAATATGGATCCAAATTGGCCTACGTATAAACAATTAGTTGAAAAAAACAGGGAAAATATAGTTTAAAGTATTATGAAGAATTGAAGGAATTCCAAATGGATAGATGGAGATATATACAACTCACAAGTGTATTTAAAGCAGATCAAAAGAGAGGTTTTATGAAAGAGGAATCTAAATTCAATAATTTGGTGATACAGAACAATAACAAATTATTATCAAAAATATATGTTATTATTATATTGGGATCTTATGGAGGAGGAAGTCATGGTCTGTATACAGCAATGTATACACTTTAACAATGATAAAGTGGGATCAAGATCCCAGTCAATTAGCAAAAATGTATAAGACAGGGTCAAATATATGTTGGAAATGAAAGGAAAAAGAAGGCACCTTTTATCAAATCATAGAATCATAGAGTTGGAAGAGACCACAAGGGCCATCCAGTCCAACCCCCTGCCAAGCAGGAAACACCATCAAAGCATTCTTGACATATGCCTGTCAAGCCTCTGCTTAAAGACCTCCAAAGAAGGAGACTCCACCACACTCCTTGGCAGCAAATTCCACTGCCGAACAGCTCTTACGGTCAGGAAGTTCTTCCTAATGTTTAGGTGGAATGTTCTTTCTTTAAGTTTGAATCCATTGCTCCGTGTCCGCTTCTCTGGAGCAGCAGAAAACAATATTTCTCCCTCCTCCATATGACATCCTTTCATATATTTGAACATGGCTGTCATATCACCCCTTAACCTTCCCTTCTCCAGGCTAAACATACCCAGCTCCCTAAGCTGTTCCTCATAAGGCATCGTTTCCAGGCCTTTGACCATTTTGGTTGCCCTCTTCTGGACACGTTCCAACTTGTCAGTATCCTTCTTGAACTGTGGTGCCCAGAACTGGACACAGTACTCCAGGTGAGGTCTGACCAGAGCAGAATACAATGGTACTATTACTTTCCTAGATCTAGATGCTATACTCCTATTGATGCAGCCCAGAATTGTATTGGCTTTTTTAGCTGCTGCATCACGCTGTTGACTCATGTCAAGTTTGTGGTCTACCAAGACTTTTAGATCCTTTTCACATGTACTGCTCTCAAGCCAGGTGTCACCCTTCCTGTATTTGTGCCTTTCATTTTTTGTGGTGGACATTGTAAAATTTTAAGTTGAAAAACCAAATAAATAAATTTACAAAAAAAAAGACTAAAAAAAAAAGACTCTGGAGTTGGACCTGGAAAAGAAGCAGACAGAAGCTTTGCATTTCCTGTGCATTCCTCTCCTTTATGAGAAACTTCATCCCATATGACTTGCTGTATACAGACCATCAGTTATAGTTGCTGGTGTTTCTGCCTCCGCTGGTGCTTCTGTTGGTGCTTCCGCCGGTGCTGCAGGCTTTGCAGGCGCTGGATTCCCCATCTTATCAGTATTTTATGTGAAACAACAATCTAGAAACAGAGAAAAACAAATGGAGTATAAGACTAGGAGCATATTAGGTAGTCAGTGGCGTCTGTCAGTATTAGACCATCGTTTCCCGTAAAGACATTGTTGAGTCCAATTTAACTGAAATGTCTCTTTCTTCCTTTTGCTGGATCAATCTCAGTTAAGAGATGTTCCATATGGGTTCCAAAGCATTTCATATATTTTTTAAAGTAATATAGCACATTCTTATTTTGCATCCTATTCCTCTCTAAACTTCTGGACATCTAGTTTACAAGGTTCCAGTAAGGTGTTCACCATTTAATAGATAACATGGGATCTGTTAGGGAAGTTTTTAATGTGTGACGTTTTATTCTGTTTTTAATCCATTGGCAGCTGCCCAGAGTGGCTGGGTAAACCCCGCCAGATGGGCAAACCCAGCCAGATGGGCAGGGTATAAATAATAAATTACTATTACAGTATTATTGTTATCTATGAGGTCTTCAGATGTTCCTGGGTGCCAACTCCCTCCATCACAGGCATCATGGTCAATGGTTGGGGATGACGGGGGTTGTAGATCAATAACATCTGGAGGGCCACATGCTCCCCATCCTTGATTTAATTGTATAACTACCTCCTGATCATCAGAAAAGATGAAGTACTAGAACTGGTCTCAGTTGCATGCATATAAATCCAACTGAATCTAACAAGACTTTGGAGACCATGAGTTGGACGTGGAAAAGAAGTAGAGGGGAAGCTGTTACACAGGCTCTCCAAGTGTGCTATTTTGTTTTCTTTTTTCAAAGACCCAGCCTGACATCTGATGCTGTGGCAGAAAGGAAGGAAGGAAGGAAGGAAGGAAGGAAGGAAGGAAGGAAGAAGAGGGCTGTTATCTAATTCCGTTTCGAAGCCATCTGAGCTAGCAGCCCTTGATATGCTAGTTTCCCAAAGACCTATATTTTCTGGATCATGATCTAGATCTGGATTTGCAAACTGGGCCCATGAATCAGAGCAGGGCACCTGTATTGCCAGGGAATAAAACAGAATGTGGTGCTCCTGGTTTGCAATGTAGCTAGAGCTTTAATATAAGGAACATGGCTGTTTGAGAAGAAGTGAAAGCAACTTCGTGGCTTGGCCAGCTATCAGGCACCTGGCTGAATGGGGGAAGAAAGGTGGAACCCGTTGTCTGTGAAAGCTTACTTTGACCGAACCACAGAGATCAAGAATGCAAATGAAGGCTCATGCCCACATGTGTCAACTCCCAGGCCAGATCAAAGGATGGGAATGGAATTACATCATGAATTACGTCTGTTGCCAGCTTGCTATGAGACCTACTCTATGATCTATATAAGGGCCTGCAACTGAAGGAGACAGGGAGATTGTTCTATGCTCCATTCCATAGTGAGAAGAGAACGACCGCCGGCCAGTCTGAAGTTTCCCAGAAAAGCCTTCCAGATCTTCATCGGCTGGAGAGACATGAAGAACTGAACCTATCCTATCTATGTTGTTGTTGTTGTTGTTGTTGTTGTTGTTGTTGTTGTTGTTGTTGTTGTTGCCTAAGATCTTTTGCTTATTGGTTATATTGCTAGCTTTGCAGTTTATTCCACTTGCTGTTGGCTTTATATTAGACTCTATGTTGCTGGTCAATTTCTTTGCTAATGTTTACCAATTAATAAAAGTTTGTCTCTACCTAAGAGTCTGTCAGTGCTCCGTCCAGTGGAATCCAAAGAACCTCTTGCTTGCCTGGTGGTTGTTATTGGCCAAACAGCCAGTAGGGGACGCTGGCAAGACAGCACCTGTACACAGTCCTAGATTGCACCACCACTCAGAAAAACCATTTGTAGTTTATAAAAGCTCCTTATCATTTAGCCGCTTAGTGACCTTTTGGCCCTGGAATGAGACCCTGCAAATATCATAGCTTGTAAGGAAAGTGTTCCACCCATCAGACCTCTTCCTGTTTGGATACCTTGGTGTTGTCACGGAACAATCTTTTCTCTAATTTCTTCTTCAGGGTGTTTCATCCTTCCACTGGCTATGAACCACCTCCCTTGTGATGTCAGGCATTCCAGAACTCCTCCCATTTCAGCTATACCATTTCCTGATTGGCTGCTCATCATATCCAATCAGCATTCCACATAAAGCTTAAACCCAGGAAAATGTTGATTTCAGATCTTTACTCCTTACTGCTAGTAATATTGAAAAGCTGCCTATCAGAACACTTGTACCAGGAAAGTGTAAATCTCCATTATTGTAAATCTCCATTTGAAAAGTTAAAGGAGAAGAAGCAGTCAAATTTCAACATTTCTGGTCTACATTTATTGAATGTATCATCATCAAAACGTACATGCCACCACTGCTATCTTTCCAGAAAAAAGGGTGCTGGAACCACTGGCGGAGGAATGGGAGTGTGGAGGGAGCGGGCCACCCCCTGCACCACTATTCCGGTCGGATGCCATCTCAGTGCCGCCCTGGACACCCCCTGCGTGTCAGGTGTCACGCCCCCACAGGCAGTGTGTCACACCCCCAGAATGCGCGCCAAGCATAGCTGCTAAGTTCCGGCCTGAGAAATAAGGGACTGGACCGGAAGTAGCAGGCCGGAAGTAGCAGACCGGAAGCTGCCGCCATTTTGGAATTGGGTGGAGCATGCTCAGAAGCTACTTTTGATGCTGCTCTGCCCTGTTCCAAAATGGCCACCGCACCAGAAGTCGCGCTGCGGCCATTTTGGAACTGGGCAAAGCAGCATCAAAAGTCGCTTCTGAGCATGCTCCGCCCAGAATAAACCGGGGAAAAACAAAAAAAATCCGTTTTTTCGGCTGGGGACAGCTGTAAAAACAGGGGTTTCCCGAGGAATACGGGAGACTTGGCAGCTATGGCGCCAAGCCCTCAGGGGCGGCATACCACACCCCCAGGATACACACCATGCCCCCTGGGTGCACCCCCTCCCCACAGAGGGTGCCAGCCATGTCCCCGCCTGCTCTCCACCCCCGGTAGCGGAGCATGCAGCTTTGCCACTGACCACAAACACTTCCCTTGCTCCTTTATATTGGTGTCCACCTGAGAGGTGTCAGAACTGAGTTCCAGTTAGTTCCAGATGCAAAAAAAAGCCCTGCATGCAACTGACCTTCAACACAAGGAAACTCATAGAGAACTGTACTTGGATAAAACGATAAAGGTAAAGGGACCCCTGACCATTAGGTCCAGTCGTGACCGACTCTGGGGTTGCGCGCTCATCTCGCATTATTGGCCGAGGGAGCTAGCGTACAGCTTCCAGGTCATGTGGCCAGCATGACAAAGCCGCTTCTGGCAAACCAGAGCAGCACACGGAAACGCCATTTACCTTCCTGCTGTAGCGGTCCCTATTTATCTACTTGCACTTTGACGTGCTTTCGAACTGCTAGGTTGGCAGGAGCTGGGACCGAGCAACGGGAGCTCACCCCATCGCGGGCATTCGAACCGCCGACCTTCTGATCAGCAAGCCCTAGGCTCTGTGGTTTAACCCACAGCGCCACCTGCATCCCTACTGCATACTTAGATAGAATGATAGATCTGCACAAACTCTGATTTGGACACTGATAAGCTTCATACTCTGATTTGGACATTGGAGGAGGAAGGAGAGGAGGGAGAAACAGAAGAATGAAAGATAGTTGGTTCGATATAACTAATTGTAAATATATGCATCAGCTATACCAACTTTGATCAAACAGACACAGGAGCAGTTTGGGCCTCCTATTTTGTTTACTTTTCCATGCAGCTCTCTTCCCTTTTTCTCTTCTTCTCTTATTTCCCCAAAGATCACTGCGAAAGAAATAATTTAGCTTTGTTTTTTCTTGTAACTGCTTAGCATAGTTAATTGAATATTAGTTCCTTTGAGTCTTTCTTTCTCTGCTTTTTTTCTTCTTCTTTTTTCTCCCTTTATTTCCTTTCCATTCTTCTTTTTACTGTTTTTTTTTTCATTTTTTGGTCAGAACTATTTCTTTCTTTCTTTTTCTTTTTTAGAAATAAATTCTACAGGAAAATTCCAATAAAGTAAATATGAATCTGAAAATTATATCATGGAATTTAAATGGTTTGAACAACAAAAAGAAACAGAACAGGGTGGGACATCTATTAAAAAAACAAAATTTCGATGTAATATGTATTCAAGAGACACATAAATAAAAAACATGTGAGGGTATTAAAAAATGAGAAATTGGGGAAGGAATTCGTTGCGGCAGATGCAAGGAAAAAAAGAGGAGTAGTGCTTTACATCAAGGAAAAATGGAATCCAGAGCTTTTATGGACAGATAAGGAAGGGAGAATAGTGATAGTGAAAACAACAATCGAAGGTGAGAAATGGGTTTGGGTGGGTCTATATGCCCCTAATGGGAGCAAGACAGCCTTCCTAGAAAAACTGGAAGTTCAATTAATGAACCAAATTGATGGCAAATATATAATAATGGGAGATATGAACGGGATTATTGATCCAGAATTTGATAAGAATGGGAACAAAGGAAGGAAAAGAGTAACGAAATTACCTAAAAAATTTATTGAATTGACAAGAAATTATAACCTATTGGACGCATGGAGGCATAAGAACCCCATAAAAAAAGAATTTACTCACACATCAGCCCGCCACCAGACAGCTAGTAGAATAGATATGATATGGATATCAAAAGAATTAGCATTAAGAGTACAAAAGGTAGAAATTGGCCCCCAAACCATATCAGATGACAACCCAGTGACCATGATTTTAAAAGAAGGAAAAAAAGTAAATAATTGGAGGTTAAATGTATTTATGTTAAAAGACCCAAAAATAACAAAAGAAGCAAATAAGAAGTTTAAGGAATTCCTTGATCTGAATAATAATGGTGAGGTAGAATTATCTACAGTTTGGGATGCGGGGAAGGCGTTTATGCGGGGGTATTTTATCCAGCAGAGCGCAATATTGAGGAAATCCGAAAGGTCAAAAAAAGAAAACCTTTTGCAAGAAATTAAGAGAAAGGAAAAAATATTATATATGAAATACGATAAGCGGACAGAACAAGAATTGAAAATTTTAAGATCAGAATTTGAAAGAATAATTGATCAGGAGCTCGAAAGACAATTACAAATATGGAAGTATAGGAATTTTGAATGGGCAAATAAGCCGAATAAATTATTGATCTGGCAAATCAAAAAAAGGAGAACTGAAAGAATAATAAATAGGATCAAATCGGGAGATAAATTTTTTGATAAATCAGAAGAGATTATGAAAGTATTTCAGAAATTTTTTGAATCATTATATAAAAAAGAAGAGATAAATGATCAAGAAATTGATGAGTTTTTTTTTTAAAAAATACCAGTTGCCGCAAATCCCATTGGAAAAAATAAGATCTTTGAATAGAGAAATAACACTCCTCGAAATAGGAGAGGCAATAAAATCTATGAAAAAAGGAAAAGCCCCGGGACCGGACGGATTCCCAATAGAATATTATAAAATATTTCAAGAAACCTTGCTAGCCCCACTTAAAGACCTAATGAATAATATACTGATAAAAGGAATTACCCCCAAAACATGGACAGAAGCTCAAATTATACTAATACCAAAATCAAAAACAGAGATGGATTTGCCAGACAATTACAGACCAATCTCACTATTAAATAGTGATTATAAAATCTTTACCAAAATCACAGCTAATAGATTAAATACTATATTGGAAGACACAAAGATCAGGCCGGATTTGTAAAAGGAAGATTTGCCAAAGATAATATTAGAAATATAGTGAACATCCTGGAATGCCTTGAGAATCGGAGAGATAAAGGAGCAGCCCTCTTGGCCATTGACGCGGAGAAGGCTTTTGATAGAATTTCCTGGAGGTTTATGATAAAAACAATAGGAAAATTAAAAATGGGAGAATATCTAGAAGGTGCAATAAAAGCAATATATAAGACTCAGAAAGCCAGTATTTTAATAAATGGAAGACCAACTAAGAAAATAAATATAGAGAGAGGCACCAGACAAGGTTGCCCTTTGTCGCCTATCCTCTTTATATTAACATTGGAAATCTTATTTAAAAATTTAAGAGAGGAAGAAAATATTAAAGGAATATTAAAGGAATAGTAATTGGGGGGAAAAGTTTAAAGTAAAGGCTTTCGCAGATGATATTATAATAACCACCGAAGATCCAATTCAAAGTATCCCTGCTGCAATAGAAAAAATTAAGGAATATGGGAAGCTAGCAGGTTTGAAAATAAATTATGAGAAAACCAAAATGTTGGTGAAAAATTTGGAAAATAGATGCAGGAACTTGGAGAAAAAACAGGCCTAAAAATTGATAAAAGATTAAAATATCTAGGCATCCACACAACAATCAAAGGGATAGATTTGGTGCAAGAAAATTACAAAGAAATTTGGAAAAAAATAAAGAAAAATTTTGATGTATGGAGTAAATTGAAATTATCAATTATGGGACGAATCTCACTGATCAAAATGTGTGTGATCTCTAAAATGAATTATTTTTTTCAAAACCTTCCAATTTTAGGAAAAGAAAAAAATTTTAAAGAATGGAGAAAAGATGTGGTAAGGTTCATTTGGAACGGGAAAAGACCGAGGGTAAAATATACAATTATGATTGATCACAGAAACAGGGGAGGCTTCGGCCTACCGGACCTCGAAACCTATCATGACGCTGCGGCCATCACTTGGATCAAAGACTGGATAGAGCTTAAGAACTCGGACCTCCTGGATTTGGAAGGCCAAGGGTTGCCATTTGGGTGGCATTTTTACTTAATGAAATATAAGATAAGTAATAGGAATATTTTTATGTTCAACTTAATCCCTATACTTAGTATGGCAAAAGTATAAAAGATATTTTGAGCCTAAGATCCCTTGGTGGGTCTCGCCACTAGAACTAGTCGCAGTTAGGAGAACAAACATGGAAAATACTTGGCCCACTTATAAAGTATTATTGGAAGAAAGAGAAGGAACATTAAAGTTAAAGGATTATTCGGAATTTAAAAACTATTTGACCTCTTGGTTACAATGTTTTCAAATAAACCAAAGACTGCAATTAGATAAAAAAATAGGATTTGAAAATAAAATATCAAAATTGGAAGAGATTTTATTGGTAAACCAAGATAAATATATTAAAAATTTGTATCAAATTATTTTACAATGGAAGACAGAAAAGGAGATGACCAAAGATTATATGATTAAGTGGGGCCAAGATCTGGGAAAATCAATCCCAATACAAAAATGGGAGAACTTATGGAAACGTGACTCAAACTTCACACCTAACTACGACTTGAAAGAAAATATTCTAAAATATTCTAAAAATGGTCATCAGAAACTCTTTTCCAACAACACAAGAGACGATTCTACACATGGACATCACCAGATGGGCAGCATCGAAATCAGATTGATTATTTTCCCAGCAGCCAAAGATAGAGAAGCTCTATACAGTCAGCCAAAACAAGTCCTGGAGCTGACTTTGGCTCAGATCATCAGCTTCTTATAGCAAAATTCCAGCTTAAACTGAAGAAAGTGGAAAAAACCACTGGGTCAGTAAGATACAATCTAAATCAAGTCCCGTATGAATACACAGTGGAAGTGAGGAACAGGTTTAAGGATTTAGATTTGGTGGACAGAGTGCCTGAAGAACTATGGATGGAGGCTCGTAACATTATACAGAAGGCAGCAACGAAAACCATCCCAATGAAAAAGAAATGCGACTTCCGGGTTGAACGCGAGCACCGGCGGCAGCGGGAGAGATTTTCTCCCGATTCTTGAAGGGTTCTGGGGGGGTCTGCAGAGCGCGCAGCCCCCCAAAACTTCAGGTAGAGCGACCTGAAGCCTTGGCGACCTGGCAGCTGTCCTTTTTAGACCTCCTTCCCCCCCCGAAGAGCCCTAATAAGGGCGCGAGAGCGGGGAAGGTGGAAGGCACGTACATGGCAGGCACAGCGCTTCCCTTCAATGGAGCAGCTCCGATTTCTGACGGTGGAACAGCGTTCAACTTTCTTCTAAAAATCATCTGAAAACCTGGATTTGGTCACAGTGAGTAAAGCCTGAAATTTGGAACAATTTCTAACCAATTTGGCCATCGGGAGAACTTTTAAAATGGAGGTCGGGTTCTCCCCCCCCCTGCGGCAGAGCGGAAAGCAAAGACAAGCCTCCCCAGTGAACTGTTTAAAAAGAGACTTTGTATCCTTTATTTCTTGGACTTCTTGTTACAATATAAAAGAGAGCAGGGTCTCTAACATAACCCTGCAGATTCAAGCTTTAAAAATACAGAAAGATCTCTTCGGTAAGCCTGGGAGCGGGGCTCCGTTCGCTTCAGCCAGACACCCTTTGTGACGTCATAGAACAATCAGCTAATGAACTTCTGTTCACCCTTTGACAGGCTTTGATCTGCCTGCAGCCTTCCTGTCAAAGGAATAAAGGACTTTTAAAGGGAAATCTGCAACTTTCTACCCTTAAAAAGTAAGGAAACTTATGCTACACTATTTTCCTCGTAAAAACTGTTTCAATTTCACTGCTTAGACTGGCTCATTGTGACTGTGTTAATAGCTGGCTCAGGCTGGGAAATTCAAGATAACGGTGACCTTGAAAGCCTGGCTTAACAATTGAAAGGCTGTCTGTTTACAATTGTTTCTTTTGATAAAAGGACATCTGGACTACAGACTGTGAGACAGCTTTTTGCTCTATTACTGAACTGGAAATATGTCAGGTCCAGAGCCCCCTGCTGGAAAAACAAAGAAAAAATCCTCTTTTCCCTCCACGTTTGAGGAACAAGTGTTAAATGCGTTAGCAACACTACCAGCATTAAGGGGAGGATTGGAATGCAACACTCAAGAACAGCAGCGCACCACACAAGAAGTGAGACAACTTAGGGAAGAATTAGGAGCTATCTCCAAAGACATTTCACAGGTTAAACTACAAGTGACTGGAGTTGAACAAAGAGTGGTACAACTGGAAGAAGGAAGGGTCCCTGACTTGGAGAAGCAAGCCTACCAGACGCAGGTTGCGCTTGCCTTTCTACAGATGAAACAGAGAGAGACAAATCTCAGGATCAGAGCATTTCCTCTTATAGAAAAAGATGATCTGAAAGCCATAATAATTGAAGAATTTGCAAAAGCTTGGAATCTCCTAAAGGAAGAATTGGAATCGCAAATTTTAAAAGCATTTAGGTTTGGTGCAAGATCAAAGAAAGACAAAAAAATTGTCAGTGATTGTATGATAACATTCCAAACCAAAGAACAAAGAGACAGAATTTTGAGTCTACATTACGAGAAAACTTTGAAAGTTCAAGAAACACAGATCATCCTTTTCAAAGACTTGCCTAAATTCTTTCTGGACCTGAGATCCCAATACTCTGATTTGGCAGCCATCCTGAAAAGGAAAGGAATCAACTTAAAGTGGGAATTTCCGGAAGGCCTAAATTTCCGATTTCGACAGAAGAAATATAAAATCAAGTCAGTGGACCAGAAGAAAGAGTTTCTCCAGAAACACGAGAGAGAGCTGTTACGACCAGGACTTCTAACCTCAACTCCAGGACAACTAAACGATCCAATTGAGTTGGACTCCGATTCTTATCTAGAAGGTGCAGCTGCTGCAACCTAAGATGTCGCTGAGGATTCTTTCTTGGAACTTGAATGGATTGAACTCAAAACAGAAAAGGAATCAGGTGTATCATATTCTGGCAAAACAAAGACTGGACATAATATGTTTACAGGAGACACATGTCACAAGAGCTCATCGAAGAATTTTACAAAACAAAAAATTGGGAGAAGAATTAATCTCATCAGATGAAGTCAAGAAGTGAGGAGTAGTGATTTATGCAAAAGAGAGATTAAACCCTAAATTAATATTTAAAGATGAGGAGGGAAGATATGTTGCAATTGAAATAACATCGCAAGGCGAAATTTTTTTAATTCTGGGAATTTATGCACCAAACGAAGGAAAATCGGATTTCTTCAAAAAGCTGCATGAGAAACTCTTGGACTATTTGGATTATAAATTATGCTTGTTGGGAGACTTGAATGGAGTGGTCTCAACACTAATGGATCACAAAGACAAAAATGCACCAAAGAAGGAAGGCTGCCAAAGTCTTTCTTCAAACTGACTGAGAATTTTGATCTGATCTGACACTTGGAGGTTGAAAAAACCGACCAAACTTTTTTCTCAAATGCTAAACAATCGTGGAGTCGTCTTGACTATATCTGGATTACAAGAGAGTTGGGGCTGAGGATAAACAATGTGGAAATATGTCCAAGAACGTGCTCCGACCACAATGCGGTACTATTGGATTTAAAAACATCTCTACAGGGTACCTACAGATGGAGAATGAATGATGCTTTATTAAGAAATGAGAAAATTTTGGAGAAGACCCAAAAAACATTAAAAGACTATTTCGAGATTAATTTGAGAACAACGGTCGGTAAAAAAGTAGTATGGGATGCCAGCAAAGCTGTAATGAGAGGATTTTTGATTCAACAAAATGCAATCAGGAAAAAAGAATACAATGCAAGGAAAGAAAATATCTTGAATCAAATGAAAGAAAAGGAAAAGAAATTAAGATCTAATCCTAAGAATTTACAGGTACAGAAAGAGATTAAGGCATTGCAAATCCAATTTTCACAATTGCTGAATCAATAAATTGAATCCAAAATAAAATGGATGAAACAAAAATCGTTCGAAACTGCAAATAAATGTGGGAAATTACTGGCATGGCAATTGAAAAAAAAGGCAGAAGCTAAATACCATCACAAATCTTGTGCAAGAAAGAAAACATCTGGAGCACCCGACAGAGATTAGAAAATGTTTTCAAAAATACTTTAAACAATTGTACAAGCAAGAAAGACAGGATAAAGATGAAGCGGAGCGATTCCTGGACAAATATGGTCAGCACAAAATCCCAGAAGATATGAAGTCCCTACTTTCGCAACAAATTTCAACATACGAAGTGGAACAGGCAATACAACAAATGCAATTGGGTAAAACTCCAGGACCGGTTGGACTGACAGCTACATATTATAGAACAATGAAGGACTGGCTAACTCAACCGCTGAAAGACCTATGTAATGATATATTGAAAGGAGGAGAGGCCCTCGAGTCTTGGAAAGAAGCCTATATTACGCTGATACCAAAACTGGATACGGATAGAACGCAAGTTAAGAACTACCGCCCAATCTCCTTATTGAATGTGGATTATAAAACATTTGCTAGCATTTTGGCTTCCAGATTGAAAAAGGCCTTAAGAGATTTTATACACCAATATCAAGCTGGCTTTTTGCCAGGAAGACAGATGAAGGACAATATTAGGAATGTGGTGGACATTCTGGAGATGTTGGAACAGAAAATAAACAAAAAAGCTGTGTTGATGTTTATTGATGCAGAGAAGGCCTTTGACAATATTTCTTGGATATTTTTAAAAAGGAACTTAGAAAAAATGGAGGTGGGCCAATTTTTTTTGAATGGAGTAAATGTGATCTATTGAGAGCAAAAAGCAAAGATAATTGTTAATAACATGGTCTCAGAAGATATTAGAATCGAAAAAGGTACAAGACAAGGGTGTCCCCTCTCCCCCTTGCTTTTTATATCGGTTCTGGAAGTTTTACTCGACAGGATCAGAAAGGATGAGGAAATAAAAGGTGTGACTGTAGGGAAGAAACAATATAAACTTAAAGCCTTTGCAGATGATCTTGTTTTGACATTACAAGATCCAGAGTCCAGTGTTCCAAGGGCTCTGGAAGTAATTCAAGAATTTGGAAAGGTAGCAGGTTTTAAATGGAATAAATCAAAAACCATAGTATTAGATAAAAATTTGGATAGTAAGGAAAGAGAAAAATTACAAGAAGCTACTGGTTTATATTTTGTTAAGAAAGTAAAGTACCTTGGTGTAAATATGACGTCAAAGAATTAAGGATAATTATGTTAAAATGTGGAATGAAGTTAAGAATGACTTAGAAACCTGGACTAACTTGAAATTGTCTTTGTTGGGCCGTATAGCTACAGTGAAAATGAATGTATTGCCAAAGATGTTGTTTTTATTTCAATCGTTGCCATTAATTGAGAAGTTGGATTGTTTTAAAGAATGGCAAAAGGCTTTATCGAAATTTATATGGCAAGGGGAAAAGCCAAGAATTAAATATAAGATACTTACTGATGATAAACAAAGAGGAGGCTTTTCCCTGTCGGACTTAAAGATTTATTATGAAGCAGCTACCTTTTGCTGGATGAAGGATTGGTTTTTGTTGGAAAATACAGACATTTTGGATTTAGAAGGCCACGATAATGTTTATGGTTGGTGTCACAGTGGCCGGAGTGGACTACTTCAGAGTAACGACGCTACGCAGCTCTGCATTTTATTCTTTTATTGGTGCTGCGTATTTACAGTGCTCAAGTCATTGCTATTTACACGGAGCGATGTTGTCAGTCGGTTTCAGAACCTCCTAATGGCTTTTGGCGCGTCTTTCTCCAACACAAAAGCTTTGGCAGACCCATCCTCTTGCCCCTCCTCTTCCTGCGTAATTCTGGAGTTGGGGGGATGGGTCTTCCCCCCTTACTTGCCCCTTCCTGTCCCACCTGGGACCCTGGCTCCTCTACCTTGCCTGAGCCTCGGACACGACTTCCTGCTTCCCCACTGGAATCGGAACTCTCCCTGCTTTCCCCTTTGCTCGGGGACGGGCTTGAACTCAGGAGGGGAGGGACTTCGCGATATCCCCTGTCCCTCACATCCACCCCCCTCCCAAGCTCTCCTTCACCCCTCCCCAGGCCCCCCCCATGTGTCGGTGACGACTGGAAGCCTAAAAACTCGGTGCTCTCCGAGCCCGTTGGTGTGAACACCTCCCCCCAGTCCTGCGAGCCCCCCCCTTCCGCCTGGGAGGACGGGAATCCCAAAAAGTCCGTGGCGTCAGAGCTGGTGGGGGTAAAAATGTTTTGCCAAGCTGCTCCTTCCTCTGACTGGGTGGATCTTGGCGACACCCATACCTCATCCTCTGGTTCCTCAAACTCCGCTTCCCAGCGCCATGGTGAGCTGTTCTCCCGTGCCTCCTCCTCCTCCCCCTCCCTTTCCATGTGCCAGGGCTTGGGTCTGTGGGGAAAGAGGGCGTGAAATTCTTCCACCAAGAATTCCTCCTGTATCTGAGTGGCGGGAACCCATTCATTCTGGGACGGTGGAGCATCCTCCCATGCCATGAGGTACTCCAGGCCCCCCACCCCCCACCTTGAATCCAGGATGGCCGTGGCCTCATTGAGTTGCTCCCTGCTTTCCCTCTCCCCCCCTCCCTCGGGGGTTTGTTCGCTGTCTCTGAGCCTGCTGCTTTCCCTGTACGGCGACAGCAGCGATCTATGAAACACTGGATGCACCCTCATGTCCTCTGGCAGTGCCAGCCTGTATGCCACCGGGTTGACCTGTTGCGTGACCGTGAAGGGGCCCAGCCATTTGGGTGCCAGCTTTTTGCACCTCCCTCTGGTGGGAAGGCCCTCCGAGGACAACCACACCTTGTCCCCCACCCTGATGACCTCCCCTTGTCGCCTGTGGCGATCTGCCCCCTTTTTGTACGCTTCCTTGGCCCTCTCCAAGTGTTCTCTGAGCTGCTGGTGCACCGTCTCCAGTTCCTCTGCCCAATCCTCAGCCTGTGGGCCCTCCTCCTCCTCCTCCCTCTCCCTCTCTGGGAAAGATCTGAGGTCGCGCCCGTAATTGGCCTTAAAGGGCGACACCCCTGTGGAGACGTGCACTGCATTGTTGTAGGCAAATTCTGCTAGTGGCAAGCGATCCACCCAGTCCGTTTGCCGCTGGCTGACGTAGCATCTCAGGTACTGCTGCAGAATGGCGTTGACCCTCTCCGCTTGTCCGTTGGTCTGCGGGTGTCTAGCCGTCGACAAGCTGACCTCCACCTGCAGGAGGTTCATGAGCCGCCGCCAGAACCTGGAAACAAATTGGCGGCCACGATCCGAAATAACCCTTAAAGGTAATCCATGCAGTCTGAAAATGTGATCAACAAACAGTTTGGCTGTCTCTTCTGCCGAGACTGCCCTGGCACACGGTATAAAGTGACACATTTTGGACATGAGGTCCACCACCACCAACACTGCAGTCTTACCCCTGGACGAAGGCAGATCTGTGATGAAGTCCATGGACACCACTTCCCACGGCCTGTGTGGTGTGGCTAAGGGCTCCAGCAACCCTGGTGGCGCTGCTCTGACCACCTTCGCCCGCTGGCAGGTGGTACAGCCCCTTACATAGTCTCGAACATCTTCCCTCACCCCTGGCCACCAGAAGTGTCTCATGACTAGGTGAGTGGTCTTGTCCCTTCCAAAATGCCCCGCTGTAGGGTTGTCGTGCATCTGCTTGAGGACCGTACGTCGAAGCTGGGTGGTGGGTAGGTACAGCGCACCCTTGTAGAAAAGCAGCCCTCTGCGTTCTGCAAAGTCTTTTGCCTGCTCCCTCCCCCCTCTCAGTTCTCTGAAGATGCGGTTGGCAAATTCATCCGCTGCCGTCAGTGCTGTGAGTTCTGCCTCGCTCACCACTGCTGCTCCGCAGGACCATGCCGACGGGGGGAAAATGTGCCTTGGGGCTGGTGGCGCCTCCTCCTCCATGTACTCTGGCTTGCGGGAGAGGGCATCCGCCCTGACATTCTGCTCTCCTGGGATGTGGTGTATGGAGAAGTTGAAGTTCGAGAAGAACTCCGCCCACCGTATCTGCCGCTGGTTGAGCACCCTGGCAGTTCTCCAGAACTCCAGGTTCTTGTGGTCTGTGCACACCTGGATGGGGTGCTTGGCGCCCACCAGGAAGTGTCTCCAGTGCTGGAACGCCGCGTGGATCGCAAGAAGTTCCCGATCAAAAACTGTGTAGTTTCGCTCGGGCTGGGTCAACTTCCTGGAGAAGAAGGCACAGGGTCTCCACTCTCTGTTGGCGTCCAGTTGCAACAAAATGGCGCCCACAGCCTTATCAGAAGCATCTGTTTCAATGCGTAGGGGCGCGTCCTGAACCACGTGGAACAGGTTCTGGTCTGAGGCGAACACCCTCTTGAGGCTTTCGAACGCTGCTTGCGCCTCTGGTGTCCACCTGAACTTCTGCTTGCCTCTCAGGCAGTCAGTGATGGGAGCCGTAACTCGAGAGAAGTTCTTGATGAACTTCCTGTAGAAGTTGGCAAAGCCTAGTAGGCGTTGGGCATCTTTGCGCGTCCTGGGGCTGTGCCAGTCCAGGATGGTCTGCACCTTGTCCTTGTCCATTGCCAGCCCCTTGTCTGACAGCTTGTAGCCCAGGAAGTCCACCTCCTTGGTGTGAAACTTGCACTTCTCCAGCTTCACATACAGGTGGTTCTCCTTCAGGCGCTGTAACACCTCCCTGACGTCCTTCACGTGCTGCACTGGGTCGTTGGAGTAAATAAGGATGTCATCCAGAAAGACCAAGCATTTCCTGAAGAGTAGGGACCCCAGGACGTGGTGCATGAAGGCCTGGAAGCATGCTGAGCCCCCTTGCAACCCGAAGGGCATCACCAGATATTCAAAAGAGCCCAGAGGCGTGAACATCGTGGTTTTCCACTCATCGCCTTCCCGGATCCTGATCAAGTTGTACGCCCCCCTCAGGTCTAGCTTGGTGAAAATCTTGCCTCTGCGTGCCGCTGTCAGGAGATCATCCACTCTGGGCATGGGGAAAGCCACTGGCTCTGTCACCGAATTCAGCCGTCTAAAATCCACCACAAGACGGCGCTGTTGCGTGTCTTTCTTGTCCACCCAGAAGACCGGGCTGCCCCCTGCTGCCTTGCTTTCTCTGATGAACCCCCGCTTGAGGTTCTTGTCGATAAAAGCGCGCAGATCCTCCAGTTCCTGGTCTGACATGGCGTACAGCTTGGCTGGGGGTATAGTTGCCCCAGGCACCAGGTTGATCTGGCAGTCAAAAGGCCTGTGTGGGGGCAGGTGGTCGGACTCCGCTTCACTGAAGACCTCCTGCAGGTCCCAGTATGGTTTGGGTATCGCCTCACCCCCTTTGACGTGCATGGTGGCCACCGTGGCTATCGGAGGCCCCTCCCCTGGTTGGTGCTGCATGCAATGTTCCAGGCAAAAGTCCGATCCAAAAGTGATGCATCTCTGATGCCAACTTATGGAGGGGTCGTGGCGCGCCAGCCAGCTCATGCCCAAAACGATTGGGGGGTCTGAGATGGTGGTGACGTTGAATGCCAGTGTCTCTGAGTGCCTTCCAACCGTCATTCTCATGGGGGGGGTTTGATGAGTGATGGCCCCTCCCAGCAGCTCTCTGCCGTCAATGGTTGCCACGTGCAGAGGAAAATCCAGCTGCAGAAGCTGGATCTGGTGCTCTTCTGCAAAGTTTCTCGAGAAGAAGTTGGCTGAGGCACCACTGTCAATTAGGGCGAGGACCGTCAATGGATAGCCATTTGGGAGCGTGAGCGTCACTTCTAGAACCACTCCTGCTCTGGGAGGGGTGGGCTGGCTCTGCTCCTCTCTGTGCGGGTGGGTGGGCTGGGGCTGTTGTCTGCTGACTGTGCCTGGCTGCCGCCCCTTGTCTCCTGCAGCCAGGCTTTCCCGTTTCCCTGCTGTGGTGCTGCGTCAGTGGGGGAGGGCACAACCGTTCCCGCCTTTCCTTGCCACTCCCTGCGATGTGGGCAGTCTCTGACGAGATGCTGGGGGGAGTTGCAGAGAAAGCAATTCCCACCCCTTCCCTCCTTGCGTCTTGGCGCCGCTGGGGTTTGAAAAGCCCGCGCGCGCGCGCTATCAATCTGCATGGGTTCCTGGTCCTGACTGGCCCCAGGCGTGGCTTGAAAGGGTTGTTGAGGGAGTGGCTTCTCCTGCGACCGTGGGAACCAAGCCCGCTTTGCGCGCGTTGCTTGCTTGTCGCTCCATCTGGATTCCTGCCTCACCCCCACCGCCAGAGCCGCTTTGCTCAGTTGATCCATATTACTGGGCTTTGGACCTCTCGAGAGCTCATCCTTCACCTCCTCATGCAACCCCAAGTAAAACGCCGCTTGCATTGGGGCAGACTCCAGATCCCACCCCAATCTGTGCACCAGCATGGTGAATTTCGCCCAATACGCGCGAACTGTCATATTTCCTTGGCGTAAATTATGAAGTTCCTCCTTAGTCTGGTCCATATGACTATCGGACGAATACATCGTTTTCAAACCTTCTAGAAATAGTTTGACATTCTTCATGCAAGGATTCCTTGTTGCAATTAACGGTCTTAGCCACTCCCTGGCCGCCCCTGTAAGGTGCTCCACAATAAACGCTACTCTGTGCTCATCATCAGGGAACTCATCGTGGTGCAGCTCAAGAGCATACACAATCTCAGTCTCAAAGCCCTGAAACTCCTTCGGGTCTCCATTGAACTTGCTTACTAGGGTCCCGGCTCTCCTTCCTGGCAGCACTTGGACTTGGGGTGCCCCTCCCGCCTTGTTTTTCTCTGCATCCAGCTTGTTTTGGAGGTCTACCGCCACCGCCCTTAAATGCTGCTCTTTTTCCTGGAGCTCTCTCACTTGTTCCGCAAGTTGTAGCCGGTCGTCCTGGACCTTCTTAGTCTCCTCTTTAGCTGCCTTCAATTCTCCCTGCGCCTGCAGCGACAGCTGTTGCAGTTCTAGCTGGGCTTGCTCAGCGATCTGCCGCCACTTCTCCGCCTCTGACACGCTCATCCCGGCAACTCCAAAGTAGCCCAAAAATCATTAGGAGGTTGCTGTCACAGTGGCCGGAGTGGACTACTTCAGAGTAACGACGCTACGCAGCTCTGCATTTTATTCTTTTATTGGTGCTGCGTATTTACAGTGCTCAAGTCATTGCTATTTACACGGAGCGATGTTGTCAGTCGGTTTCAGAACCTCCTAATGGCTTTTGGCGCGTCTTTCTCCAACACAAAAGCTTTGGCAGACCCATCCTCTTGCCCCTCCTCTTCCTGCGTAATTCTGGAGTTGGGGGGATGGGTCTTCCCCCCTTACTTGCCCCTTCCTGTCCCACCTGGGACCCTGGCTCCTCTACCTTGCCTGAGCCTCGGACACGACTTCCTGCTTCCCCACTGGAATCGGAACTCTCCCTGCTTTCCCCTTTGCTCGGGGACGGGCTTGAACTCAGGAGGGGAGGGACTTCGCGATATCCCCTGTCCCTCACAGTTGGCATGCATATCTATGGTATGATAAAGTAAAGGCCCACAGAGGCTTCAAAACTCATATATTCAGAAAATCATTGTATAGTGTTTGGTCCAGGTATAAAGATCTGTTAGAAAGAAAAACACCTAAATGGATATCACCATTGGAGGCCAAGGTGCATAAAAGAGTAAACATGGAAACCAGTTGGTCGAAATATAGAGATTTGTTGATTGAAGAAGGAGACCAATTTAAGTAAAAAACATATGAGGATTTGAAATGTAAATTAGATGATTGGCTCCAATACCATCAGATAAATGAAGTTTTCAAAATGGATAGATTATTTGGTTTTCAAACAGAGAGGTCAAAGTTGGAAACAGAATTGCTAGAACCTAAGACGAAAATACTTTCCAGAATGTATAAATTGTTGCTTGAGTGGCATACGAAAGACGAACAAACAAAGAATGTTATGATTTTGTGGGCAAAGGATGTTGGTCATAATATCATGATTGAGGAATGGGAAAAATTGTGGCAGGAGAATATTAAGTTTACTGCGTGTAGTTTACTAAAGGAAAATTTAATGAAGATGATGTATAGATGGTATCTTACACCAGTAAAACTAGCAAAGATATATCACAACCATGATAACAAATGTTGGAGATGTAAGAAAGAAGTAGGTTCATTCTACCACATGTGGTGGACATGTCCACTAGTGAATGACTTCTGGAATAAGATTTATAATGAACTCAAGAAAGTGTTGAAAAACACATTCATTAAGAAACCAGAAGCATTTCTAGTGGGCATTGTAGGGAAGGAGATCCCAAAGAAAAATGTATCATTTTTTTTGTATGCTACGACAGCAGCGAGACTTTTGATTGCCATGAACTGGAAACTACAAACATTACCAACGATTGACGACTGGCAGATGAAGATGATGGAGTTTATGGAATTGGCTGAGATGACCGGAAGAATCCGCAACCAGGGAGAGGAAGCGATTGAAGAAGAATGGAAAGAATTTAAATTGTATTTTTAAAAATATGCTAAAGTAATATTTTAGACAGAAATTAAGTTGTAAATAAACTGTGGAATTTAGGAATATGTGATATGAAAGGCAGAAAATAAGGCTTGGTAAGGTGATGAAACTGCCAACCTAGCAGTTCAAAAGCACGTCAAAATGCAAGTAGATAAATAGGAACCGCTACAGCGGGAAGGTAAACGGCGTTTCCATGTGCTGCTCTGGTTTGCCAGAAGCAGCTTTGTCATGCTAGCAACATGACCTGGAAACTATACGCCGGCTCCCTCGGCCAATAATGCGAGATGAGCGCGCAACCCCAGAGTCGGTCACGACTGGACCTAATGGTCAGGAGTCTCTTTACCTTTACCTTTTTAAGGTGATGAAAATGATTTAGAATTTGCTAACTATAAATGTGTTAAAGAACCACAGGGAGGGAAGCCCGAGGAGGTCCCATTATACCATGTGAGATGATATGAGAATTGTTACTGTATATGCTTTTCTTTTTCTTTTTTTCTATTTTATGTATCTTTCTTCTTATTCTTTTTTCTATATGTTGTTGTTATTTTTGTGAAAATACTAATAAAAATATTATAAAAAAAGAAAAGGAAATGCAAGAAAGCAAAGTTGCTGTCCAATGAGGACTTACAAATAGCGGGGGAGAGAAGGCAAGCAAAATGCGAGGGAGATAATGAAAGATACAGGAAATTGAATGCAGATTTTCAAAGAATAGCAAGGAAAGAAAAGAGGGCCTTCTTAAACGAGCAATGCAGAGGAAAACAATAGACTGGGAAAAACCAGAGATCTGATCAATAAAATTGGAGATATGAAAGGAACATTTCGTGCAAAGACTACCATAATAAAGGACGAAAGCGGAAAGGACCTAACAGAAGCAGAAGACATCAAGAAGAGGTGGCAAGAATACACAGAGGAATAATACCAGAAAGATATGGAGGTCTCGTACACCTCAGGTAGTGTGGTTGCTGACTTTCAGCCAGACATCCTGGAGAGTGAAGTCAAATGGGCCTTAGAAAGCACTGCTAATAACAAGGCCAGTGGAAGTGGCCTCCTGGCAAATAGAAAGGGAAGAAATGGAGGCAGTGAGAGATTTTACTTTCTTGGGCTCCAGGATCACTGCAGACAGTGACAGCAGTCACGAAATTAAAAGACGCCTGCTTCTTGGGAGAAAAACAATGACAAACCTAGACAGCATCTTAAAAAGCAGAGACATCACCTTGTCGACAAAGGTCCGTATAGTTAAAGCTATGGTTTTCCCAGTAGAGATGTATGGAAGTGAGAGCTGGACCATAAAGAAAGCTGATCGCCACAAAATTGATGTTTTTCAATTATGGTGCTGGAGGAGACTCTTGAGAGTCCCATGGACTGCAAGAAGATCAAACCTATCCATTCTGAAGGAAATCAGCCCTGAGTGCTCACTGGAAGGACAGATCCTGAAGCTGAGGCTCCAATACTTTGGCCACCTCATGAGAAGAGAAGACTCTGGAAAAGACCCTGGTGTTGGGAAAGATCACAAGAGAAGGGGATGACAGAGGATGAGATGGTTGGACAGTGTTCTCGAAGCTATGAACATGAGTCTGACCAAACTGCGGGAGGCAGTGGAAGACGGAGTGCCTGGCGTGCTCTGGTGGCTCTCTCACTGCAAGGTTGCAGTGAACCAGGCAGAAGGCCTTATTGACAGTAGCACCTTTCCTGGGGAACGCCCTTCTACCAGGTGTCAAGGAGATTAAGAACTACGTAACTGTATTGCGAAGTTTTTAACACTTGACTTTTATTATGTTTTTATATTTTGCTGGAAGCTGCCCAGAGTGGCAGGGGAAACCTAGCCAGATGGGTGGGTGGGTGGGGGGTATAAACAACAACAACAACAACAACAACAACAACAACAACAACAACAACAATTTATTATAATAGAGACTTTCGGATTTACCGCCTCCGTGACGGCCGTGTTTCGCACGAGCTCTGTGGCGAAATGAGTGTTGGAGAGGTCTTTCAGGGGATAGCGAGGGCTGCGCAACCCCTAAAAGAGTTGGGGGGTGACCCTAACTCGAAAGATTTCCAGCGACGTTGGACGGGACTCTTAGCGTTCTTCAGCTCAACAGCAGGAGAGCAGAGAGACCCAGATGCAAGGGAACTAACATCTCTCAACATGAAGCCCTGAAGCCCAAAACGGCGCCAAAGCAGTAAAATTTCCATTATATTTTAACCCAATAAGTTTTCCTGGCACTGGGAAACATTATGAAATACTAAGACTAAGACACTTTCAGTGCCAGAGCAAAAAGAAAGCAAATTAACTACTGGGGAAAAGGAAGAGAAGAGGAAATTATTCCGTCTGTAGGACAACCCAGCACAAGAATCTAAAAGGTTCAGCTATAAAAAAAGAGGATAAAAGAGATTGCTGCGAAGGGGAATTGATTACACCACTCGTAATCTGAGAGTGAGGAGGGAAAAGAAAGAAAGAGGGGCCCCAAAACCTCCCAGAGAAATAAAGAGAAGGGGTGGCAAAGGTAAAGAGAGGACTGGGGAGGTTGGAAAAAGATCGTTCCCAAGCTAAAGCAGAGACGGCAGAGACATTTTAAAAAAGGAGCTAGGTTTTCAAAGGGGGAGAGAGAATATAAAGCATTACCTGTAACAAAGATGGAGCAGCGTGGAACGAAGAAGGGTTGGGATTGCTGATTGCTGAGACTAACAAGAAGGAAGCAAATAAAGAAGAAAGGACTGAGAAAATATAAAGAAAGTCACTGTAACTAAAAGGGGAAGGAGTTATAAACAGTGACACCAGATGCCTAAAGAGGAATAGCAGGAGAAAATAAGTAGAGGAGGAGAAGGACTGACAAAAGAGGAGAACAGAGACAATGGTGGATGGAGTAAGAATTGCAAGAGGACCAAATGACATCAACAAAGAAATTGATGCAGGGTGCAGCAGCTAGTCAACAAGGGAGAAGAAATTTGGTATTAGATGGGGAAATGGATGTGAAGGACTTGATTTTGAGTCTAAAAGGGGACATTATGGAAATGCAGAAAGAATTCTATGAACTAAAAGAGGAGGTGAATAGCAAAATGAAAGGAATAGATGAAAAATTAGACAAAATGAGGGAAAGGTAGAAGAAAACTCAAAATCAATAACAGAGTTGCAGACACAAGTTAAAGACCTAGGTGAGGAAAAGAAAGATATAATAAAGGCAACACAGGACAATAAAAATAATATGCAAGTTATGGAATAAACAGTTAAAAAATCATTTAAGGAAATTAAAGACTGTAAAAAAAGAGTGGGAGAGGGCCAAAAAAGAGACAGAAGAGTTTAAAATAAGACAGGAGGCAACATGGGATGCGATGGTGATGTTACAGATGCAGGCCAAGGAAAAGACATTGAGACTGAGGGGTGTCCCAGAGCTAACAGAGGGTAATCAACAAGAAAGAATTATAAAAGAGGTAGCAGCCTGGATAGAGGTGGGAGAAGAGGAAGTAAAAGATGATGTGGGGTCGCTATTCAGAGTAAATTCTAAATAGGCAAAAGAGAATAATTGGCCAGGAGATTGGTTAATTACATTCCATACAAACAAACTGAAAAATAAAATGTTGCAAAAGAGGAGAAAGGACAGACTTAAAATAGAGGGAGATAATATTATTGTAATTAAAGAGGTGCCACCCCGCATATTAAGAAAGAGGGAGAAATATCATTTCCTAACAAAGGCATTAAGCGCAAAATCAATTTTTTATAAGTGGGAATACCCGGAAGGCCTAACTTTTACATTTTTTTTTAAAAAAATACTTTTTATTAAATTTTCCAATTAAAACACAATTCAATTATTTAAATTATATCCAATTATACACATACATATCAATTAAGCCAAATATTATGCCAAATCATAAAAAAAATTAGGCTTCCCATGCTTCAGTGTCTGGGGATTCTAGATAACTGTTCGCACTGCCATCCTAATCCTGAGATCAAAATCTTGCTGTAATCCACAATAGTCCCAATTTTTTCCAACAGTCCCTCCAGATGTTTTCTTCTCTCTCTTGTCTTTTGTCGCAGCTTCTGAGATAGGCATCAAACAAGATTTAACACATATCCATTCTTCCTGTGTGGGTTTTTTTATCCAGTCCAACCTCCCCATAAATCTCTCTTGATCTGGAGTGCCTTTCTTGCTGCGTCAACAGTCCGACACAAGCCAGCGCCATCTTGAACGCCTCAGATCGTATTCCATCTTCTTCTAAACTGTCCTTCGATCGCAAGAGTACAGCTTTTTGGCGAGGAACAGACGGTTCACATTATGCACAATCTCTTATAGCTGATTTATGGCTTTCCTCGCCTTTTTGCTGCCCTCTGCGTTCCGAGGCTCTAATTAGGCTGCTATTATCTCTCAGATTCCAAATACGCCACAGCTCATAAATCCAACTCACCGACGGCTTCCAGGCCACTCCAATAAGCACTAACTTTTACATTTAAAGGAAAGAAAAGGAGGTTCAAAACTCCGGAGGACGCAGATCTCTTCTACAGAAGGTACAAATCGCAACTGGGAGGAGAAAAGAACCAGGTAGAAAAGGAAACCAACCTGAGAGAGACACGCCAAGACAACGATTCAGAAAGTGACTAAAGGGACAAGGGACTAAAAGGAAACCTAACTCTGAATCACTTTTATTTTAAAGGGGGGGGGGAGAGAGAAATTAAATATAAGGCAGGATACTTTGAAATAAATAAAATGAATTTGAAAGTAATTTCATGGAATGTTAATGGTTTAAATAATAAGAAAAAAAGAAATAGAATAAAACATGTTCTGCTTAAAAACAAGTCAGATATCATTAGTTTGCAAGAAACCCACATTAAAAAAGACCATAAAAGATTATTAATAGATCCAAAACTAGGAATGGAATTTATTGCAGCTGATGAAAAGAAAAAGAGGGTGGTGGTGATATATGTTAGATCATGTTTAGAACCGCAGCTACTATATACCGACTCAGAGGGGAGAATCGTTATACTTAAAATAAAATATCAAGGAGAAATGATATAAATTATAGGTGTGTATGCACCAAATGGGAAAAAAAAACCTGAGTTTTTTTTAAAAAAAATGGAAACTAAATTGCTGGAATATGTGGAAGAAAAATGGTGTTGATGGGGGATTTAAATGGAATATGTGACCCAAAAATAGATAAGGCTGGGAAAGGAGAAAAAGAAAAAAAGGGGAAATTACCGCAAACATTCTTTAAAATGGTCAAAAACCTGGATATGATAGATGCCTGGAGATATAAAAATGAACACAAAAGAGATTATACTTTCTTCTCCAACTCCAAAAATGTTGCAAGTAGAATAGATGCAATCTGGCTATCAAAAGAGGTAGTGAGGAGAATACAGGAAATTAAAATACTACCAAAAATATTATCGGATCACAATCCAGTTTTTTAAAATTTAAAATCGGAGTGGAAATCAGAAATAAAGAGGTGGAAAGAGTGAGGCCCCTGATTCTTGCAACCTTCTCTGCCTTTGGGAGTGAGGTACCTGATTATTGCAACCTTCTCTGCCTTTGGGAGTGAGGCCCCTGATTCTTGCGACCTTCTCTGCCTTTGGGAGTGAGGTACCTGATTCTTGCGACCTTCTCTGCCTTTGGGAGCAGGGCCCTTTTTTCCTTTCCTCCCCCTCTTCCCCCCTCGTCTTCTTTTCGCTCCTTTTCTCTTGCTCCTGCTTCGATAACTGGTTTCCATTTGGCTTATTATCTTTCGCTTTTCTATAAGTTTTCTCCCACCGTGTGGAGGTAGAAACATCTGTGTATACCTCCTCGTACCCTCTTTGTATTTTTATGCCCCCCTTCCTCCCGAGGAAAAGGGCTGTGGGAAGGGTGGTAGGCCTTACTTTTAACAAAATAGAGGTTTTTCCTCTGTGTGTGTGTGTGTGTGTGTGTGTGCAGAGAGGGGGTGTAGGGTAGCACCTCCCCCCTTCTTTCGCACAGACACCCTCCCTTCTCTTCTCCATCCACCCTCCCCTCCCTTCTGGGAGTAAATGGAGGTGGCATCCTTAGAGTCTCTGTGTGTAATCCCTTTGTACTCTGGCTAGCAGTATGAATTGTATCATATTTTGTTCTCTTCCCACTGCTTGTGGCCTTGCTTCCCAGGCTTTCGACCTGGGAAGGTGGGGGCAAGTGAAGTGTGTGTGCTTTCTAATATCACCTTGCTTGCTTTTGGCACCAGGCTGACCTGTAGTTTTTCCCAGCACATCTGCAACCTGTTTTAACACGAGTTCAAGTTTTATTAAGGTTTTCAGCAGTTCTGACCTTGCCTTTGACACCTGGCTGAACTGTAGTTTCCCTGCACCCTGTATTTCAGGGTCCCAAGTGGCAGGAACGGGGCCTTCGGGACCTCAGCAGGGAAGTCCTGGGCAGCAGCAGTGGAGGCAGTCCTTAAGATGCCTGTGAGGCCCCGCCCAGTGTTATATGAAATAAGGTCAAAGTTAAAGTCAAAATCAAATCTTCTATCGAAGTTTTCTTAGGAATTTAATTCTTTGATATTTAGTCATAAGCAGTCATAAGCAAGAAAGCAAGAAAAAAGTTAAAGTAAACGTCAAATAGACATTTGTAGAATATTCCCGTGCAGAGTAAAATAATCCACGGTTCGGATGGGCTTCCTTTTCCTTTTCATCATATTTATTTTATTTTGCAACACAAATAATAATAATAATAATAATAATAATAATAATAATAATAATAATAATATTTCTACCCTGCCCATCTGGCTGTGTTTCCCCAGCCACTCTGGATGGCTTCCAATAAAAGATTTAAAATACATTAAAACACCAGTCATTAAAAACTTCCCTAAACAAACACACATAAGACTAATAAAAGGGGGAGAGGGGGAGGAAAACGTAAAAAGAAAATACAAAAACCAATACAAAATGAACAATGAACATGAAACCATATTTCAGTTCTTCTTTTCTTCTAGTTGACTTCCTTCATCCTCAACGTGGTTATGCTTTCATATTGAGTAAATTGTTTCCTTCTCACTTTGCCCCCCCTTTTCTTTCTGTTTTAAGCTTTTACACCATAATTTGTTTTGCAAAAGTTAATCAAAACAAGTTCAGGTATTAATTTGAGGGCACTGCTTTTTAAGGTAATCTTTGTATTTTTCTCATTCTTTTTTTAAAATGATTTTTATTAAAGATTTTCAATTTAAACATTTATCGTAAATTGATATTCATAAACAATTGATCAAGGGAAAAAAGACAAAAAGAGCAAAGGCACAAAAAAGAAGAAAAAGGAAAAGGAAAAACAACCAACAAAAAAAATAAAAAACCCAAAAAGACAAAGCACAAAAATATTCAATCTTATCTATTATTCCTTAACATAACGTCGACTTCCCCGTCCCTCCTTTCTGAGTTCATTTTAAACGCAGCTTCTGCAGTTTTCCCAATTTGCATATTTCTCTTATTGTTGCTGTTTAGTCGTTTAGTCGTGTCCGACTCTTCGTGACCCCATGGACCATAGCACGCCAGGCACTCCTGTCTTCCACTGCCTCCTGCAGTTCGGTCAAACTCATGTTCGTAGCTTTGAGAACACTGTCCAGCCATCTTGTCCTCTGTCGTCCCCTTCTCCTAGTGCCCTCAATCTTTCCCAACATCAGGGTCTTTTCCAAGGATTCTACTCTTCTCATGAGGTGGCCAAAGTATTGGAGCCTCAGCTTCAGGATCTGTCCTTCCAGGGAGCACTCAGGGCTGATTTCCTTCAGAATGGATAGGTTTGATCTTCTAGCAGTCCATGGGACTCTCAAGAGTCTCCTCCAGCACCATAATTCAAAAGCATCAATTCTTCGGCGATCAGCCTTCTTTATGGTCCAGCTCTCACTTCCATACATCACTACTGGGAAAACCATAGCTTTAACTATACGGACCTTTGTCGGCAAGGTGATGTCTCTGCTTTTTAAGATGCTGTCTAGGTTTGTCATTGCTTTTCTCCCAAGAAGCAGGCGTCTTTTAATTTCGTGACTGCTGTCACCATCTGCAGTGATCAAGGAGCCCAAGAAAGTAAAATCTCTCACTGCCTCCATTTCTTCCCCTTCTATTTGCCAGGAGGTGATGGGACCAGTGGCCATGATCTTGGTTTTTTTTGATGTTGAGCTTCAGACCATATTTTGCGCTCTCCTCTTTCACCCTCATTAAAAGCTTCTTTAATTCCTCCTCGCTTTCTGCCATCAAGGTTGTGTCATCTGCATATCTGAGGTTGTTGATATTTCTTCCGGCAATCTTAATTCCGTCTTGGGTTTCATCTAGTCCAGCCTTTCGCATGATGAATTCTGCATATAAGTTAAATAAGCAGGGAGACAATATACAACCTTGTCGTACTCCTTTCCCAATTTTGAACCAATCAGTTGTTCCATATCCAGTTCTAACTGTAGCTTCTTGTCCCACATAGAGATTTCTCAGAGTCTAAACAATTACATAATTAATTAACATCCCCTCCTGCTTATTTCTCTATATAAAAAAAGGAAAAGGAAAGAGAAAAATAAGAAATATACTCCTTCTACAAAAACCCCTTAGCCTCTAATTTCTCTGAAAAATATTCCCAATTGCTTATCTATAAAAATATCACCTTTAAATTAATTCATCCTACTTTTTAACACCCCCCTCCTTCCCCTGATTGGCAATTCCCTGCAAACATTGGCCAGT
The DNA here is from genome assembly GCF_965207765.1 of Zootoca vivipara. NCBI lineage: Eukaryota > Metazoa > Chordata > Lepidosauria > Squamata > Lacertidae > Zootoca > Zootoca vivipara. The sequence goes on from NC_142583.1 coordinate 74,845,192, forward strand.
TCTTTGTAACATTCCATATTTCATACCAGTTATCCATCCCCTATTTAAAGTTCCTTTCTTTGTTCACCCCACTCCGTCTCTTGCCTACACCATGCCTCCTCACTCTCTCCCCTTCTCCTTCTGCTGTTCCAGTCTCTGTCTCCAAATCCCTTTCCCAACATTCTTCTTCTTGTCTCCCCCAAGTCTGATCTTGTACCAGTCTACAGTCCCTATCTGGTTGACCTTGATCAGGTTCTGGTCACCCTCTCCCACTGAGAGACCAGTGACCTGAATCTTTTCTTGAGCTGAAGTCTTCTGTGTAGATTCAATGTCCTTTACAGCTTCTCCCACAAGTTGCTCAGGTTCCGTGGTTTGCAGCTCGTCTTCATTCCCATCTTGTAGTTCTAAAGTATCCTTTGGGGGAAACAATTGTACCACTTCTTTGAGACTTTGTGTCAATCTGTTATATTCCTGTACTTCCTTGCCCAGTTCTTGAACTAAATCTAGCAGATGTTGCATACAGTTATAGTCCAGTTGGAGACTCATTGTTTTGTCTATCAAGTTTCTTTGTGTTCTCAAATTTCACTGGAGAGCAAGCATTGTTAAATCTAGAAAGCAATGCAATATTAACGTCAATCCTTTTGTTTAATATTTTGTCCTTTATTTGATCTATAATCCAACTTCTCTTTTTCCTACTGTTGTTTCCCCTTCTAGTTTAAAAGTTTGAGAGTTCTTTTGATAAATAACTTCTTTGTCGGTGACGACACAATGGCGGCTGGTCTTTGTTCCCAGGCTCTTGCCCTCAGGTTTTGGAGGGCTCGTTCCAAATATAAAAAGTCTTTTGCAGAGATCCACAAACCTCAATCGCCTTCCCTTGGCTCTGCCCCACAGGGAAGGGGTCCAACTTAATTTTTAGAGAGTTTTAAAGTCCCATTCCAGCAATTGGCTGCGGGTTCTGGCACTGCTTGTATTTTCTCGGTGGGGGGGGGGAACGACCTCCGTTTCATTTTTAGATTCCCTCTCCCAGGACCAGATCTTTTTCAAATTTGTTGTTCCAAAAATAAATTTACTTACAAGTCCTTCATTTGGAGGTATTTAGCGCTCAATTCGCTGCCGGCGCGGGGTTTTGCGTCCCAGAGATAGCGATCTCCCAAGGCTCCGTCCCGCTCAGCCTGCTCTCAGCGCACCTCAAAAAGGCACTTTCCGGGCAGCGAACGGGACTCTGCGGGGCTCAGCTGGGTTCTCCGCTCCCGGAAAGCTCAATCCAGGGGTTCTCCGGGGGGTCGCGGTGCCCTCGTGACTCCCCCCCTCCTCTGGGTCGCTGGAGTCCTCGGAGACCGAGGAATCCCCCGCCGACGGCTAATGGCGCCAAACCGGAAGTCGTATTTTTCTCATTATTTTGGGGGAAGTTTCTTTAGACTGACCCCTAATTGCATCTGTCATTCTAGCCAATTCAATGTAATCAAATAATTTTTCTTGCCTTCTTTTTTTTGTTGGTGCTGTCCCATTTTTCCAGTTTTTTGCAATTGAGGTTCTTGCTGCCACTTGCTGAATAAAGGAATATTTTCTTGTTTTCCCTAGCAATATCTGAATCTAGTACAGTGGTACCTCGGTTAAAGTACACAATTGGTTCCCGAAGTCTGTACTTAACATGAAGCGTACTTAACCTGAAGCAAACTTTCCCATTGAAAGTAATGGAAAGTGGATGAATCCATTCCAGACAGGTCCGCAGAGTACTCAACCTGAAGCGTACTTAACCCGAAGTATGAGTGTAGTTGGTTCTGTAAATCCGTACTTAACCTGAAGTGTACTTAACCTGAAGCGAACTTTCCCATTGAAAGTAATGGAAAGTGGATGAATCCGTTCCAGATGGGTCCGTGGAGTACTTAAACTGAAAGTACTCAAACTGAAGTGTACTTAAATCGAGGTATGACTGTATACCCAATAAAAAAAATCTGGTTTTTTTTTAAAATAAAAGTTTGTTTACATATTTTCTTTTCATATAACATATCCAAGAAGCCCATAATTTTGTCACAGGTCCACTGCATATATGGTTGCACCTCCAACACATTTTTTATGTTTTATAAATTTTGAATATTTTGCTCGGTGTTAAATACCATCTGTAAAACATCTTTAACAAGTTTTCCTTTATCGTCTTGCCAGCCGTGAATCTCCAACTCTCCTTCCATAATTGTTCCCATGGCGATAATTGAATACGTTTCCCTATATCCATAGCCTATTTCATCATTACCTCTTTTACTTGTTCATCCTTGACCTCCCATTCCAATAAAATTCCATACATTTTAGAAATAACCTTTCTCTTATTTTGTAATAATTCATTATCTAATATTGAAATTTCACTTGCAAAGCCCCCCCCTTTTTTACCTGCTTCGAATGCCTCATTTAGTTGGTGGTACTGAATCTGAATCCACCTTGTTAGGGGATGGGCTTCCTTTTTAACATCTCATCAGATCGCCAGATCAATCCAAATTAGTTCAAATAATTTCTTCAGCTTTGCAGTTTTTTGGAAAAGTAAACGCTGTCAGCAGGAGCTTTAGGCTTTTCTTTGTTGCGTTGTGTTGGAGCACTTACTCGGCAACTCAATCATGCCGGCCCCCCAAGCTCCTTTCAAAGAAGAAGAAGAAGAAGAAGAAGAAGAAGAAGAAGAAGAAGAGTAGTTTGGATTTGATATCCTGCTTTATTACTACCCTAAGGAGTCTCAAAGTGGCTAATAATCTCCTTTCCCCTCCTCCCCCACAACAAACATCCTGTGAGGTGAGTGAGGCTAAGAGACTTCAGAGAAGTGTGACTAGCCCAAGGTCACCCAGCAGCTGCATGTGGAAGAGCAGGGAATCGAACCCAGTTCACCAGATTACAAGTCCACTGCTCTTAACCACTACACCACACCAGGGGAGTGAGAGAGAGCTCACATTTCAGGTTGCAGGACCCTGAAGAGCCTAAAGAGATCCCTTTAGTTTTTTTTAGGGGTGCACATTGCCTTAGCGCTTCCCCTACACCCTCACAAAGATTGAGTCTGTCGGAATGATCAGGCTTGCGCTCCGTCCGCCATTCCCATGGCACCCGGAAGTCCAGACCCATGGTTTCAAGTTACAAGAAAGGAGATTCCAACTAAACATCTTTCTGACAATAGGAGCAGTTCAACAGAGGAAGATTCTTCTGGCCCCCAGGAGGTTGTGAACTCTTTTAATGGAGCTTTTTAAAATGAGGTTAGATGGCAATCTGTCATGGAGGCTTCAGTTTGAGATTCCTGCATTGCCGAGGGTTGGACTAGATGACCCTCTGAGGCCCTTCCAACTCTACAATCCTATGTTTCTATTATTCTAAGTCTCAAGCATGTGGTAAAGCCACATGACAGGATGGAATCCTAACAGAAGTTCTGAAAGCCAGCTTCAGTTCTTCCCTCATGAAACACCTCCACAACCTCCTCTTTCAGAGTTATGAACAAGGATCCATGGCACAAGACATAAGTGTCTTATATACCACCAAGATGATATCCTTTTGTCAATAAATGATTAAAGTATCAGTTCTCCTTAGTTGGGTATGCAGGACAGATTGAAGCAACCACAACCATTTCCAGCCATCAATCATGCAAGACGTGGCAGGAGAGGTCCCCGGCTAGACTCCTGGGGTGCTAGTCCTCAACACAGAGCAAGCTATTCACATCTTCTGAAGGTGTGATTCAGAACAGCGGAGTCTAATTGGTTACTTAACTCAGTTGACGGCCACAGTGCATAGGAGCCAACTCCTAGGGATTGTTGTTTAGTTGTTTAGTTGTGTCCGACTCTTCGTGACCCCATGGACCAGACCACGCCAGGCACTCCTGTCTTCCACTGCCTCCCGCAGTTTGGTCAGACTCATGTTCATAGCTTCGAGAACACTGTCCAACCATCTCATCCTCTGTCATCCCCTTCTCTTGTGATCTTTCCCAACACCAGGGTCTTTTCCAGAGTCTTCTCTTCTCATGAGGTGGCCAAAGTATTGGAGCCTCAGCTTCAGGATCTGTCCTTCCAGTGAGCACTCAGGGCTGATTTCCTTCAGAATGGATAGGTTTGATCTTCTTGCAGTCCATGGGACTCTCAAGAGTCTCCTCCAGCACCATAATTGAAAAACTTCAATTTTGAGGCGATCAGCTTTCTTTATGGTCCAGCTCTCACTTCCATACATCACTACTGGGAAAACCATAGCTTTAACTATACGGACCTTTGTTGGCAAAGTGATGTCTCTGCTTTTTAAGATGCTGTCTAGGTTTGTCATTGCTTTTCTCCCAAGAAGCAGGCGTCTTTTAATTTCGTGACTGCTGTCACCATCTGCAGTGATCATTGAACCCAAGAAAGTGAAATCTCTCACTGCCTCCATGTCTTCCCCTTCTATTTGCCAGGAGGTGATAGGACCAGTGGCCATGATCTTACTCCTAGGGGTAGAGGCCCCAAAAATATTTTAGGGGGCCACCTCCCCCAAGTTGATGGGTATTGCCATACAAATGATGTGTCACTGTCTTGTGATCGATTATGCAGGGGAGAGCTTAACTGCTCCACCCCCAATATTTTATTCAAGTTGGCACCCCTGCCACCATGAATGCCATGAAAGCAGCAGCACATGCTGCCAGTGCTGTGCCCACACTGGTGTGGGCACCAGTCTTGCCCCCTGCCAAGCCCTGAAGAAATCGAGAGCCGTTGAATGTGTTTGTTGCCCAATGATTAGCTCTATATGAGAGCAAAGGTGCTGGAATTTCCCAGTGGTGAAGCCAAAGTTGTGTTTGTGATGAGTCTGCTAGAAGGGGACACCAGGCGCCGGGTGGCCCCCATTCTCCTTGCCTGGCATGCATGGTTATCCTTCTGTGCCTTGTAAGGTAGCGACCATGGAGATCAGAAGGGGCAACCGGGCATCAAACACACAGAGTAAGGAAACAAATATTGGTATGCATTGCAAATAAATACATTGAACAGAAAAGAGGCTATGACTGGACCCTTCCATTCTTTATTTTTGTAGTCATCTACATTTGAGCTTGCAGAATAAGGTCTTTTCACGGTGTTTTTGAGGGCAGATGCCCGAGAGTCCCATAATCTAAATGGCAGAGTGTGGATTGTGCATTAAAACAGTGGGGTGGGTAGTGTTTTTGTGTAGTGATCATGAGATCCAGTTTTGATCATCAAGTGTCTTCTTAGATCCAAGCATAATTCGGCTCCTTCTTGCAAATATACGGCGACAGGTGCTCACAGTCTAATGCTACCCAGCATTTTTTCAAATGGCGACTAAAGGTAATTGCACCACAGTCGTGATTTGTGGCATTCTTTGGCTCATCATCTTTCCAGTACCTGAAAAGAAAAGAGACGCAGCACTGATAAATCAAAATTGGATGTCTACTTCTTCACATGCTCCCCATGCCTTCTATCATTGAAAAGATGTTCAGCTCTTTCTCTCTTAACATCCACTCACAATTGTGATGCATTTTTCTCCCCATGTTTTAAATTCTAACCATGTAAGAAGAAAAATAAGAGTTTGGATTTGATATCCCGCTTTATCACTACCCTAATTATGGTGCTGGAGGAGACTCTTTAGAGTCCCATGGACTGCAAGAAGATCAAACCTATCCATTCTTAAGGAAATCAGCCCTGAGTGCTCACTGGAAGGACAGATCGTGAAGCTGAGGCTCTAATACTTTGGCCACCTCATGAGAAGAGTAGAATCCTTGGAAAAGACCCTGATGTTGGGAAAGATTGAGGGCACTAGGAGAAGGGGACGACAGAGGACAAGATGGCTGGACAGTGTTCTCAAAGCTACGAACATGAGTTTGACCGAACTGCAGGAGGCAGTGGAAGACAGGAGTGCCTGGCGTGCTATGGTCCATGGGGTCACGAAGAGTCGGACACGACTAAACGACTAAACAACAACAATAAGAGAAATATGCAAATTGGGAAAACTGCAGAAGCTGCGTTTAAAATGAACTCAGAAAGGAGGGACGGGGAAGTCGGACACGCCTAAACGACTAAACAACAACAACAATGGAGTCTCAACGCGGCTAACATTCTCCTTTCCCTTCCTCCCGCACAACAAACACTCTGTGAGGTGAGTGGGGCTGAGAGACTTCAGAGAAGTGTGATTAGCCCAAGGTCACCCAGCAGCTGCATGTGGAGGAGCGGAGACGCGAACCCGGTTCCCCATATTACAAGTCTACCGCTATGATGATGATGATAATAATAATAATAATAATAATAATAATAATAATAATAATAATTTTATTATTTATACCCCGCCCATCTGGCCGGGTCTCCCCAGCCCCTCTGGGCGGCTTCCAACAGAAAAATAAAACACAATAATCTATTAAACATTAAAAGCCTCCCTGAACAGGCCTTCAGATGTCTTCTAAAAGTCTGGTAGTTGTTTTCCTTTTTGACATCTGTTGGGAGGGCGTTCCACAGGGCAGGCGCCACCACCGAGAAGGCCCTCTGCCTAGTTCCCTGCAACTTGGCTTCTCGCAACGAGGGAACCGCCAGAAGGCCCTTGGTGCTGGACCTCAGTGTCTGGGCAGAATGATGGAGGTGGAGACGCTCCTTCAGGTATACTGGACCGAGGCCATTTAGGGCTTTAAAGGTCAGCACCAACACTTTGAATTGTGCTCGGAAACGTACTGGGGGCCCAATGTAGATCTGTGGGTCAAGACTGTCTATTTTCTTTTCACATGAAGTGATTTCTCATAGGAAACAACAAAAAAGTGATAGTGTCACTTTGGAAGTCTCAGTGGTGCACACAAGAACATTCAGTCAATTTAGTTTGGGCAGTATCCAATGCAGTACCTATGCTATTGCCAGGATTGCCATTTCTGCAACAGAACTGCCCCTCTCTCCTTTCCATATGCACCCACATCCTCCTCAGATCTCCTCTGTATCATTGTGGGTGTTGGAGCGAGAGTGTTGAAAGAGAGATCCTTACTCTCTCATAGTAGAGTTAGCACAGGAGTGATTGTTCTGAGAAAATTAAAACCTCCTTATATTTGCATCCACCTTTATCCACCTCATCTCACATCCATCACCCACCGCATGCATGAGGATAGCAATGACAATATACAGAAACATCCTAGCTCAGGTGAAAAGCGCATGAGAACTGCATGAGGACTGTGTGGTGAGGTGCTGGCTCAAATGTGATTGGAGGAATTGAATTGTGGGAATGCCACCTTTGGATGTTAATAAAAAGAGCCTGCAGGGAAGGAGAAGCGTCCACACTTTTCTCTTTTTTCCTCCCTGAGAGCTTTGCTGGTAAAAGTCTCTGTCTTTGTCTTTCTTTATTCACCCCATTCTCCTCTTACTCGTGAGTAAATGCTACACTAGAGATTCCCAAATGGTGGTCCACGGACCACCCACCCAGGGGCTCCATGGCACCATTCACATAACAAAAACCGCCACAGAGATATCCATATGTTCAAAGGTAGAGTGGCCCATGGCTTGGCTTTTGAAAAACAAGGGGTCTGCAGTACTTAGCTAACTGGGAACCACTGGCACACAGGGTTTAAGTTCCCAGCTAGTATTATACAACCCCACGACCCGTTTGTAAAGTTTACTCAATACCTGTTAATCCAATATTGGCAATCAATGCCAGACCAGCTCGCTGTTCTACTACCAAGCTGTGGATGAGTGAGATCTTCTCTGACGTTATCAATGCATCAACACGGGTTGAAAAAAGTTGTTAGATACTTAAAGGCAACCATGATCTGTCTTAAACTGCCAGCTGACAGCATTAGGGATATGCCATGGATTCTTCAGTTGTGATTGCTGCTTTGTAGAAGGTTGGCTCAGATGACTCTTGGGGTCTCACCCAACTCTAAATGTCTATGTGTCTATGTGTCAAATTGCCATGTATTCAAATTTGTATCCAAGAGAGTGAGATTCATCTACCCTCTCGCACACTTCACCTGCTCCTATTATTTTAGGTTTCAGATTGCTGGTTATTCAGATTGTTTAGCAGATCACTGTAGAAATATTTTCCTAAAGAGAGTGTTGCTCAGTTTTAGGTTCCTGCAACTCCTTTGGAAGCTGAGTTAATCAGCAGAAACCATTTAAAAGTATGGTATGGCTTCATCCTCTTCTGAATCACTGCATTCACTAGGTTAGACAAGCAAAAAGAGTCGCCTTCCTGCCGCTCCAACCTTGTGAGAAGAAGCAGGCTCTCATCTGCATAATGATGTGGAGGAGTACATATGTAGATCTTTGGTAATAGAGAAAAATGCAGGGCAAAATATATTTGGAGAGGGAAAGGATCATGTAAACAACATCTGCAACTTTTTGGAATGCATGCCATTAACAAATGTTTCTTCAAAAACTTACCCCTTCTCGCCAACCTTTGAACCTGACAACCAATTCCATTTGTCTTCCTTGTCTTTATAGAGTCCAAGCCAAAAAGGCTTCATTTTGTTATTTACTTGATGTGCCACATATCTCTAGGGTAGCAGTGGGGAGAAAGAAAAAACAGAAAATCTTCAGTAGGAATGAGGAGCAAGGCACTTCTTTCAAAGCCTTTCTAGACCATGTCCCTTTCTCTGAGCTACTATAGCCCTTTACAAACATTCAACAGGCATAAAACAAACACATTTCAAAAGACGCAGGTGTCACCTTTGAAGGCAAAATCCATATTTTTGAAGGAAGACGTGATCCAAACTATGCATAGTATTCCAAGTATGGTTGCATCAAGAACCAAGAATAATTTTGTACTGAGGATGTGCTATTGTCCCCCTGACCCAAGATGTTGCTGATGATGGAATCCAGGAAGCACCCCAAAGAGGAAATATTGTAGTGAAGGGTAACTTCGCCTGCCCTCACCGAGACTGGCTGGATATGTGTTCCAGTCATGACACAGAGTTCCAGTTTCCAGATATTGCAAATGACTGTGCCATAGAACAGTCGGTCTTGGAACCACCTAGCAGGACAGTGACCCTGTGTGGCAAATACTCCAATTTCTGTATCTATGCTTGTTTGTTGGTTCCAGAGCTACTGGGATCAGTCTGGTTGTGATATACTTGATGGCATGACGATGGGGTCTCACCCATGTCTGTGCCCTGTACCACCCCTGTAGCCCCTCTACCTGGGCTATGGGGCTGGGAGAGGGATATACCTTGCAAGCTCCTCTAGAGTCGTCTCCATGATACCCTCATGCCAGGTTAGGGTTAGGGTGGTGAGGGAAGCCTTTTTTCTAAGCACCCAGTACATCTCAAAGAGCAGAGGAAGAATTGACAGGCAATCCAGGGGATAGATGACTCTCATGTATCTCCTCCTTCTCCTCCTTCAAGACCTCCCTCCTGACTGCCAGCTTCATTCTATTGGAGCTCAGCAGCTCCAAGAAACCTTATTGAGTTCCAGATGGTAGCAGATGGTCCCTGCCCCACCCACCCCTTGGTTTGACTGATGGAGATGCTGTATTGCCTGCCTACAGGTGGATAGGACCTTCTTAATAGGAGCCCTTTGACTCAAGGAGATCCCCTACCTTTTCTATACTTGCCTTTGATGCTCACCTGTTCTGGAAATGTTTCAATAGAAATGAGCTTGGCGCCTTCCTTCTCACACGCTTTTTGGGAATTCAACCATGATTGTACCTCCTCAGAAAACCAATAGTACGCACTTTCCTGTTTATTTAAATACCAACCAGCTTCCGCGTTTTTAGAAATGATGTCTTTGAGCCAGCCAGGTATAGATAAAGAAGAGAAAAAGAAAACAAGATAGGGAATTTAAGGGGAACCACCTTGTATGTCTGTGATTTCAAATATTTTTGTTAAGTTCATTTCTCTGGGCACATAACATATATTCATCTAGGAAGCTCAGAAATATTTTAAAAAAGAACAACATTAACTCTTCAACCCATGCTGATGCTGCGGTAAATGCCTGGGTGGGCATAGCTGGAACAGGGAGTGCCATGGGCGTACCCAGCATGGGGGGGCAGCTGCCCCCCCCTAGAAGCAGGGCAGCTGGAGAGGACAGGCGGGGACACTGTCTGCTGTGCTACGCCTCAGCCTGCTTGGCTGAAGTGAAACGGCAGCAGCGGCAGCGAAGCTGCCTCCATTGAAAAAAACCTGGACCTGGGCTAACTTCGGCTCATACATGCAAATGAAGTACCGTGGAGCAATGTGGGGCACCACTTTCTGTGCTGTGCTCGCTGTGAGTTGAAGGAGTGTGGGCCGAAATTAGCCCAGGTCCAGGTCCAGGTTTCCTTCAACAGAGGCAGCTTCGCTGCTGCTGCTTTGTTTTAGTCACCGCTGCCATTAAAGGAGTGGGCAAGGCAGGAGTGCAAGCGTGGGTGGCTCCGTGTGCTGCCTTGCCAACGGCCCCCTCTGCTGGGTGTGGATGTTGACCATGCCTCCTGGGGGGATTCTGGCCACATCATTGCCAGCTAGCCAATCGGGTGGCTGGGGGCGTGGCTGGTGTGCCCCCTAGCTTTGATCCTGGGTACACCCATGGGGAGTGCAGTCAAGAACCTCACCTACTTGTTTCCACCTGGATACTCAGGGCAGCATCAGGGCAGACTTGAAGGTTGAGGGGGGGGGAGTAGCTGTGGTTTATCAAAATTCTCTTTCTCTCTTCAGGCTCTCTGCTCAGCTGTGGAGGGAATCTATAGTGTGTGTTGCTGGCATTGGGCAACTGGGACAGATGAGGAATCCTGCTTGTTTACCACGCACTTTGCTGCCCAGCAGTCTCCCTGCCTGAGCTGGCAGAATGGATCCAGTGGGCCTCCAAATGTGTCTGGGGGATTTTCCCGCTGATCTGAAAGTGGGTGGTGCTCCTGCCGAGCTTTGGCCGAGCTGTGGAACAACTGAATAATGATGATGATGATGATGACTACGACGACAACAATGATACTTCATACAGTGGTGCGTCGGTTTACAAACACAACTGGTTCCGGAAGTCTGTACTTAACCTGAAGCGTACTTTCCCATTGAAAGTAATGGAAAGTGGACTAATCTGTTCCAGACGGGTCCGCAGAGTACTGAACCTGAAGCGTACTTAACCCGAGGTATGAGTGTAATTGGTTCCGGAAGTCCGTACTTAACCTGGGCCACACAGATGCCCTAAGCTACCTGCCATTACCAGACATTCGCGCTAATCCATCCCCAGCCCACTGTGTGATGCTGCTGGAGACTCTGCCCCAGCCGCTGCTCCATGCCACCAATGTCGCCACACACTTGGTGAACCATTGCACCATCTCCCGTGTCCTCAACTGGATGTGGAAGGGGTGGCCGGAGAGTCGCCTTGATGCAGAATTATCCCCACTTGTCTCCCGGTAACATAAGCTGTCAATCACAAGGGATTCCTTCTGTGGGGAAACCAGGTGACGATCCCTGCTAAGCAGTGGACCAGAGTTCTGGAGGCTCCCCATGTGAGTCACCCAGGCATTGTCCATATGAAAGCTCTGGCAGTAGCTACATCTGGTGGCCAGGCAGTGATGCAGCAGTGGAAGAGTGGGCCCAGCACTGCCAGACCAGACAAGAGTCCTGACCAGCCATGCCTCAGGCCCCAATACAAAGGTAGGAGATGACAGGCACACCATGGTCAAGACTCCATATTAATTTTGCTGGTTCGGGCCAAGGCCAGACATTCTTGATCATTATGGACTCCTTGTCAAAGTGGCTTGAGGTGGTGCCAGTCTTAGCAATGACCTCCAGGATCGTCATCTGGGCCCTGCTGTGGGTCTTTCTTCACCATACACGGCCTGCCAGACAGCATCATGTCTGATCATGGAGTACAGTTCATGTCTGCCGAGTTCCAAAAGTTCATGGCCAACAACCTAATCCAGGATATCACAGCAAATCCAGGATATCACAGCAGCACCATTTCAACCATCAACGATTTGACGGGCTTAGAGAATGGTGAGGACCACCAAGGAATCCCTCACCTGGATTGCCCATGGGGACTGGAACAAGTGACTAGTGGGTTTCCTGCAGCAGCAGCACATCAAACCCTGCATTGCCACAGGTTGAAGCCTAGCAGAGCTCCTCATGAATCGAAAGCTGGAATTACTCCTGAATTGGCTGAACCCCAATATTGCATCTGATTGACCTCTTGGCCGGGAGGCTCCAGCGGCACCCAAGTCCTTCACCCCTGAGGACCCTGTCTACACCCAGAACTATGGGAGTTGCCCTGCATTGCTCTCCACCGCTGTTAATTAATTAATTAATTTATTATTATTATTATTATTATTATTATTATTATTATTTATACCCGGCCCTCCCCAGTCAAGACCGGGCTCAGGGTGGCTAACACCAATAAAATTACAATAAGACATAAAAAAAGAAAACAATTAATTAAAATACAGATTAAAATACAATATTAAAATTTAAAATGCAGCCTCATTTTAAGTAGTCCATAAATCCAAACCATGAGGGAGGGAAGCACAGGGGTCAGACTGAATCCAACCCAAAGGCCAGGCGGAACAGCTCTGTCTTGCAGGCCCTGCGGAAAGATAACAAATCCCGCAGGGCCCTGGTCTCCTGTGAAAGAGTGTACCACCAAGTTGGGGCCAATACTGAAAAGGCCCTGGCCCAAGTTGAGGCCAATCTAGTCACCTTATGGCTCGGGATCTCCAGAATATTGTTGTTTGTGAACCTTAAGGTCCTCCGCAGGGCATACCAGGAGAAGCGGTCCCGTAGGTACGAGAGTGACTGGGCCAGTCTTCTACAAGGATGCCACAACGGATGTTCAGTTGGTCCACTGCCAGCATGTGGACCAAACCCGGCGCCACTACATGGCTGATGCCCCAGCTCCAGCCACTGCTACCACACCAGAACACAGGGACAAGGCGAATGATCAGCTTGGCTCACAGAGTGATGCACCTGGGGAGAACCCTGTGGCCCAGGGTAGGGCTGAGGAATGGGGCCCCAACACTGCACCACCAGACAGCGCAGAGTCAATGACACCAGTGACACCCACAACACCAGCTGCAGCTCCATCAGCATCCCCAAGGACCCAAGGCAAGGAACTTCAGCACTCCCAGAGGGTGAGGCACTGCCCTCTCCACTTTGATGGCTATGTGTGTTGACATGGATGCGGTTTCGTGCCTAAGAGGGAGGGGTGTTATGTACCCTGTTTCTCCGAAAATAAGACGTAGCCATAAAATAAGCCATAGCAGGATTTTTAAGCATTCAAGGAATATGAGCCATACCCCGAAAATAAGCCATAGTGATAGGCAGTTTAACCTTGTAGGTTAAACTGTACCATCCTATATAATGTGCAAGTGTCTCTGCGTCCAGTATTCCCTGTGTCCCTGGGTTTAGAATCATAGAATCATAGAGTTGGAAGAGACCACAAGGGCCATCCAGTCCAACCCCCTGCCAAGCAGGAAACACCATCAAAGCATTCCTGACATATGCCTGTCAAGCCTCTGCTTAAACACCTCCAAAGAAGGAAACTCCACCACACTCCTTGGTAGCAAATTCCACTGCCGAACAGCTCTTACTGTCAGGAAGTTCTTCCTAATGTTTAGGTGGAATCTTCTTTCTTGAAGTTTGAATCCATTGCTCCGTGTCCGCTTCTCTGGAGCAGCAGAAAACAAACTTTCTCCCTCCTCCATATGACATCCTTTTGCGCTACTGCGCATGTGCCCCACGGACACAGGGATTGGCCACAGAGACTTGGAACGCACACTCGCGTGTGTGCTCCCCCCCACCCCTCTGCCAACCGCCGCTCCCGGCCGGACAAGCGCCTCACTGCACGAGGAGGAGGCTTCTTCCTTTGCCGCAGAAAGAGGCCGAATCGCGGCCTTATCCTGGGTGCCCACTGGCCAGCTGGGCTCAGTGGAGCGCCCTGACGAAGCGGCGGCCGTGGGAGGGGCCAGTCGGCCCCCCCATGCGCTGCCGCCACAGAAAGAGGCCGAATCGCGCTGTCAGGCGGGGGAGGGAGAAGCGGAGGATCGCCTGGCAGAGCCGGCAACCCCGGCACCTGTGTGGCGGTGTGGGGGAGAGGAACGAATGGAGAGAAAGGGCTGCTTTTTCTCCGTTCGTTCCTCTCCCCTCACCGCAGACAGAAAGGACAGATCCCAGGATGTCTCCTTCCTGTCGGCGGCTGGGGGAGAGGAACGAAGGAAGAGAAAGCAGCCCTTTCTTCTCCTTCGTTCCTGTCCCCCTGCCGCCGACAGCAAGGACAGGTCCCGGGGTTCAGAGAAGCGCTGCGCAAGCGCTTCTCCAAACCCCGGGATGTTCTAGCGCCCATTTACTTAACGGACTGAATTACACTAGTACTTAATTAAAAAAACAAGACATCCCCTGAAAATAAGCCATAGTGTGCTTTTTTGATGAAAAATAAATATAAGACAGTGTCTTATTTTCGGAGAAACACAGTAATTCAGTGGTCTTTCGTTGCTTGAGCTTGAGTCTGCACTAAGGATTCTGAGCCCCTGGGTTCTGATTTGATACATGATATCCAATCACAGGACATCTCAGGATTTGGGCTATTGCCATTGGTTCTCAGCTTGGGAGTTTAGGCAAACAAGCACGATGAGAGTGGGAGTGGCCTAAGCCTTCAGAAATGTCTGTAAGCATTTGCTTTGCCCATGTTGTCAAGTTCTGTTAGCTCAATAGAGGTCCTTGCTTCGTGGGAACCCACCTAAAATGCAATACCTATTTAGGAAGTGTTTCCAGTGAAGGAGAACCCACCTTAGAGACCTGTGCAGATAAATGGAGGACCCTATTGTGACCTAGCTTTGGCGGTCTGGGTACTTGCTGTGGCACCAGATCAGGCCCACTGGTAGAGAGTGGGTTGCTATTGTCCACAGGTATTCTAACCCACATGCCAATGAGCCAGTTCACTATGTGAGTGGGCTTGCGGGCTTCTTTTTGATCATGGGCTTGTGAAACAGGAGTGAGATTCTGCTGTTGCACCAATCACCCAGCAGTCTCTCTGACCAAGTTGGCAGAAGTTGCCCCGGGAGTGCTATTCAAGAATCTCTCTCTCATGGGTGAATATAATAAGGACAGGTCTTTCAGCTGACCTGTTTTTATTGTCCCTGTTATAGCAAAGTCTTTTCTTTCCTCACCATAGAAGCTAAATCAATTCAGCAGATCAGGAAAGTTGAATTGAATATCTCTGTTTCCCTAGGGTGGCCGGATGCAAAGGAGGGCAGCACTCTGCTCTGGCTTCAGAGTGCATTCAGCTGGTGCAGACTCAGGACAGGTTCCCACTGCAATGCAATTCTTCAGCATCATAGGGTATCTTACCAATTTCCTTTTGCAGTTGGTCATTTCTGTTGGTACGAAACCGCAGTTCCTCTGATATGATTTGAGCTGCAGCGAGTATTTGGAAGTCTAAAAGATTTGAAACAGTTGGCATTTTTAAGTTAAACCGGGAAGCATAGAAATAGATGTGTTTAATTAAGAACGGTCGGGGAGATGATTAATGTAGAAGAAGGAAGTCACTCCTGAAGTGCCTAGTTTAAAATACCAAACGAAACAAGAGTCAAGAATGGAAAGAATACATAATGTTATTTTGGCTGTACGTGGAACAGTTTACTTATTTACTGCATTTAAGAGCTCGGAGACTAACTGCTTTCCGACAAGATACAGGGCGTAAGAACAAAGAGGAAATAATATCCCAGGGGAAAGCAAACACAGGCAGATACAGTGCTACATGCAAATCCCCAGTTTAACAAAAAAAATCAAATAATTTTCTTTCATTTTAAACAACATTCAAAAATAAAATCAACAATCAAAAAGATAAAAATAAATAAAAGGGAAATGGAAGGGGGGAAAGAAGGGGGGAAATCCAATATCAAATCTTATTTCTTAACATTGTAGACTTCCTCGCATCTCCCTCCTTGAGTTCATTTTTTATAACTAAATCATGCAGTTTTCATATATATCAATACTATCTCAAAATCTCTTAATTCTAACACCATACCTTATTTCTTAAACATTATTTCTTAAACATTTATCACTACATAAATCCTTCTCACTTAAACTCAATCTATTACTAAACTATACCCAATTTGCTCCTAAACCCTGATTTTAATAACATTCTAATTCTCTTAACTTTTATTTTACTCCAAAGCCAATATTCCCTACTCAAAAAAATTCATACAATCAATTTCTATATCTTCTATTTATAATCCCACATTTAAAACTAATTCAATCCCCCCTCCCTTGGAATCAGTGTCTCCAGAAATTTCCGCTAGCTCCTTAGAATATTCCAGATTCAGACCATCTTTATCCATCCCAAGAAATCTTAAATAAACCACCTTCACCCCACTCCTACTCTGACCCAATCCAACCCTTGCTCAGCCCTCTTCTTCAGCTGTTGCTTTCCCAACTCTTTAACTTTGCTCCTATTCCTTCCATTTTTACTTGCCCAATTAATTCCTCTTTCCTTTTTTATACTCTTCACCTTCTGTCCCCAACATGCATCCTGCCCCCCCCTCTCACTGGACAGGCAGCATTCCATGTTGGTTCTTTTTAAAGGGACTTTTGAATCAAGCACAAATCCTGTTCCCTCCTCCCACCGACAGAACAGTAATTTCCCTCTCCTCCTCCTCCTCCTCCTCCTCCTCCTCCTCCTCCTCCTCCTCCTCCTCTTCCTTATATTTTTCAGAGCTCAAATCTAATAATTCGAAGTTCAAGTCTGTTGGTTCAGCTATCTTCTCTTTTGGGGTTAATGTTGTTCCATTAGGGTTACCCCACTGTAACAAATTGACCGCTTTTTGTTGGAATGGAAAGTATTAAGAGACTGTGATGGGAGAAAAGGGGTTGCTGTAATTCCAACCCCTGCTCCAAAGCATAACGTTAAACACAGAACAGAGATGCTTGCAAAGTGAATAAGTGTGCAGTCTCTGGCAATTAAGAAGGAAGAAAAAGAAAGAGAGACATTGCCAAGGACTGAAAACTTCAGGAGAGAAACATTGATGAGAAGATTGGGGGGTGGGGAGTAGCTAACTAAACAAATAAAATAGAAGTTAAAAAAGAATCAAAAGGACACCAATTTGGACTCTGGCAATAAAAGAACGCTAACCTCGACAGCTTTGCTGAGTCATAGCCTTGCTGGGAACTGAACTGTAGACGGCATTGAGAAAAACTCTGGTGGAGAACAGAGGACTAGCAGATACTGACTTTATTAGAGCTCCAATCACAGCTTGTAGCATATTGCAGGACTGTATTACCCTCATTACCACTTTTTCAATCTTCTTTTCTTTTTTTGAATCTTGTATCCTGTTTACCCACCGCTCCTTCCTTCCTTCCTTCCTTCCTTCCTTCCTTCCTTCCTTCCTTCCTTCCTTCCCCCCCCCTTTTTCCCTCTTCTTGCTTTTAGACTGTTTCCTTCTTTTTCCGTTTCCTTTCCTTTCATTTCTATTTTACCTTATCTTATTTATACCCTATTTGTTTATGCGTTAGTCAGTATTGTTTACCGGAGATTCTCCTTGGCTATCCAGATGTAAGAACTGTACAGTGGTTTTATATTTGACCAGAGGAAGCAAGTTACTTTGAAAATCGGTCTTTCAAGAAAAAGATTTCTACCTTCTAATTAAGTATCGTATATCATATATAGATCAGTGTGAAAGTACAGAACCATGACAAGTAAGAAAACGCTCACCACAGCAACAGCTTTGAGCGCCAATAATCAAAGTAGAAGAAGCTCAGTTGTAGACAACGATGCTAACATGGATGTGAAGGAATTAATATTGAGTCTCAAAAGAGATTTTGTAGAGATGAAAAAAGACATGAATGAAAAGTTTGATAATTTGGGAGAGAAAATAGATGGAAATGCAAAAACAGTAGCTGAACTAACGGGAAAGATGAATGAGTTGATGAAGAAAAATCTGGAACTTACAAAAACAGTACAATAACTAAAGGGTAAAGCAATAGGTTTAGAAGAGGCAGTGAGGAAACTCCAAAATTATAATAAGAAACTGAAAAGAGAGGGAGAGAAAGTTAAAAAAGAAATGGCCGAAATGAAAGAAACCCATGAGGCTGTGTTGGAAACAATCTCGATGATTGAAATGCATAGAAGGGCGAAAACTCTAAGATTTAGAGCAATACCTGAGGAACCAGATGAACAAATAGGAAAGAAAGTAACTTTAGAATTAGCAAAATGGTTGGAAATAGATGAACAGGAAATGGAACAGCAAGTAGAAAGGATATTTGGAGTTAGATCCAATGTGGCAAGGGTAAATAACTGGCCGGGGAACTGCCTGAAAACTTTCAAATCTATGGACATTAGAGACAAAGTTTTACAAACAAGCAATAGGAAAAAGCTAAAAATTGACGAAAAGGATATAATAATACACAAGATTATACTGACCAGATTTTAGAAAAAATGAGATAAATTTAAACTGTATGTGGAAGCTCTTAGAGGAAAAGCAATAACTCATCGATGGGAATTTCCAGAGGGTTTTTCATTCTTCTTTAAAGGAAAAAGGCAAAAGTTTGTAGTGCCAGAACATGCAGCAAAATATTGGAGGAAATATTCGAAGCAATTAGGGACAGTAAGAAGGTTAAGCGGAGGAGCGGAGGACTCTGATAATCCAATAGAGGCGGAAAAAGGTTAGAGAAGTGAACTGAACAGGACAAATACATAGTGTGTTCTAGTGAACATAACCAGTGATCACAAATGATATAATATCCATTTTTTCTTGGGTCCTTTACTTTTTTTCTTTACTTTTAATTTTCTTGCTAGTTTTTCATTAAAGTGACAGAAAATATAATTTTTTAAAAAATGAATCTAAAATTCTTGACTTGGAACGTAAATGGATTAAATGATAAGATAAATAGAAATAAGGTGGAACATGAGCTAATCAAACAAAAAATTGACGTGATCTGTCTCCAAGAAACCCACGTGACACAAAAACACACAAGAGTGCTTCTAAACAAGAAATTAGGACAGGAATTTATAACAGCAGATAAAACCAAAAAAGAAGAGTAGTAATCTATGCTAAAAAAAAACCTGGAACCTAAACTGTTGTTTAAGGACTCCGAGGGGAGGATAGTCATCATAGAAATAACAACTCAGGGAGAAAAGATAGTAATAATAGGAATTTATTCGCCAAATAAAAGAATTTTATCAAGCACTGGAAAAGGAATTATTAGGATATGTGGGAGAGAAGATAGTACTACTAGGAGATTTAAATGGGGTTACATCAGCAGAAATAGACAGAACACACAAAAAAAATAACAATGATTCTAAACAGTCTAAATTACCAGTAGTCTTCAATCAAATGATGGAAACGTTAAATTTAAATGAGGCCTGGAGAACAAAACATCCGACAAAAAAGAGAATACACTCATTTTTCAGAGCCAAATAAGACCGTGGGCAGAATTGATGCCATTTGGGTCTCCAAAGAGTTAACCCTAAGAATACAAAAAGCCGAAATTCAAGCCAAGGCCCCATCAGATCATAATCCCGTTTTTATTTGGTTAAAGAAGGAAGAGATCAAACTAAGAAGATGAGAGTAAATGAGTCTTTACTATATGATAAGGTGCTACACCCAATATGCCAGCAAGTTTGGAAAACTCAGCAATGGCCAGAGGATTGGAGAAGATCAGTCTACATCCCAATTCCAAAGAAGGGCAGTGCCAAAGAATGCTCCAACTACCGCACAATTGCGCTCATTTCACACGCTAGCAAGGTTATGCTTAAAATTCTGCAAGGCAGGCTTAGGCAGTATGTGGACCGAGAACTCCCAGAAGTGCAAGCTGGATTTCGAAAGGGCAGAGGAACCAGAGACCAAATAGCAAACATGCGCTGTATTGTGGAGAAAGCTAGAGAGTTCCAGAAAAACGTCTACTTCTGCTTCATTGACTATGCAAAAGCCTTTGACTGTGTCAACCACAGCAAACTATGGCAAGTTCTTAAAGAAATGGGAGTGCCTGATCACCTCATCTGTCTCCTGAGAAATCTCTATGTGGGACAAGAAGCTACAGTTAGAACTGGATATGGAACAACTTGTGAGGGACAAGGGATACAGGGAAGTCCCTCCCATCTTAAGTTCCAGCCCATCCCCAAGCGCTGGAGAGAGTAAGGAGAGCTCTGCCTCCAGCGGAGAGTCAGGAAGTGGTGTCCGAGGCTCAGGCAAGGTTGTGGAGCCCAGGCCGCAGGTGGGACAGGAAGTTGGACGCACGGGGGGGAGGCCAATCCCCCCAACTCCCGAATTGCGACGCAAACGTAGGGGGAAGAGGTTGGGTCTGCCAAAGCTGTGGTGCTGGAAGAAAACGCGCCAATCACCATTCGGGAGTTCTGACACCTCACCTTAAGGATGCATTTTTACTGCTCTGAACACTGTAAATAATCAGCACTTAATAAAAGCCTTAAAAGACCATGCTGGAGTCGTCACTCTAGAGTAGCCATACCAGGCCCTCTGACAGCAACTCCCGAATCCTTTTTTGGCTACTTTGGAGGGCAGCGATGAGCGCTCAAGAGGCTGAGCATTGGAGGCTGGAGGCCGAAGCAGCGAAGCAGGAGCTGCAGAACCTCACAGCGCACGCACAGCAGCAATTGCATGCCGCTCAGGAGGAAGCGCGAGGGGCGCAGGAGGAGCTGAACAAGCTGGTGGACCAGGTGAGGACAAAAGAGGAGACTGAGAAACAGCTAAGGGTGATGGTATTGGACCTGCAGAAAAAGTTGGAAGAGGAGAAAGCCGCTAGAGGTGGGGGGGCGCCCCAGCCGCAGCTAGTCCAAGTGAGAAGGGGACAGATCCTAGTCACCAAGTTCAGCGGCGACCCGAGGGAGTACCTAGGATTCGAGACAGAAATAAATTATGCGCTGGAATTGCATGCAGCAGAATTCCCAGATGACGCGCACAGAGTCTCCTTTATCATAGAGCATTTGACGGGAGACGCCCGACAGCTCAATGAGACAACTGAGATTTTAGACTCAAGGAGAGGGGTGAGAGGGCTGGAGTACCTGATAGCATGGGAGGACACTCCGCCGTCCCGCAATGAGTGGATACCGGCCACGGAAGTACCTGAGGAATTTTTAGTGGAAGAGTTCCACGCCCTGTTCACCCACAGGCCCAAGCCCTGGCACATGGAAAGGGAGGGAGAGGGGGAGGGGCAGGAGGAAGGGATAGCAGGCAGCAGCTCTCCATGGAGATGGGAAGCGGAATTTGAGGACACGGAAGAAGAGGTGTGGGTTTCACCGAGGTCGACGACGTCAGAGGCAGGAGAGGACTGGCAGAACATTTTTACTCCCACCAGCTCTGACGCCACTGACTTCTTGGGATTCCCGTCTTCTCAGGGGGAAGGAGAAAGATCGCAGGATTGGGGGGAAATTTTTATACCCACAGGGTCGGATGCCACAGACTTCTTGGGGTTTCACTCGTCCCCAGCAAGCAGAGAGCCACTAGGAAGGGGGGGAGAGGAGCCTGGGAGGGGGGTGGATGTGAGGGACAAGGGATACAGGGAAGTCCCTCCCATCTTAAGTTCCAGCCCATCCCCAAGCGCTGGAGAGAGTAAGGAGAGCTCTGCCTCCAGCGGAGAGTCAGGAAGTGGTGTCCGAGGCTCAGGCAAGGTTGTGGAGCCCAGGCCGCAGGTGGGACAGGAAGTTGGACGCACGGGGGGGGAGGCCAATCCCCCCAACTCCCGAATTGCGACGCAAACGTAGGGGGAAGAGGTTGGGTCTGCCAAAGCTGTGGTGCTGGAAGAAAACGCGCCAATCGCCATTCGTGAGTTCTGACACCTCACCTTAAGGATGCATTTTTACTGCTCTGAACACTGTAAATAATCAGCACTTAATAAAAGCCTTAAAAGACCATGCTGGAGTCGTCACTCTAGAGTAGCCATACCAGGCCCTCTGACACAACTGATTGGTT
Organism: Zootoca vivipara; assembly: GCF_965207765.1. Taxonomy (NCBI): domain Eukaryota; kingdom Metazoa; phylum Chordata; class Lepidosauria; order Squamata; family Lacertidae; genus Zootoca; species Zootoca vivipara. The sequence continues at coordinate 74,866,954 of NC_142583.1, forward strand.
CAAAATTGGGAAAGGAGTATGACAAGGTTGTATATTGTCTCCCTGCTTATTTAACTTATATGCAGAATTCATCATGCGAAAGGCTGGACTAGATGAATCCAAGCCGGAATTAAGATTGCCGGAAGAAATATCAACAACCTCAGATATGCAGATGACACAACCTTGATGGCAGAAAGCGAGGAGGAATTAAAGAACCTTTTAATGAGGGTGAAAGAGGAGAGCGCAAAATATGGTCTGAAGCTCAACATCAAAAAAACCAAGATCATGGCCACTGGTCCCATCACCTCATGGCAAATAGAAGGGGAAGAAATGGAGGCAGAGAGAGATTTTACTTTCTTGGGCTCCTTGATCACTGCAGATGGTGACAGCAGTCACGAAATTAAAAGACGCCTGCTTCTTGGGAGAAAAGCAATGACAAACCTAGACAGCATCTTAAAAAGCAGAGACATCACCTTGCCGACAAAGGTCCGTATAGTTAAAGCTATGGTTTTCCCAGTAGTGATGTATGGAAGTGAAAGCTGGACCATAAAGAAGGCTGATCGCCGAAGAATTGATGCTTTTGAATTATGGTGCTGGAGGAGACTCTTGAGAGTCCCATGGACTGCAAGAAGATCAAACCTATCCATTCTTAAGGAAATCAGCCCTGAGTGCTCACTGGAAGGACAGATCGTGAAGCTGAGGCTCCAATACTTTGGCCACCTCATGAGAAGAGAAGAATCCTTGGAAAAGACCCTGATGTTGGGAAAGATTGAGGGCACTAGGAGAAGGGGACGACAGAGGACAAGATGGTTGGACAGTGTTCTCGAAGCTACGAACATGAGTTTGACCAAACTGCGGGAGGCAGTGCAAGACAGGAGTGCCTGGCGTGCTATGGTCCATGGGGTCACAAAGAGTCGGACACGACTAAACGACTAAACAACAACAACTATATGATAAAGAGATAGTGGATAAAGCAAAACAGATCCTCCAAGAGTTTTTTGAATTTAATCTAGATGTAAGCAACAGCAATGACAGGCACACAGTCTGTTTGTGAATAGAGAGATTTATTCCAAATAGAAAACAAAGGCAAGCAACCACAAGTAAGACTGCAGCTTCCTGCTCTCAAGGCCACTAGTTAATCGGATGATGACTCATCTAGCTCTCTAGTGTGATTCCATCTCCTTTTAACCCTACGCTCGAACAACACCCTCTGCCTCTCTCTCTGTAACTGCGATTTCCTCTTATCCTGTAACTCTCCCCTCCTGCGTTCCTGTAACCTTAAAGACCTAGGAACAGACTTGGACAAACTCTCTTTTGAGGTTTGATGTATTTCTGCCATTTGCTCAACCCTCCCAGCCAGTTCCACAGCCCTTGTCAAAACAAGCCTCCCTTCCAGTTCCGGGCTATCAGCCAAGTCCGACAGCTGAGCCTCATCACTTATCGGCTCTAACCTAACATAATCTAGGGGCCTCTTCTCCTTCCTCCCGCCTCCGCACTTCCTTACCTGGGGCGTTATGAGATACCTCCCACCATTCTCCCTCTTCACTTCCCCAATGACTGCAACCCGGTTGCGGCTATTCTACTTCTTCCTCCTCTTCAGATGCACCATTCATTTCAGCTTCCCAGTCTGCCTGTTCTGCCTGCTCCTCTACCCAACCCTGGGGTTTGGGTTTATTAGGGTACCTATGGGGAAACTCTCTCTGCAGCCTGGATGCATGTATATCACTCGCATTCACCCACGAGTTCTCCTCTGGCCTTTCCAAGCCACCAAATACTGTACCCCCCCTGCCCCTTCTATGAGAGTCAATAGCTCAACCACTTCATATTCCGGTTCACCCTCCACCCAGATGGGCAAGGGTGGTGGCTCCTTCCTCTTCTGATACCGGTGTCTTGGCGTTACTGGCGATAGGAGTGACCGATGGAACACTGGATACATCTTCATTGAAGCCGGTAAGTGTAACTTATATGAAACAGGATTAATTTGTTCCAACACTTCGAATAGCCCTACCCGTTGTGGCAGTAACTTCCTACAACGTCCCTTGCTCGGCCAATCTTTAGTGCAGTGTTTCTCAACCTTTTTTGGGCCACGGCACACTTGTTCTATGAAAAAAAATCCCGCGGTACACCAACTCTGTGCCGCCCTATATTTAGTTTAGTTTGGAGGGGAGACGTAAAGCATGCCACTGAAGAACTGCTGCACGGTAGCCAGGCGGACCCACCAGGCGCAGAGCCTGCGGAGCGAGCGGGGACACGTTAAACGGCACGCACAGACCCCAGGCGGGCAGACACGGGCGCGCAGCTGCCGCCGCCTCCCTCCCAGCCGCCCCAGGCAGCCTCCACCGCTCTGGCCCGGCGAAGGGAAGCCCTGCGCAGCCTTCCCCACCTGCCTCCTCCTCCCCCTCCTCCGGCTGGATGCCGACTTGTACACTTACTGACGTGCGGCGACGAGAAGGGCGATTTGCATTGTCACGTGCCTGGCGGCCGCCACTATGCACCACTAACCCACCGGAAAGGAAGCCGGCCGGGTCACAACGCGGGCGCTCGCCTCGCGTCGTGACCCGGCCGGCTTCCTTTCCGGCGGGTCAGCGACGTGACAATGCAAATCACCCTTCTCGTCACGGCACACCAGCCAGCATCTCGCGGCACAGTAGTGTGCCGCGGAACACCGGTTGAGAAACGCTGCTTTAGTGGATAGCCAAACTTTGTCCCCTACCTGTATCTCCTTGCCCACTTGCCGGTGTTTATCAGCTTCTGCCTTATACTGAGCCTTCGCCTTTTCTAGATGTTCTCGCAGAATACTGTGCAGCGCTTCCATTTCTTCTGCGAACTGTTCAGCTGCAGGCACTGCCAGACTGTCCACCTGACCCGGAAACATCCGTGGATGTCGCCCATGGCAGGCAAAAAATGGCGTCTGCTGTGTAGAAGCGTGCACTGCATTATTATAAGCGAACTCAGCCAACGCTAGTTTCCCAACCCAGTCATCCTGTTGATAATTCACGTAACAATGTAGGTACTGTTGCAACGTCGCATTCGTCCGTTCGGCCTCCCCGTTTGTCTGAGGGTGCCGAGCCGAAGAGAGGCACACCTCCACCTTCAGCAATTGCATCAGTCGCCTCCAAAACTGGGAGGTAAACTGCGTTCCCCTATCTGACACAATATTATGTGGCAATCCATGCAATTTGAACACATGTTCTATGAAGAGTTGAGTGGTCTTCTGTGCCGACGGTAATTTCTTGCAAGGAACAAAATGCGCCATCTTGGAGAACAGATCTACTACCACTCAAACCACTGTCTGTTTCTGCGACTCGGGCAAATCAGTGATAAAGTCCATAGCAATGCCATCCCACGGCGCTTGTGGTGTGGGCAGGGGTTGAAGTAGGCTGGCTGGTGTTTCGCAAGGTCTTTTGGCCCGTTTGCACACTTCACATGCCCGGACATACTCCTTGACCTCCTCCTGCATCAATGGCCACCAAAAATCCCTTGATACAAGACGTTCCGTCTTCCACTGCCCAAAATGTCCTGCTGTTGGACTGTCATGGCATTGTCTCAGCACCCTCACACGAAGCTCTCCCTCTGGCACATAGAAAGCTTCCCCCTTGTACAACAGCCCTCCTCTCTCAGTAAACTCCTTCACCTGGACTTCCCCCTTTCGTATTGCCTTCCTCTTCTCTCGAGCGAACCCATCCTTCTGCGTTTGTTGCAGAAAGTCCAACCGTTCTAGTGCCGTTATTGTTGCTAGCTGCAGTTGTTCAGGGCTCAGGATCAATCTCCGTTCTGACCCAGTCTCCATTCCGGAATACTCCGGTTTTCGGGACAATGCATCCGCCCGCTGGTTCTGAGCACTAGACACATACTTTATCCAGAAATTGAACCTGGCGAAGAATTGCGCCCACCTAATCTGTCATTGGTTCAAGTGACGAGCCGTCTGCCAGTACTCCAGGTTTTTATGATCAGTGCGTACCTCCACCTGATGCTGCACCTCCTCCAAGAAATGCCACCATGTTTGTAGAGCATCCTTTATTGCCAACAACTCTCTCTCCCATATAGTATAATTTTGTTCTGATGAGTTTAATTTCCTTGAGTGAAAGGCGCATGGTCTCAGTTCCCCTTTGTCATCTTCCTGGAGAAGCACCGCCCCAATCGCTTTGTCCGATGCATCTGTTTCCACGACCATCGGCTTGTACGGGTCCGGGTGAACCAAGTACCTTTCCTCCACAAACAAGTTCTTAAGCCTCTCAAAAGCCCTCTGGGCTTCCTCAGTCCATTTAAACGCCTTTTTGCCTTTTCAACAATCTGTTATCGGTGCTGTAAGTCCTGAGTACCTTGGTATAAACTTCCAATAGTAATTGGCAAACCCCAAGAAGCTTTGTACATCCTTTCGTGTCTTGGGTCTTTGCCATGACACTACTGCCTGTGCCTTTGCTGGATCCATGTGCACCCCCTCTGGGGTGATTCTATAGCCTAAGAACTCCACTTCCGTTACGTGAAAGTGGCATTTCTCCAACTTAGCGTACAACCGATGTTCTCTTAGACGCTCTAACACTTCCTTCACGTGTTGTACGTGTTCTTCCAGACTCTCCGAGTAGATTAATAGCTCGTCTAAATAAGCGAGGACAGAACGATCCAACAGGTCGGACAGCACGTAATTAATGCCTGAAAGGTGGCCGTGCCCGACTGTAGTCCAAACGGCATGACAAGATATTCAAATGTGCCGTACCTGGTGTTAAAGGCCGTCTTCCATTCATCTCCCTCTCTTACTCATATCAAATTATATGCCCCCCTCAAGTCCAGTTTTGTAAAAAATTTAGCTGACTGTAATCTTTCCAGTAAATCCCCAATTCGTGGCAATGGGTAACGACTGGGAATCATGCGCTGGTTGATCTTCCTGTAATCGACTACAAGTCTTTTCTCAGAAGTGTTCTTCTTATCCACAAAGAAAATTGGAGCTCCTCCCGGAGTCTTGGTAGGCCGTATGAAACCCCGTTCCAAATTTTTTCGCAGGAACTCCCTCAATTCTGCCAACTCCGCTTCTGACATTGAGTAGATATGGCTGGCGGGTATCTCGGCCCCTGGCACCAGATCTATTTTGCAATCGTACTGGTGATGCGGTGGTAACCGATCTGCCTCCTTCTCGCAGAATACGTCTCTACAAGACTTATATTTCGGGGGTATTTGTCTCTCTTCCCCAGTGAGAGGACCACAGTCTGGTGTACCATTGGCCTCACCATTCCTCTCCGCCCTGATTCCCAAACAATGTAGTCGGCAATACACCAATGAAAAGGTCATCGATCTCTGGCCCCAGGAGATCATCGGATCATGACGGGATAGCCAGCTCATCCCCAAAACCATGGGGTAGGAGTTCAACCTGGTGATATGGAATGCAATTACCTCTTGGTGTCCCGGCAGCTCTAGACCAATTGGCATTGTGGCCTCTGACACACAGCCAGACAGCAACACTCTACTATTAATAGTTCTAACTTCTAAAGGTTTTTCCAATTATTGTGTCTCTATTCCCAACCTGCTCACCAAGTCCACGTCTATAAAATCAGTCGAGGCTCCAGAATCAATAAGAACTTCCACACGCTCACCCCTTCCATCTGGGAGTCGTAGCGTTGCGAATGCTGTAATTACTGGTAAGATCAGTCCAGGTGGAAGCCCTTCAGGTCTCTGTCCTCCCAACCTGAGGCCTCCAGAACGGGCTGGGTCATCTCGTTTCCCGACTGCTCCACTCTGCCCTCTCCAGGTGTTGTTACATTTGTGCCAGACAGCACACCTCAGTTTCTTCCCACCGCACACTGACGAGCCATGTGATTGGGGGAGTCTCAGTTAAAACACAACTGCTCTCTCCATCTTCTCTCTCTCTCTCTCTCTCTCTCTCTCTCAGTGTGTGTAATACTAGGTGCTGTACCCCTTCTGATAGAACTACATTGCATGGGTACTTCTTCCTCCACCCTTTGTGAATCCGGAGGCTCTAAGGGCACAAATGTCCTGCGGCTCTCTGACCTTCCTTGGCCCCTACGCAACCTGTCCAGCGATTGGAACCTCAGGTCTAGTTGCAAGGTGACTTGTGCTACCTCTTCCAAGGTATTCACCCTAGGATTTTTTGCCAACTCCACCCGAATCTCTTCACTGAGTCCTGCCTTAAACAATCCAACCAAGGCCTTTCCTTCCCAGCCCAGTTGTCTAGCAAGTCTCACAAAAAGAGGACCAGAACTGTGCTACAGTTCCCTTTCCTTGCTTAAGGCTCAAGAACTCCTGTTCCCACTCTGCCTCTTGTGCCGGATTCCTGAACATGCTATCCAGAAGCTTCAAGAAGGCTGATAAGTTGGTGAGCACTCGGTCATTAGACATTAGGTAAGGGACAATACACTGCCGCGCCTTCCCTTCCAAAAGCCCCACCACCAGGGCCACTCTGGCATCATCATCTCTGTATTCTTCTCCCTTCAGCCTTAAATAATACAAACAGGAAGCCTGAAAGGAATCGTACTCTGCACTGCTCCCACTAAAACTTGGGGGAAGGGGAACTAAATTCTTTGCCACTTGCCTGCCAGATAAGGCAGAGAGTTGTCTTGCTTGTTCTGAGGTCACTCCTTCCAGCCGTGCTAATCTTGCCTTCAACTCTTGGTTCTCTGCCCAGAGAGCTTGAGTATTATCTTCCACCTTCATCTCCATTGCTGTTGCTGTTGGGCCAATTGATAAATCCTCAGCCGGTTGCTGCTCCCCCTTTTCTTCCATTCTTGCTTAAATCTACGTGCTTCCTCTTCAGCAGCAAGTTAGATGACTCATGCTGTAAGCAACAGCAATGACAGGCACACAGTCTGTTTGTGAATAGTGAGATTTATTCCAAATAGAAAACAAAGGCAAGCACCTCACAAAGGTTGGGAGGAATGTCTTTGCTATGAAACTCAAAAACCTCATCAGGAGGGCTTTAAACTGACTTATGTGGGGGAGGGAGACAGTGGTCCTGAAGGTAGGAGTCTGTCAAGTGCTGAAGATGTTTATCCAAATGTCAAGGACCAAATGGAGCAAACAGCACGCAGACATAGTGGTGGGAGGAAAATATCCTTAAATAAGAGACATGGGGGAATGATCAATGGTCTTCAATGTCTGTATACTAATGCACAGAGCATGGGAAATAAACAAGATGAACTTGAGCTCTTGGTACAGCAAACTAAATACGACATAATAGGCATCACTGAAACCTGGTGGGATGAGTCTCATGATTGGAATGTAGAAAAAGAGGGATACAATCTATTTCAGAGAAATAGACCAAACAGGAAAGGAGGAGTAGTAGCGTTATATGTCAGGGATGTGTATACCTGTGAAGAGATCCAGGATTTAAAACTTCAAAGCCAAGTTGAGAGTATCTAGGTCAAAATCAAGGGAGAGAAAAATAACAGTGATCTCATTGTGGGAGTTTACTATAGATCCCCAAGCCAAACTGAGGACACAGATGAAGCCTTCCTGGAACAGATGACCAGGCATTCAAAAGGAGGTGAGATAGTAGTAATTGAGGATTTCAACTATCCTGATATTTGTTGGATGTCAAACTCAGCCAAGAGCATATGGTCAAACAGATTCCTCACTGGCCTTGCAGACAATTTCATTGTCCGGAAAGTGGGAGAAGCAACAAGAGGATCAGCCATTTTAGATCTGGTCCTAACCAATAGTGATGACCTGGTTAGTGGGGTAGAAGTGGCAGGATCATTAGGTGGGAGTGATCATGCTGTTCTGGAGTTTATTGTTCAGCGGAAAGGAACAACCAAGCATAGTAAGACTCAAATCCTAGACTTTAAGAAAGCCGACTTCAGAAAACTTAGGGAAACGCTGGGTGAGATCCCATGGACAGAAATACTAAAAGGGAAGGGAGTTCATGATGGTTGGGAGTTTGTTAAAAGGGAGATATTAAAAGCACAACTTCAGGCAATACCAATGAGACGGAAACATGGAAGGTGCCTAAAGAAGCCAGGGTGGCTATCTAAAGAACTTTTAACTGAGTTAAAATTTAAAAGGGGTATGTACAAAAAATGGAAAAGGGGGGAAATCACCAGAGAGGAATTCAAACATATAGCCAGCACATGTAGGGACAAAGTCAGAAAAGCTAAAGCACAGAATGAACTCAGGCTCGCCAGAGAGGTTAAAAGCAACAAAAAGGGCTTTTATGGGTATGTCCGTAGCAAAAGGAAGAACAAGGAAACAGTGGGGTCACTTAGAGGAGAAGATGGTGAAATGCAAACAGGGGACAGTGAAAGGGCAGGACTCCTCAATGCCTTCGTTGCCTCAGTCTTCTCCAAAAAACAACAACAACAACAACAATGCCCAACCTGAAAAATATGGAGCAGATGATTCAGCAGGGGAAACACAGCCCATAATAAGTAAGGAGGTAGTACAAGAATACTTGGCTAGTTTAGATGTATTCAAGTCTCCAGCCAGATGAACTACATCCAAGAGTATTAAAAGAACTGGCAGAGGTGATTTCAGAACCACTGGCAATAATTTTTGAAAATTCCTGGAGAACGGGCGAAATTCCAGCAGACTGGAGGAGGGCAAATGTTGTCCCTATTTTCAAAAAGGGGAAAAGAGAGGACCCAAACAATTACTGCCCGGTCAGCCTGACATCAATACCAGGAAAGATTCTAGAGCAGATCATTAAGCAAACAGTCTGTGAGCATCCTGAGCAAGTTTGCAGACGACACCAAATTGGGAGCGGTGGCTAACACCCCAGAGAACAGGATCATACTTCAAAATGACCTTAACAGATTAGACAACTGGGCCAAAGCAAACAAGATGAATTTTAACAAGGAGAAATGTAAGGTACTACACTTGGGCAAAAAAAATGAAAGGCACAAATACAGGATGGGTGACACCTGGCTTGAGAGCAGTACATGTGAAAAGGATCTAGGAGTCTTGGTAGACCACAGACTTGACATGAGTCAGCAGTGTGATGCAGCAGCTAAAAAAGCCAATGCAATTCTGGGCTGCATCAATAGGAGTATAGCATCTAGATCTAGGGAAGTAATAGTACCACTGTATTCTGCTCTGGTCAGACCTCACCTGGAGTACTGTGTCCAGTTCTGGGCACCACAGTTCAAGAAGGATACTGACAAGCTGGAACGTGTCCAGAAGAGGGCAACCAAAATGGTCAAAGGCCTGGAAACGATGCCTTATGAGGAACAACTTAGGGAGCTGGGTATGTTTAGCCTGGAGAATAGAAGGTTAAGGGGTGATATGATAGCCATGTTCAAATATATAAAAGGATGTCATATGGAAGAGGGTGAAAGGTTGTTTTCTGCTGCTCCAGAGAAGCGGACACGGAGCAATGGATTCAAGCTACAAGAAAGAAGATTCCACCTCAACATTAGGAAGAACTTCCTGACAGTAAGAGCTGTTCGGCAGTGGAATTTGCTGCCAAGGAGTGTGGTGGAGTCTCCTTATTTGGAGGCCTTTAAGCAGAGGCTTGACAGGCATATGTCAAGAATGCTTTGATGGTGTTTCCTGCTTGGTAGGGGGTTGGACTGGATGGGCCTTGTGGTCTCTTCCAACTCTACGATTCTATGATTCTATGAACCACAAGTAAGACTGCAGCTTCCTGCTCTCAAGGACACTAGTTAATTGGATGATGACTCATCTAGCTCTCTAGCGTGATTCCATCTCCTTTTAACCCTACACTCGAACAACGCCCTCTGCCTCTCTGTAATTGCAATTTCCTCTTATCCTGCAATCCTCCCCTCCTGCGTTCCTGTAACCTTAAAGACCTAGGAACAGACTTGGACAAACTCTCTTTTGAGGTTTGATGTATTTCTGCCATTTGCTCAACCCCCTCAGCCAGTTCCACAGCCCTTGTCAAAACAAGCCTCCCTTCCAGTTCCGGGCTATCAGCCAAGTCCGACAGCTGAGCCTCATCACTTATCGGCTCTAACCTAACACTAAAGGAACACCTATTACAACTGTATGGGATGCCGCAAAGGCAGTCATAAGAGGGTTTTTTAATAAAACAAAATGCAATTCTAGCAAAAGAAACAAAAAATTGGTAAGAGATCAGGAAGAATGAAAATGAACTCTATAAAAAACCAGAAAATGAAAAAATCAACCAAAACATTAAACTACTTCAATCACAATGTTCAATCATTCTAAACGAGGAGATACAGTGGAAATTAAAACTGGCGAGACAAAAGAATTTTGAACATGCCAATAAACCGGGCAAACGACTTGCCTGGCAATTGAAAAAACGACAAAATGAAAGAATCCTTAATAAAATGAAAATTGGAGATAATATTACAAGCAATCCAAAAGAAATTGAAAAAAATCTTCCTGGACTTTTACCAATAATTATACAGAGAAGGAAAATAAACACCAGAATAAATTAAAGACTATCTGGATCAAAATAATTTAGGGAAAAATAATATGGAACAAGCTAAGGCATTGAATGCTCGGATCTCAATATTCGAAGTTACTCAAGCAATAAAAAAAGCTAAATTAAGGAAAACACCCGGCTCTGATGGCTTACCTGCAGTATATTATAAAAAAGCAAGGTCCCCGCAGGACCAATTGCAGTCATCAGCAGTCGTTAACAGCCATCAACAGGTTTACCACTCCTATTAGCCCATCACCCCTTCCAACCCACCCCCACCACCCTCTGAATATACATAAGGGTCTGGCTCTTCTGTTTCAGTGTATCTGAAGAAGTGTGCATGCACACGAAAGCTCATACCGAAATAAAACCTTAGTTGGTATTTAAGGTGCTACTGAAGGAATTTTTTTTATTTTGCTTTGACTCAGACCAACACGACTAATTGTGGGAGTTTACTATAGATCCCCAAGCCAAACTAAGGACACAGATGAAGCCTTCCTGGAACAGATGAACAGGCATTCAAAAGGAGGTGAGATAGTAGTAATGGGGGATTTCAACTATCCTGATATTTGTTGGATGTCAAACTCAGCCAAGAGCATAAGGTCAAACAGATTCCTCACTGGCCTTGCAGACAATTTCATTGTCCAAAAAGTGGAAGAAGCAACATGAGGATCAGCCAGTTTAGATCTGGTCCTAACCAATAGTGATGACCTGGTTAGTGGGATAAAAGTGGCAGGATCATTAGGTGGGAGTGATCATGCTCTTCTGGAGTTTATTATTCAGCGGAAAGGAGCAACCAAGCATACTAAGACTCAAATCTTAGACTTTAAGAAAGCTGACTTCAGAAAACTTAGGGAAACGCTGGGTGAAATCACATGGACTAATACTAAAATAGGTTGTTCATGATGGTTGGGAGTTTGTTAAAAGGGAGATATTAAAAGCACAACTTCAGGCAATACCAATGAGACGGAAACATGGAATAATAATAATAATAATAATAATAAAAATAATAATAATAATAATAATGTATTTATACCCCGCTTCCAATAGAACAATAAAACACAGTGATCTATTAAACATTAAAAGCCTCCCGAAACAGGGCTGCCTTCAGATGTCTTCTAAAAGTCTGGTAGCTGTTTTTCTCTTTGACATCTGATGGGAGGGCGTTCCACAGGGCGGGCACCACTACGGAGAAGGTCCTCTGTCTAGTTCCCTGGAACTTGGATTCTCGCAATGAGGGAACCGCCAGAAGGCCCTCGGTGCCGGACCTCAGTGTCCGGGCAGAGCGATGGAGGTGGAGACGCTCCTTCAGATATACTGGAAGGTGACAGCCATATGTCAAGAATGCTTTGATGGTGTTTCCTGCTTGGCAGGGGGTTGAACTGGATGGCCCTTGTGGTCTCTTCCAACTCTATGATTCTAAGTTTCCCCCCACCCTGAAGAGCAGCTTTGGTGATGGCATGCAGGGAGAAGTGGGGCCAACATTCCCTTGTGCTAGTGCTAGAATCTTGCACTAGCACAAGCATTGTGAATTACAGTGTGATGGGGGAGGACAGCATTTCTAGTGGGGAGATGTGAGAATCGTCTGCTGAGCAATGGAAAGATGCTAAACTCTGCTGGGTGATGAGTTTCATTCATTCATTCATTCAGCTCACTCAATATGAATCCCAAATTGAATTACAGGAATTGAAGTCTGTTTAAATTAAACATGTTCTAGCAAAAGTAAAGATTTCTATATAAAATGCTTACCATCCTTGTCCTTATAGCTTGGATCCATTCCAACAACAGTTTTTCGAATCATATCTACTCCCTTTTGAAACTCTTCTCTTTTTTTCATTTCCTTCTGATCTAAGAAGGAGGTAGGTAGAAAAGAAATGAATAAATTGTGTTCTAGCACACTAGTCTGATGACCCGGGGGAGGGGATACTTGGTTTCAAACTGCTGTTAATAATGAATTTTAAATGTTGACTTGTAACATGTCCCATGACCTTAGGGAGAAGGGTGAATAAAAAAATTCAAATCAACAAAAACATGACTATTAATATTTCCTGCTCTCAGGCCTTATATTTGCCTTGACTTTGGCTGCCCTGTTTCCATTTGGCCTGTTGCTTCTGTCATCAGGTGGCCTTCATTTTTGGCCTTCCTTAGAGAGCTGTAAATTTTTGGGTGTCCAGATACAACTGTCCTCTTTGTCCTACAGACTTGCATTTGACAAGCTGCCTCATGCCCTACCGTATGCTTAAAATATGCAAATTCTGGGATCATTTTGTTCCCTCCCCTGAGCTTTGATTACCTTGGAGTGCCCTTTAAGAACGAATTAGCTAGGCAAATAGGTCATCTATCCAGTGCTATTATTCTAGAAAAGGAGGTGCTGGAACTCAGCATGAATGCCTCCCTTGTTCTCTTACAATGGCACTGGCGCCCACCTGATAGGGGCCAGAACAGAGTCCTGATGAATTTCGGCTGAAAAAAGCCCTGCATATATCTCAATAGTTAGGTAGCCTGTGGACCCACCCACTTTGCATAGCTGCCAAGTTATCCCTTTTTTTTAAGGGAAATTCCCTTATGCTGAATAGGCTTCCTCGTGAGAAAAGGGAAAACTTGGCAGTTATGCCACTTTGGCCATGGCCTTATCCTCTGCAGCCTGTGTCCCCCAAGCACTTTCCTTCAACGGACTGGAGCCCTAGCAGAGGGCAGGGTGGCGAGGATCAGGAATGGGGGCTCTCCCACAGCAAATGGGGATTAGTTTGGAAAGGAGGAGAGAATTGCAAGCTGGGAAAGGGAATTGCCCAGGGAGTCCCAAGGACTTGTGTTAGCCTGTGCTTCTGTTCCAAGTGCTGGAACTCACTTATTAGGGAGAACAAAACAGTGCCATTGCCATTAACTCCCTCCCTGATATCAAAGAGAGATGAAAGGGGTAAATGGAAGGTGGATCCTGCCATCTCTTTTTGGAAATGCTATTGGCCTTGAAGGAAAGCCCGTGACATTAGTTGCAAAGTATGCTAATTATGTACTTACATAGAAGGAACATCAGCAGTGTCAGGGCAGTAAAGATGAAAATCTCAAGTACGATAAATCTTTCTCCCTTTGGAGATGTTAAGAAGGCAACCAAGTTCTGAAAAGGAGATGCTTGAAGAAAGAAAATTCTGATTTAGCCATCAGTAGCCAACAGTGTTCTCGAAGCTACCAACAAGAGATTGACCAAACTGTGGGAGGCAGTGGAAGACAGGAGTGCCTGGCGTGCTCTGGTCCATGGGGTCCCAAAGAGTCGGACATGACTAAACGACTAAACAGCAACAAGCCAACATGCTATTGCCACTCCAGGAAAAGGGGTTTCCCTATGCTGTGGCAGCCATCAGCCAGAGACAGTCAACTGTTCAAGGGCTGGTAATCTGGGTGGGTAAGCAGGTGGAGGCAGCAAGGGGGGAATGTCTGGATCAGGATACAGTAGCCTTTGATACTAAAGGACTTTCTGCCCACTAGGCAAACGGCAAAATGCTCCCTCCAAACACATAATTCCACATACAGAAGCTGGGCTGGACTGGCCATTGGCTGATTTCGATGCTGCTGATGGGGCAGCAGACTAAGTGAGAAGGTGCAGTGCAGCTTGTGTGGTCTACACATCCCTACCCACCCCAGCACCTACCTGAGGCAACTGCCTCATTCTGCCTAATGGTAGAGCCATTCCTGGCTGCACACAGTAAAGGAACACCACAGCCAGCAGCAAAGAGTGGGCTGAATTCTGGCATTTCTGCGGGGCTTAGTGGACCTCTGGCACCCAAAGAGCTGTTTGGGCTTTTCTCTGCACTCCTTCCTGGCACAACACGACTGGTTCCACTTCCTGCCTGTCTCTCCATCAACTTCCCTTTCCCATGCATTCCTCTATTTTATGAGAAACCTCATCCCAGATGACTGGGCAGTATACAGACCATCAGTTTGTTTTGCTGTTGCTGAATACTTTCTGGATGCTCCATCATTTCTGGACTTTCTCAGGCTGTTGTGGGAGTAAGCAGCCTCCCAAAATCTTCCCAGAGAAGGGAAGATGCAGTCTCATCCGCAGGTGCCCATCAACCTGCTCCCAGGAAGGAAGGAGGGGCTGGGGGGCACTGGATGGAAAGCCCCCAAGATAGCCGGCTCTCCTAGACGCTATCCCTTAGACGCTATCCCCTTGAGTGCGTCAAGTTCCATTACTTAAGATGAAAAATTAGATCTAAGTTTTGGACATGCTTTGGATGAGGAGGGAGGCATTACTTTGCTAAAAAGCCCAGCCACCGAGGAGATAAAAGACAATTGAGGAAAGATTACATCAGAGCCAGAATGGTATGTCGAACGGAACGGAAGGGGGGGGGACTTTCTTTATTATTGTGCCTTACTATTTACCTAACAAAACCCTCCTTGAAGAACCGTTCACAACATTTATAGCAAGTGATAATCAAAAGTTTGGAATTTTTAGTATCCGTTGATATAATATGGTTTTAAAAGCATAACCTGTGTGGAAATGAAAATACAATATAATTAAGACTTTGATTTGTGATTTGCTTGGAAGAGGATAAAAGGTTTCCCTATTTTATTGACATCAGACAGAAACCTTGGATGGGCTCCCAGCATCTTTATCAGCAGTGGTGCAGTTGAAAATTGGAAATCCGCCATGTTGGAACCCAACCGAGTTGCAGAAATTAAATAGTTATTGGGGGGGGGCAGTGAGCCCTTAATATGCTTTAATATTTGTACTTCCAGTCTGATTTGGCAACGCCCCGCCCCCCGGAAAGACTATGATTGATGCAACAAGTTTGGAAAATTACTGAGCGGACGCTTAGATTTGAATTCATCGGAACTGTGTGAAGATTGCGTCAGCCGGCAGTAGCATCTGCTTGTTATAAAAATACATTTGGAATGATTTGGCAGAATACCAGCATGTGATGAAATACTGCAAACTAATTTAAGGGAACCATGGACATAAAATCCACATGGAAACATATTATTGCTTGTTTTAACTCGCTTGTGGGAATAACTCAGAGGCTGTGAATGAAGGAAGGATAACAACAGAAAGAGAAATAAGAATTACCAGAAGATTTGAAATGCAGTAGGACTATGATGTTGATTAGACCCCTCCAAAGTTCCGAACCATGGGAAATCCCCCCAAAATTATAATTTGGCACAATATTTGGATTATTTGAGATGTATATGTATAATGTGGAATATTTCATGTAATTTGATTGGATTGTTAAAATGGGAAATTTAATATAAATGATTTTAAAAAATACAAGTGTCAAGGATTTCATCGGTACAAAGGTGAAATGGACAACAACTTCTGGCCAAAAATATGTCTCAATGAGGCATTTCCAACATTAAACAATTAAAATATTGGTAAATATTAGACAATCATTTCCCATAAAGACATAGTTGAGTCCAATATAACTTAAATGTCTTTCTTTTTCTTTTACTGGATCAATCTCCATCTTAAACCAAAAAGATGTTTCATATGGATTCAAAGGTATTTAGATTTTTTTAGATGCTATAGCATTCTCATTTGCATTCTATTCTTCTCTAAGCTCCTGGATATCTAGTTTATAGGACTTCAGTACATTTGCAAACAACAGTTATGGGTTTGATCCATATGTTCTCTGTATATTTATTTTATGGGGTAAACCAAATTTGGGGCAATCTTCTTTGTGGAAGAAATGGGTTCATTATGATATCTGTATATTATTATTATTATTATTATTATTATTATTATTAATTTATACCCCGCCCATCTGGCTGGGTTTCCCCAGCCACTCTGGGTGGCTTCCAACAGAAAAATGAAATAAAATAATCTATTAAACATTAAAAGCCTCCCTAAACAGGGCTGTCTTCAGATGTCTTCTAAAAATCTGGTAGCTGTTTTTCTCTTTGACATCTTCCTGATGTTGGTAAATAAAGAAATTGAATGGAAGATTAAAATGCTATGGCAGATTTTTTTTTTTTGCCAGCCAGCCAGCCAGCCAGGCAACCTGCTGGTATGGCAGCTAAAGAAAAATCAAGACATGAACTTAATAAATAAATGAAATATAGAAGGGAAAGTTTTAGATAATCCGAAAGAAATAAGAAAGCCATTTGTAAAGTATCATTCAGAACTGTATTGAGCCGGCAAAGAGAACATAAACAATATTGAAGACTATTGAGGACCTCCGGAGCAGTGCACTCGGTGTATGGGTGAGGGATTGTGCTCCTGGCAACTCAAGGCAGGCAAGATGCCGGAGAAACATAGGTGCCAAGTTCCGGATTGAAAAATCCGGGATCAGCAGCGCTGCGGCACCAGAAGTCGCTTCTAGAAGCAACTTCCGATGCCGCCGTGCCCATTTCCAAAATGTCCACAGTGCCAGCGACTTCTGGCACTGCGGACATTTTGGAAATCGGCACAGCGGCATCAGAAGTCGCTTCTACGCATGTCTGGAAGTGCATAGAAGCGACTTCTGGTGCCGGTGCAGCGCCAGAAGAACATGGCCACCGGCAGGAGCTCCGTAATCCGGGGGAATACGGGGTATCTTGCCATTCGGGACACCTGCAGGAAACGGTAAGAAAATACGGGGGTTTCCCAGGGAAAACAGGGTACTTGGCAGCTATGCTGAGAAAACCGACGGGGAACATGAGGCGTTGAGTTTTCTTGAGCTCGGGTGGGGATCCTGAGTACCAGCGATTGGAGGATGAATGGTGGCTAACAGATTGAGGTTGAATCCTGACAGGACAGAAATACTGTTTTGGGGGGACAGGGGGCGGGCGAGTGTGGAGGACTTCCTGGTCCTGAATGGGATAACTGCGCCCTTGAAGGACCAGGCGTGCAGTCTGGGAGTCATTTTGGACTCCCAGCTGTCCATGGAGGCGCAGGTCAATTCTGTGTCCAGGGCACCTGTCTACCAGCTCCATCTGGTACACAGGCTGAGACCCTACCTGCCTGCAGACTGTCTCGCCAAAGTGGTGCATGCTCTAGTTATCTCCCGTTTGTCTACTACAATGCGCTCTCCATGGGGCTACCTTTGAAGGTGACCCGGAAACTACAACTAATCCAGAATGTGGCAGCAAGACTGGTGACTGGGAGCAGCCACCGAGACCACATAACGCCGGTCCTAAGAGACCTACATTGGCTCCCTGTACGTTTCTGAGCACAATTCAAAGTGTTGGTGCTGACCTTTAAAGCCCTAAACGGCCTCGGTCCTATATACCTGAAGGAGTGTCTCCACTCCCATTGTTCAGCCCGGACACTGAGGTCCAGCGCCGAGGGCCTTCTGGCAGTTCCCTCACTGCGAGAAGCAAAGCTACAGGGAACCAGGCAGAGGGTCTTCTCGGTAGTGGCACCTGCCCTGTGGAACGCCCTCCTATCGGAGGTCAAGGAGATAAACAACTACCTGACATTTAGAAAACACCTAAAGGCAGCCCTGTTTAGGGAAGTTTTTAATCTGTGATATTTTAAAGTATTTTGCTATTTGTTGGAAGCCGCCCAGAGTGGCGGGGGAAACCCAGCCTGATGGGCGGGCTATAAATAAATAAATAAATAAATAAATAAATAAATAAATAAATAAATAAATAATAACCAGGAGAAAGAAATGTCAACGAAATTATTGAAAGAATTGGCGGACTGCTTAGGATTCGAGGAGGTTTAATTATCTTTGGATATTGAAAAAATATTTAGGATCAGGGTGAACAAGTCAAGAAACAAAAAGGGACCAGGAGACTGTTTAGTATTTCTGAACTCGAGGCTACTCAGAGAAAAAATCCTATTAAAGAGCAGAACTGACCCCTTGTGTATCGAGGGCAAAGTAATTGAGATTGTGAGGCAGCTCCCGACTAGGTGATTGAAGAAGAGAGACAGTTATAACTTCTTAACGACAGCGCTGAAAAAGAATAACATTTTGTTTAAGTGGGAATTTCCTGAAGGACTTACCTTTACACATAAAGAGAGGAGAATAACTTTTAGATTGGTGGAGACGACCAGAATTTTTTGGAGGAAGTACTGGGAGGAGAAGACTCCAAGAGCGAGAAGAAACAAGATAAAGGTAGAGTCACTATAACAACTTCTATCTTTCGTGCCCTTATACCTTTTTCTTCACCAACTATCTCTGATTTTTATAGTAGTTCATATAAACTTAATAAAACTGTATGGCCTTTACATGTATTTCCTGGAACATAAATCGCTAGAATAGTAAATTGAAAATGAAAAAAGTAGAATGTATTTTAAAGAATGGGAAATGGGATATAATATGTCTACAAGAGACTCGTGTATCTAAAGATCATATACAGGTATTAAAAAATAAGAATCTGGGTTTGGAGTTTATAGCCGCGAGAGGGGGGGGAAGAGGGGGGAATTTATGTAAAATCAGCTTTAACCCCACAATTACTATTTCAAGATGAAGAAGGTAGAATAGTAGGAGTAGAAATACAAATAAATCAAGAAAGGATAATTGTGGTAGGAGTGTATGCCCCAAAAAATAATATATCTGAGTTTTACAGGAAATTGGAAGAGAAGCTTTGGGAACTTGAGAATGGAAATATAATTTTAATGGGAGACTTGAATGGCGTTATATCTATTGAAATTGATAGAGCTGGGGGGGGGGCGGCGGAATCAAACTCAGACAGACTACCATTATCGTTTTTCCAGTCGACAGATACCTGGAGACTGAAGCATCCCACTGAAAAGGATATTACCTATTTTTCTGAAGATAAAAAATTGGGAGGGAGAATCGATGCAATCTGGGCCTCAAAAAAATTGACATTGAGTCTGGTAAAAGCAGACCACTTGATCACTGCAGATGTTGACAGCAGTCACGAAATTAAAAGACGCCTGCTTCTTGGGAGAAAAGCAATGACAAACCTAGACAGCATCTTAAAAAGCAGAGACATCACCTTGCCGACAAAGGTCCGTATAGTTAAAGCTATGGTTTTCCCAGTAGTGATGTATGGAAGTGAGAGCTGGACCATAAAGAAGGCCGATCGCCAAAGAATTGATGCTTTTGAATTATGGTGCTGGAGGAGACTCTTGAGAGTCCCATGGACTGCAAGAAGATCAAACCTATCCATTCTTAAGGAAATCAGCCCTGAGCACTCACTGGAAGGACAGATCCTGAAGCTGAGGCTCCAAGACTTTGGCCACCTCATGAGAAGAGAAGACTCCCTAGAAAAGACCCTGATGTTGGGAAAGATGGAGGGCACTAGGAGAAGGGGACGACAGAGGACAAGATGGTTGGACAGTGTTCTCGAAGCTACGAACATGAGTTTGACCAAACTGCGGGAGGCAGTGCAAGACAGGAATGCCTGGCGTGCTCTGGTCCATGGGGTCACGAAGAGTCGGACACGACTAAACAACTAAACAACAACAAAAGCAGAGATGTTGATGAAATCTCTCTCAGACCATAATCCAGTTACCATACGCATAAAATTTTAAAAACATATGAGAGGGAGGTGGAGGATGAATGACGGGGTATGGGGAGGAGCAAAAGGTGAATAAAATGAGGGAATTGTTGAAAGAATTTTTTGAAATTAACAAGAGACAAGGGACAGATAGGAAAATCATTTGGGATACCAGTAAAGCTTATATGAGAGGAATTGGAATACAACAAATGGCGAGAATAAGGAACGATGAAGAAAATGATATTATGGAAATAAATAAACAGATAAGGGAGAATGAAAAGGAATTGCTGAAAAATCCAAAACAAGAGAGTATAATCCAAAATACTAAAATTTTACAATCCCAACTAACTAATTTAATAAATAAAGAGGTAGAAAACAAGATCAAATGGACAAAACAAAGGTATTTTGAATCTACCAATAAACCCGGTAAAATGTTGTCTTGGTTAACAAAGGAGAAACAAGCGGATAGGGTTATAAATAAGATTATTGAAAAGGAAAAGAATTTATAGATCCAGACCAAATAAAAATGATGTTTATGAATTTTTATTAAAAATTATAGGAATTGGAATGTAAGGACGAAAATAAAATAGTATGTAAGTGAAAATAAAATTCCCGAAATAGATGGCAAGGAATTTAGCAATTTATACTCGTGTATAGAGTCGTGTATAGAGTGAAGCTGAGGCTCCAATACTTTGGCCACCTCATGAGAAGAGAAGAATCCTTGGAAAAGACCCTGATGTTGGGAAAGATTGAGGGCACTAGGAGAAGGGGACGACAGAGGACAAGATGGTTGGACAGTGTTCTCGAAGCTACGAACATGAGTTTGACCAAACTGCGGGAGGCAGTGGAAGACAGGAGTGCCTGGCGTGCTCTGGTCCATGGGGTCACGAAGAGGCGGACACGACTAAACGACTAAACAACAACAACAACAACAACATAGAGTCGGAAGAAATAAGAGAGGTGATCAGGAAAATGGGAACTGTGAAATCACCAGGCAATCACCAGGCCCAAATGGTGATATTATATATATATATATATATATATATATATATATATATATATATATATATATATTATAAAAAAATTTAGAAGAAGTAGTAATCCCTAAACTTAAAAAGATAATGAATGAGATAATGAAGTAGGCCTCTTCTTCCTTCCCCCTTGACTTCAAGCTGTTCAAGATGGACGGAGAGGGAACAAACGTAGTCACCTGCAATTCCTGTGCAATGTTTGTTTTCTTGCCAAAGGATGTAGGCAGCTACACCTGCAGCAATTGCAAGTTGGTTGCCCTACTAGAAGACAAGGTTGCCCTACTGGAAGACAAGGTGCAGCAGCTTCAGGGGCGTGTATCTACGCTCCAGAGAATTAAAGAGCTGGAGCTTTTCTTGGATGCAGCAGAGCACACTGTCTGCACCAAGGAGGAGACAGGGGACATTCCTGAGGAGGAGGTCAGTTCCCCAGCACAGGAGCCAGATGAATGGAGGAACGTGACTCATAGAAGTAGACAGCCCAGGGATCGCTCTGAGTGCTTAGAACTACACAACCATTTTGAAGTGCTCTCCCTTAACATGGAAGACGAGGAACAGACTCCATTTGAGGATCTCTCCCTCATCACAGTTGATCAGGAATATGAAGACGAGCAGCAAAGTCAGTCCTCCGGGAATATGCAGGTAACCTTGGAAGGGACAGCACATGGAAGAATCCCGACCAAGCCTATGAAGAGGCGTGTAGTGGTGATAGGGGATTCCCTACTGAGGGGTAAAGAAGCAGTGATCTGTGGGCCTGACAAGATGTCTCGAGAGGTGTGCTGTCTACCCGGGGCCAAGATCCAAGATGTAACAGAACGGCTGCAAGGAATCATAAAACCCACCGACAAATACCCCTTCCTTTTGGTGCATGTGGGAACCAATGACACTGCAAGCCATAGCCTACAGAAGATCAAAAGTGATTATGAGGCTCTGGGCAGGAAGTTGAAGCAATTAAATGCACAAATTGTCATCTCATCTGTCCTCCCAGTTGAACGACATGGCCCTGGGAGAGAGGGGAAAATAGGGGAAGTGAACAACTGGCTTCGCAAATGGTACAAACAGGAACGGTTTGGATTCTTAGATCACAGTCTGCAGTTTCTTGAAGATGGACTTCTGGCAAGTGATGGGCTGCACCTCACAAAGGTTGGGAGGAATGTTTTTGCCATTTGGTTTTCCTGCTTGGCAGGGGGTTGGACTGGATGGCCCTTGTGGTCTCTTCCAACTCTATGATTCTATGATTAACTGATGAAGAACAGGAATACATGGACAGCCCTATCACCTCAGAGGAAATAGACACGGTCCTCAAAAACTTGAAACCACACAAAGCCCAAGGCCCAGGTGGCTTCACAGCAGAATTCTATAAGAAATTCAAAGAACCTCTAATGCCATACATGACATGACTATTTAATGACATCATGGAAGGGGGACCCATCCCCAAAACCTGAACTCACTTCAAAATAGTCGCCATCCCAAAACCATTGAAAGACAATCTCAAAGTAGAATCATACTGCCCGATCTCATTAATAAACCAAGACTACAAGATATTCACATCAATCCTGGCCAACTGCCTAAAAATCTTCTTATGCAACTTAATAGCCCCAGACCAAACCAGCTTCGTCCCTGGTCGCAACATCACAGACCCCATCAGGAAACTATTGAATCTAATCGAACATAGCAAGGCAACCAAACTCCCACTGACAATCATTTCCCTAAAGACCAACTAAGTTTTTATTTTGATATGAGCTTTCGTGTGCATGCACACTTCTTCAGATACCAAATTTTTATTATTTTGTTTCGACTCAGACCAACACGGCTACCTACCTGTAACTAGAATCATGTCCCTAGACATCCTCAGAGCATTTGATTGCTTAGAGTGGAAATACCTACTAGCAGTACTAACTAGCAGGAAATTTGGCCCCAACTTCCTACAAATCCTCAAACAAATATACTCCCAAGCCTCAGCAAAATGCAGAATTAACAATATGGACTCAAATGCCATAGCAATCCAAAGAGGCACAAAACAAGGATGCCCACTGTCTCCCTTCCTATTTATTCTCGTGATCACAGTGTTCCTTTCTAGGTGCTCACAGACTGTTTGCTTAATGATCTGCTCTAGAATCTTTCCTGGTATTGATGTCAGGCTGACTGGGCGGTAATTGTTTGGGTCCTCTCTTCCCCCCTTTTTGAAATTAGGGACAACATTTGCCCTCCTCCAGTCTGCTGGGACTTTGCCTGTTCTCCAGGAATTCTCAAAGATTACTGCCAGTGGTTCTGAAATCTTTTAATACTCTTGGATATAGTTCATCTGGGCCTGGAGACTTGAATACATCTAAACTAGCCAAGGATTCTTGTACTACCTCCTTACTTGTTCTGTGCTGTGTTCCCCCTGCTGAATGATCTGCTCCGTATTCTTCAGGTCGGGCATTGTTTTCTTTTCTAGATTCATCCAGACCAGGCTGTTTTTTACCAGGCCACCAGATGAAGGATAATATAAGGAATATAACTGATAGAATATCGTGAGGTCAGAAATGATAAGCAAGCAGAATTGATGTTTATAGACACAGAGAAGGCCTTTGATTGATGGACTTTTATGAAGAAGACTATAGAGATGAATGGATTTTGGAGACTCACTCTTTAGCGGAATTGATACATTTTATTTTGACCAAGAGGCTATGCTGATAGTAAATAATAACAGACAAATGCAAAATAACGAAAGGGAGAAGACAGGGATGTCCCCTGTCCCCGTTATTGATTAGTTTTCAGTTTTAGAGACCTTGGCATTTGCAGATGACCTTCTGGTAACTGCAGAAGACCCTGTGGCTAGTATACGGAGGGTCTTGGATCAGATTCTCAAGTCTGGAGAAGTAGCAGGTTTCAAACTAAGTAAAATGGAAGTATTGGTGAAAAATGTGACAGAGCAATATATAAAAAACCTACAAAGAGTAACAGAACTGACTATTGAGAAGAAAGTTAAATATTTTTAAGGCTAACTATATAAGAGTCTGAAGAGAAATAAAGAAAAACTTAGATGTGTGGGGAAGCATGAACTTATCATTATAGGGAAGGATATCAGGAATCAAAGTGAATGTATTGACAAGAATGTTATTTTTATTTCAATCAACATGCCTGATCAGCAATGAAGGACACTTCAAAGAGTGGCAAAAAGGTTCCTGGCTTCTTCCCCTGCCAGATAAATCTAGTTATGATTTAACTGGCAGGGGAAGAAGCCAAGAATAAAATATAAATTGCTAATAGATTCTAAAGACAGAGGTGGATTCTCCCTACCAGCTTTAAGACTATACTCTGAGGCATCCTGTCTATGCTGGGTAAGGGAATGAATATTATTAAAAATCACAGATGTTTTAGACCTTGAAGGTTCTGACAGTAGGTATGTTTGGCATGCATATCTGTGGTATGAGAAGGTTCAAGTACATAGAGCTTTCTGAAATCATGTTGTAAGAAAATCGGTTTATGAGGTATGGGGAAAATATAAAAATCTACTAGAACAAAAAACACCATGGTCGCTCTCCCCACTTGAAGTGATACCCTTAAAAAAAATTGAATATGAGAAATGACTGGGGAACATATAAAGAGCTGTTAATGGAAGTAAAATTCCAATTTAAGATGTTTGAGGACGTAAAAGAATTACTAGCTGAATGATTTCAACATCATAAACTAAATTATATATTCAAGATGGGCAAAAAAATGGCTTTTCTGATGAAAGCTCTAAATTTGAAAAAGAGCTGTTGGAGAACAAAACAAATTTACTTCAAAGAACGTAGAAATTAATACTAGAATGGTATAAAAAAGATGAGCAGGTTAAGTCAGCAATGATACACTGGGTGAAAATTTTTGGGTATAATATACAATTTGCAGCATGGGAGAATTTAGGGAATTGGAATTTAAAATTCACAGCATGTTGTACGCTGAAAGAAAATCATATGAAAATGATTTCTTGTTGGTATTTAACTCCCCGTCAATTAGCAAAAATGTATAAACAGGGTCACATATGTTGGAAATGTAAGGAAAAAGAAGGCACCTTTTATCAAATGTGGTGGACATGTAAGGTAGTAAAAGAATTTTGGGAAATGAAATTTAATGAATTTGGGGGGAAAGGTTTAAATCCCCCCCAAAAACCCCAAAGCCTTTCTTTTAGGAATTCTAGGTGCCAAAATCCCAAAGGAGCAGGAAATACCATGTACGTGACCACGGCTGCACGGATGTTATTGGCCCAGAGATGGAAAGAAGATAAAGTCCCTACCAGAGAAGAATGGCAGATCAAGTTGGTGGATTATGCCGAAATGGCAAAAATGAACGGAAGATGCAGGAGGAAATGACTAACAATCGGACCCACAAAGGGGAGGAGGGGAGGCCAGGAGATTCCCTGGAATCTTGCTTTTATATGGTATGTTAACATGTGTATTGTAAACTTTTAATTTGAAAAACCAAATCAATAAATTCACAAAAAACAAAAAGACTTGGGAGACCATGAGTTGGACCTGGAAAAGAAGCCGATGGAAGGGGTGCATTTCCCGTGCATTCCTCTACTTTATGAGAAACCTCATCCCATATGACTGTGCAGTATACAAACCATTAGTTATAGGTGGTTTCGCTGGTGCTTCTGCTGGAGCTGCAGCCTTTGTGGGCTTTTTGGACTTTGTGGGCTTTGCAGCCTTTGCGGGCTTTGCAGGCTTTGCAGGCGTTGTGGGCTTTGCAGGCTTTGCAGGCATTGTGGGCTTTGCAGGCTTTGCGGGCATTGCGGACTTTGCAGCCTTTGCGGACTTTTCAGGCATTGCAGGCGTTGTGGGCTTTGCAGGCTTTGCAGGCATTGTGGGCTTTGCAGGCTTTGCAGGCATTGCGGACTTTGCAGACTTTGCAGACTTTTCAGGCATTGCAGGCGTTGTGGGCTTTGCAGGCTTTGCAGGCATTGTGGGCTTTGCAGGCTTTGCAGGCATTGTGGGCTTTGCAGGCTTTGCGGACTTTTCAGGCATTGCAGGCGTTTTGGGCTTTGCAGGTGTTGCAGGCGTTGTGGATTTTGCAGGCTTTGCAGGTGTTGCAGGCGTTGTGGGCTTTGCAGGCTTTGCAGGCGTTGCAGGCGTTGTGGGCTTTGCGGACTTTTCAGGCATTGCAGGCGTTGTGGGCTTTGCAGGCTTTTCAGGCATTGCAGGCGTTGTGGGCTTTGCAGGCTTTTCAGGCATTGCAGGCATTGTGGGCTTTGCAGGCTTTGCAGGTGTTGCAGGCGTTGTGGGCTTTGCAGGCTTTTCAGGCATTGCAGGCGTTGTGGGCTTTGCGGACTTTGCAGGCATTGCAGGCGTTGCGGGCTTTGCAGGCGTTGCAGGCTTTGCGGGCGTTGTAGGCACTGGTTTCCCCATCTTATCAGTTTTGTCTGTGACACAACAAGCTAGAATAAGACAACAACAAATGGAGAATAGGATTATGAGCACATTAGGTAGAAAGTGGCGTCAGTATTAGACCATCCTTTCCCATAAAGACGTTGTTGAGTCCAATATAATTGAAACGTCTTTCTTTTTCTTTTGCTGGATCAATCTCAGTTTTAAACCAAAAGAGGTGTTCCATATGGATTCCAAGGCATTTTTAAAAATTGTTTCCAGTAATATTACACATTCTCATTTTGCATCCTATTCCTCTCTAAACTCCTGGACATCTAGTTTACAGAGTTCCCGTAAGATGTTCACCATTTAATAGATAGTGTGGGGTCTTCAGATGTTCCTGGGTGCTAACTTCCTCCATCATAGGCATCATGGTCAATGGGAATTGCAGACCAATAACATCTGGAGGGCCATTTGTTCCCCACCCTTGATGGAAGGTTTAATTATTTAATTATATCTCTATCTCCTGATCATCGAAGAAGAAGAAGAAGAAGAAGGGGAGGGGGAGTAGGAGTTTGGACTTGATAATCCGCCTTTTACTCCCCTTAAGGAGTCTCAGAGTGGCTAACAATCTCCTCCCCCTTCCTCCCCCACAACAAACACTCTGTGAGGTGAGTGAGGCTGAGAGACTTCAGAGAAGTGTGACTGGCCCAACGTTACCTAGCAGCTGCATGTGGAGGAGCAGGGAAGCGAACCCAATTCACCAGATTACGAGTCCACCACTCTTAACCATTACACCACTGCTGGCTCTGCCTAGTACTCAATCTTTAATTCAGTTAAAGATGGAGTACTAGGTCTGGTCTCTTTTGGATGCATATAAATCCAACTGAAGCTAGAAAGACTTTGGAGACCATGAGTTGGACCTGGAAAAGAAGTAGAGGGGGAGCTGTTACACAGGCTCTCCAAGTGTGCCATTTTGTTTTCTTTTTACAAAGACCCAGCCTGACATCTGATGCTGTGGCAGAAAGAAAGAAAGAAAGAAAGAAAGAAAGAAAGAAAGAAAGAAAGAAAGAAAGAAAGAAAGAAAGAAGAGGGCTGTTGTCTAATTTCATTTCAAAGCCATCTGTGATAGCAGCCCTTGATATGCTAGTAAATTAGTTTTTCAAAGACTTGTATTTTCTGGATCATGGTCTGCATCATGCTCTAGATCTGGATTTACAAACTGGGCCCATGAATCAGAGCAGGGCACCTGTATTGCCAGGGAATAAAACAGAATGTGGTGCTCCTGGTTTGCAATGTAGCTGGAGCTTTAATAGAAGGAACATGGCTGTTTGAGAAGAAGTGAAAGCAACTTCGTGGCTTGGCCAGCTATCAGGCACCTGGCTGAATGGGGGAAGAAAGGTGGAACCCGTCGTCTGTGAAAGCTTACTTTGACCGAACCACAGAGATCAAGAATGCAAATGAAGGCTCATGCCCACATGTGTCGACTCCCAGGCCAGATCAAAGGATGGGAATGGAATTACATCATGAATTACATCTGTTGCAAGCTTGGCATGAGACCTACGCTACAGACTCTGTCTATAAGACGCCCCCATGTATAAGACGCCCCTATTTTGGGAGACTCCAAATTAAGAAAACACCCCTCAGTACAACCAGTGTATAAAACGAGCCCCGATGTTAAACCTAATTTTTTGGTTAAAAAACAACAACAACCTTTTACACGGAAAAATACGGCAGATAAGGGCCAGCAGCTAAAGGAGACAGGGAAATCTTGATACATTGTTCTTTACTCCATTCCAGAATGTGAAGAGAACGACCGTCTGCCAGTCTGAAGTTTCCCATAAAAGCCTTCCAGATCTTCATCGGCTGGAGAGACATGAGGAACCGATCCTATCCTATCTATGTTGTTGTTGTTGTTGCTTAAGATCTTTTGCTTATTGGTTATATTTATTGCTAGCTTTGCAGTTTATTCCACTTGCTGTTGGCTTTATATTAGACTCTACGTTGCTGGTTTCTTTGCTAATGTTTACCAATGAATAAAAGTTTGTCTCTACCTAAGAGTCTGTCCGACTCTTCGTGACCCCATGGCATGCTATGGTCCATGGGATCACGAAGAGTCGGACATGACTAAACGACTAAACAACAACAAGAGTCTGTCAGTCCTCTGTCCAGTGGAATCCAAATAACCTCTTGTTTGCCTGGGGGTTGTTATTGGCCAAACAGCCAGTAGGGGGCGCTGGCAAGACAGCACCTGTACACAGCCCTAGATTGCACCACCACCCAGTTTCATTGGATGAGCCTTAGTATTTCTAGTATTTAAGAGAGAAAAACCATTTGCAGTTTATAAAAGCTCCTTATCATTTAGCCGCTTAGTGACCTTTTGGCCCTGGAATGAGACCCTGCAAATATCATAGCTTGTAAGGAAAGTGTTCCACCCATCAGACCTCTTCCTGTTTGGATACCTTGGTGTTGTCACGGAACAATCTTTTCGCTAATTTCTTCTTCAGGGTGTTTCATCCTTCCCCTGGCTATGAGCCACCTCCCTTGTGATGTCAGGCATTCCAGAACTCCCATTTCAGCTATACCATTTCCTGATTGGCTGCTCATCATATCCAATCAGCATTCCACATAAAGCTTAAACCCAGGAAAATGTTGATTTCAGATTTTTACTCCTTACGCTATGCTAGTAATATTGGAAAGCTGCTTATCACAATACATGTACCAGGAAATATGGCAAAGTACGTTAGTGTAAATCTCCATTTGAAAAGTTAAAGGAAAAGGAAAAGGAAAAGAAGCAGTCAAATTTCAACATTTCTGGTCTACATTTATTGAATGTATCATCAAAACATACATGCCCCCGCTTGCTCTCCACCCCCGGTATCAGAGCATGCAGCTTCGCCACTGACTGGAACTGACCACAAACACTTCCATTGTTCCTTTATAATGGTGTCCACCTGAGAGGTGTCAGAACTGAGTTCCAGTGAGTTCCAGATGCAAAAAAGCCCTGCATGCAATTGACTTTCAACACAGGGAAACTCATGGAGAACTGTACTTGGATAGAACAATAGATCTGCACAAACTCTGAATTGGACACTGATAAACTTCATACTCTGAATTGGACACTGATAAGTGCTCCTTCATAGATCACTGCCTTGTCATTGTGAAGGGGCTTGAAGGAACGTGTTCCACCCATCAGACCTCTTCCTGTTTGGATACCTTGGTGTCGTCACGGAACAATCTTTTCTCTAATTTCTTCTTCAGGGTGTTTCATCCTTCCACTGGCTATGAACCACCTCCCTTGTGATGTCAGGCATTCCAGAACTCCTCCCATTTCAGCTATACCATTTCCTGATTGGCTGCTCATCATATCCAATCAGCATTCCACATAAAGCTTAAACCCAGGAAAATGTTGATTTCAGATCCTTACTCCTTACGCTATGCTAGTAATATTGGAAAGCTGCCTATCACAACACTTGTACCAGGAAATAGTGCAAAGTGTGTTAGTGCAAATCTCCATTTGGAAAATTAAAGCAAAGGACGCAGTCAAATTTCAACATTTCTGGTCTACATTTATTTAATGTATCATCAAAACATACATGCCCCCACCTGCTCTCCACCCCCGGTAGCAGAGCAGCTTTGCCACTGACTGGAACTGACCACAAACACTTCCCTTGCTCCTTTATAATGGTGTCCACCAGAGAGGTGTCAGAACTATGGGAATGTTAGGGATGTGGATTAGGATATATTATTAGATAGATCCTATCCAAGCTTGTGTTAGCAAGCTTCCAATATCAGCAGAGTGACATTCCCCTTTTGTGCGCAGCAAAGCATGTGCGTTAGATTCGCTAGAATCTCTATAACAATATTACACTTTATAGTTCAATATTACACTTCCTGGCAAAGGTCCCCTTTGTCCCTCTTAAAAGAAATACACAACACAGTGTTTATAAAATAAGATAGAGTTTACTTACAGTTTCATCCTGAGTTACAGCATAATCTCAGAAAGGCAGGCTTGCTTAGAAAAGTTACAAGTAAATATACATCTAGAGACTACTTAGTAAAGTAAGACTCCATTTGGTCTCACTCTTGGCTGCAGGCCTAGAGTGAGAACCATGCTAACTGGAGATTCTCTGGAGATGTGTCCCCATCGAAGGAGGAAGTATCTAAGAGAGAGAGTGATTGCAGGCTAGGGCTTTTGTCTAATCCAACTCATTTGCATGTCTGAGGGAACAGGAACTGACCTGTAGTCAGGTGTCCCTCCAGGTGAGTTCCTGTTAGTGGACACTCTAGGAACTGTTGTGACTTGTCTGCCCCAGTGTTCCATCCCACAAACCCCTTCTCAGGCAATTCACAACATTCATTACATACAAAACAAAACATAAGCAACTTTATTCAACCACCCAAGAGTCCCAGCTTGACACGCAGGTTCTGGAAACTCTGTCTTGGCAGGGGTTTTGTTAGGATGTCTGCTGTCATCTCTGAAGTGCAGCAGTATGACAGTTCGACAAGTCCATCTTGTATCATCTGGCGAACGTAGTGGTACCTGACCCCAATGTGTTTTGAGCGTGCTAGGAACTTCTCATTCTGCGCCAGCTTTAGACAGCTTTGGTTGTCCTCCAGCAGGCTTATAGGTTCCTTTCTCTCCACGCCAAAGTCTGTTAGGAGTTGGTCCAGCCAGGAAATCTCTCTGCACGCTTCTGTAGCCGCAACATATTCCGATTCTGTAGACGATAAAGCTATACATTTCTGTTTATAACTGCCCCATGTGATAGCTCCGCCCCCATACATAAAGACATGCCCGCTTGTGGATTTATAATCAGAATTATCACCCGCCCAGTCAGCATCAGTGTACCCAATGAGTTTAGGGTCACTGACAGCTGGTAACTTTAATTTACAATCCATTGTACCCTTAAGATATCGAACCACCCTCTTCACACCAACCCAATCATGCTCAGTGGGACTACTCACTTTCCTGCTGAGAATCCCTACTGCATTGGCTAAATCAGGTCTGCATGTGGTAACTAAATACAAAAGTTTACCAATTGCTGAACGATACTCTGTGTTGTTTGGCAGCAGCTTCGAATCCTCTTGGTTCTTTAAGAAGTCTGTAGCCATCGGGGTGTCGACGGGTTTTGCATCCTGCAATTGCATACTCTCCAACAGTTCAATTATCTTTTGCTTCTGATTGAGTAGAAATGAACCATCCTGTTCTCTTTCCACTTGAATCCCAAGGTAATACTCAACTGGTCCTAATTCCTTCACTTGCACTTCCTTGTTGAGGTGCTGGACTACATTTTTATAATCCCTGTCATTTGACGTTGCGATTAAAAGGTCGTCAACGAAGGCAAGAATATAAGAAAATTGTCCATTACTCTGCTTAGTGTACAAACACTTGTCAGCTTCACCTTGCCTGTACCCAAGTTTCACCAGCATTCCATGCAATTTCAAGTTCCAGGCTCTGGCTGCTTGTTTTAAACCATACAGTCCCTTTTGAAGCTTGCAAACCAAATGTGCCTCATTTGGCTTTATAAAACCTTTAGGCTGCTTCATGTAAATTTCTTCAGAAATTTCCCCATGCAAAAACGCAGTAGCTATATCGATGTGTTTCACCTCCATCCCTTTTGATGCTGCGATGCTTAAAAGTAATCTTACGCTACTGTATCTTACTGTCGGAGCAAAGACTTGGTCATAGTCGTGGCCATATTGCTGTGAAAAACCTTGTGCCACTAGTCTTCCTTTGTAACGTTGCACCTCCCCTTCTGAACCCCTTTTAACCTTGAACACCCATTTGCTCCCAATTGCTTTCTTACCAGCAGGTAATTTTGTGAGTGTCCAGGTCTTGTTCTTGTGCAGTGCGTCAATCTCCTCCTGCGCGGCTTTCCTCCAGAGGCTGGCTTCGGTGGCTGGCATCTGCTCTACCTCTTCCCAAGTGGAAGGTTCTGGTGGAGACGCCGACCCTGCAAAGTAGGACAGTCGTAGTGGCGGAACGCCCTTGTTGGTTCTGGATGAGCATCTGACCTCTGGTTGTGCAACCGCATCAGCATCCTCATCCTCCTCCAACGCTGGCATGTCCACGTACAGCTCCTCCTCTTCGTCTCTGGTGCCGCCAGGGGTCTGGACCTCTGCGTCTTCTGGGGTGTCGCCTGTAGGGGGTGTTGTGACACTAGAAGGTATATTAGTTCCTTGTGCTAAAGGAAAACTTATAAACTCTTCATCTGGTGACTCTCTGGAACAGTCAATAACTGTGTTCTTTGTATCAAACTTTCCTTGTTCATCAAAATGAACCACATGATATGGGTCTACTCTGCCACTCTTTGGATCTAGAACTCTATATCCCTTACCTCCAGGAGCATATCCAACCAGGATACCTGCTTTTGCTCTGGAGTCAAGCTTGTGTCTGCGCTCTTTGGGCACGTGGTAATAACAGACACTTCCAAACACACGTATGTGCTGCAGACTTGGGACTCTCCCGTGCCAAAGTTCAAATGGTGTGCGTTCTGCACCCTTTGTAGGCAATCTGTTTTGCAAATAAATCGCCGTATTCGCCGCTTCACCCCATAGCTTCTGTGACAAGTTGGCCTCTTTTAACATGCACCTTGTCATCTCCATAATAGACCTAAACTTTCTCTCAGCAATGGAGTTCTGTTGAGGCGTGTAAGCAACTGTAGTTACATGTGCTATGCCTTCTTGTGCCATGATGGCCTTCATCTGCCGTGAGCAAAACTCTCCACCATTATCCGAAATTAAGGTGGAAGGAGCTCTCTGGAATTTGTTCTTCACCATGTTTAAGTACAGTTTGAACAATTCCGGTGTCTGACTCTTTTCTTCTAGAAAATATCCAACACAATATCTTGAGAAGTCATCTATAAATATCAGAATGTACTTATTGTTTCCTAGGGAAGGTACATTCAGCGGACCACATAGGTCAGTATGAACAGTGTCCATGACTTTTGTGCTTCTCTTCTCTGTACAACGTGGGAAGGAAGGCTTGACTGCCTTTTCAGTTATGCAAGTTGTACAGTTTGGCATTGGTGTACTGCAATTCTTTACCTGTAGACCTTTTACCAGATTTTCCTTCTGCATTTTCAGGATAAGGTTGGTATCCCTGTGTCCAAGCCTTTTGTGCCAGAGTTCCAGATCTGGTTGATCCTTTTTGCTGGGTTGTGCAACCCTTGCAGACTCATTCTCTGAAATATCAATCTCATACACATCATTGATTAGTTTGGCTTGAATAAACACTTCACCATCTTTTATCACATTGCATTGTCCATTTTTAAATATAATTTCAAAACCTTTCTTGTCCAAGCTAGACACACTTATTAGATTACAGTTCAGCTTTGGTGCATACTTAACATTACTCACTGTAGTATCAAAAGACTCATTGTTCACTTTGAAATTCAAGTTCAAAGATCCTGCACCTATTGACTTTATAACATTTCCATCAGCAATTTCAATCTCAGACTGTTTATTATTGTCTATTTCATTGAAATATTCCCTTTTATAACAGAAATGGCTGCTTGCTGCACTGTCTAAAAGCCACTTATTGCGCTTTCCTTCACAGCTCTGGAAAGCTACATTTCTTTCTTGCAATATCATTGCACGCCCACGACCCCCCTTCTTTTCACCTTTTGGTGGAAAGGGGCGGGATTTATTCCTAGGTGCCCGGCATTCCTTCGCCATGTGCCCTTTTAAATTGCAGTTAAAGCAAATTATTTCCTTTGGCGTTTGTCTGGACCTTTGAAAATGCTTGGAAGCATAATTAGTGTCCTTTCTCCCTGTATTCCTTTCTGAAGAATCAAGGTAATCTCTGCATTCCTCTCTCAAATGATCAATCAGTTCTTCAAAAGTCAGGTCCCTTTTGTGATCCATGCAACTCTTGAATGAACTGAAGCTTGGTCCTAGAGATGCTATCAAAAATGAAACCTTTGTTTCTTCATCAAGGGCTTTAGGAGTAAGATCAATCCTCTGAACAATTTCACTAAATTTGCTGATATGGTCAGTGAATTCTTCTCTTTAATTCATCCTCAGCGCAGTTAATTTGCTCATCAAATTCCTGTAGGAGTTCTTAGTAGATGCTCCATACCTGCGCTCAATATCTTTTAAGATTTTAGCTGCATCATCTTTGCTATTAACTGATGTTAGATGCCTGTTGCGAAGTCCATTCAAAATTATGTATCTGGCCTCGCTGTTCATGCGTTTCCAACTTGCTATCTTAGCTAAATCCTCTGCTGTTGTGCCAGTAGGCATAGGTTTTTCAATGGCATCCAAAACATTCCTTGCATCTAAAAATGCTATCAGGCGTTGTTTCCAAAATACATAATTGTCATCATCTAGAGCCATGAATCCTGGCTTAACTCCACTATCAAAATCTGCAAAAGCCATCTTGGAATCTCAAAATTCTAAAAATTTCTCAAAATTCAAAAATTTACCAAAAATTCCAAAATCAAAATCTCTAAAAATATCTCAAAATGCAAAATAATCTTCACTGCCTCTGAGTTCTCAGTGCTGTAAACTCTGAGGGAGGGGAGGGGTAGCTAATCCCCTAGGCACACTGGATAACAATAGACCATGTGCTTACCAGGAAGTTCTAACTGAAAAAATCCTACTCAGTTCAAAATCACAATCCAAAGCAATCCTTCAAAAATACACAAAAATACGCAGTCCTGGGCCGTAATAACCCTTTATGGGAATGTTAGGGATGTGGATTAGGATATATTATTAGATAGATCCTATCCAAGCTTGTGTTAGCAAGCTTCCAATATCAGCAGAGTGACATTCCCCTTTTGTGCGCAGCAAAGCATGTGCGTTAGATTCGCTAGAATCTCTATAACAATATTACACTTTATAGTTCAATATTACACTTCCTGGCAAAGGTCCCCTTTGTCCCTCTTAAAAGAAATACACAACACAGTGTTTATAAAATAAGATAGAGTTTACTTACAGTTTCATCCTGAGTTACAGCATAATCTCAGAAAGGCAGGCTTGCTTAGAAAAGTTACAAGTAAATATACATCTAGAGACTACTTAGTAAAGTAAGACTCCATTTGGTCTCACTCTTGGCTGCAGGCCTAGAGTGAGAACCATGCTAACTGGAGATTCTCTGGAGATGTGTCCCCATCGAAGGAGGAAGTATCTAAGAGAGAGAGTGATTGCAGGCTAGGGCTTTTGTCTAATCCAACTCATTTGCATGTCTGAGGGAACAGGAACTGACCTGTAGTCAGGTGTCCCTCCAGGTGAGTTCCTGTTAGTGGACACTCTAGGAACTGTTGTGACTTGTCTGCCCCAGTGTTCCATCCCACAAGAACTGAGTTCCAATGAGTTCCAGATGCAAAAAAGCCCTGCATGCAACTAACCTTCAACACAGGGAAACTCATGGAGAACTGTACTTGGATAGAACAATAGATCTGCACAAACTCTGAATTGGACACTGATAAGTGCTCCTTCATAGATCACTGCCTTGTCATGGTGAAGGGGCTTGAATGTAGTATTCTCTTTTAGGAATTTAATGTAGGAAATCAGGAAAACTTAACCAAGTGGTGGTTGAGAAGGAGGTCTAGAACCAAGGGTTCTTCGGACAGACTTTTTCTGCCTGGGTTGAGGGACTCTGATTTCTGAGAATTAAATTCCTTGCTTAATTTCATTTCTCTTGGTGCTGGAATCACGTTTCCAAGCTGGGTTCAAAAGACCAGGCATCTGTGCCTGTTTGTCTTCCAGTTGCCATTTGTTTCCTGCCTGGTTGTAAAACATTTGGTGTCTTTGACCAAAAGGGCATTCTGCATTCCTCTCTGGCAAACATCCTCCCAAAGTGCCTTTGATGTAGATCTACTATCTTTCACAGGTTTCTGTGTGTGTTTACTGCTTTTACAATTTCCTGCTTCTGCTCCTGTTCACATGCTTTGTAGTGTTAATCAGGGGAATGTGAGAAGGGGGTAGGATTTCAGGATAGTCGCTGTTAATTATTCACTGTACTAGAATCTTATTGGAGCATTTGAATCTTGGTGTCACCGTAATTATAATAAAAATGGCCTGGAGAGGAAGGAAGGGAGTTTCATTCTTTTCCTTCTCTCTCTCAGGCTACTTGCTGGTCAAGAGCTCTGTTCCTTTGTCTTATTTCCAATGTGGTTTTGCCACACTTGAAGAAGTCAGAGAAGCTATGAGCTATGCCATGCAGGGCCACCCAAGATGGACACTCCAGTATCCCTGCCAAGAAAACTCCATGGAAAAAGACAACAGGCATATAAAAGTTATGACGCTGGAAGATGAGCCTCTCAGGTCGGAAGGCATCCAACATGCTACTGAGGAAGAGCAGAGGATAAGAAGAAGTAGATTCAGAGCTGATGAAGCGGCTGGGCCAAAGCTGAAAGGTCGCTCAGTTGCAGATATGCCTGGAAGCGAAAGGAAAGTCCAATGCTGTAAGGAAAAATATTGCATAGGAACCTGGAATGTAAGAACCATGAACCTTGGTAAGCTGGATGTGGTCAAAAATGAGATGGCAAGAATAAATATTGACATCCTGGGCATCAGTGAACTAAAATGGATGGGAATGGGCGAATTCAGTTCGGATGACTAACGACAGAGAAACCAGATACCAAATTGCAAACATGAGCTGGATAATTGAGAAAGCAAGAGAGTTCCAGAAAAACATCTACTTCTGCTTCATTGAGTATGCAAAAGCCTTTGACTGTGTCGACCACAGCAAACTATGGCAAGTTCTTAAAGAAATGGGAGTGCCTGATCACCTCCTCTGTCTCCTGAGAAATCTCTACGTTGGACAAGAAGCTACAGTTAGAACTGGATATGGAACAACTGATTGGTTCAAAATTGGGAAAGGAGTACGACAAGGCTGAACATTGTCTCCCTGCTTATTTAACTTATGTGCAGAATTCATCATGCAAAAGGCTGGACTTGATGAATCCCAAGCCGGAATTAAGATTGCCGGAAGAAATATCAACAACTTCAGATATGCAGATGACACAACCTTGATGGCAGAAAGTGAGGAGGAATTAAAGAACCTTTTATTTTTTAAAAAATGTATTTATTAAAAAATTTCAAACATGCAAAAGTACAAAACACACAAAACACAAAAAATACAAGAAATACAAAAAATACAGAATACAAAAAATACAAAAATACAAAAACAAAAATTCTTACTTATAACCCTTATTTCTAATCTATTAATTTCCTCTGCCAACTCCTGCTGCACTTCTTTACATTTCATATTTAGTAAATTCTAAATCTTATATAAACTCTAAATATTACTTCAATATTGCCTTATTTCTATATCTATTATATCTTATCCTTTAAAAACTCAATCTATATCTCGCTTCTTAATTAATATGTCCTCATCTTCAAACGACACTTATTTTCACACCCTTATATTATCTACAACCTCTTTGTACCTCCCACACTCCCTTTAATTCAATCTATTATACGCTTATTTTTCAAATAAATTTTGAATTTCTTCCAATCTTCTTCCGCTGCTTCTTCACTCCGATCCCGAAGTCTCCCCGTCAATTCAGACAGTTCCATATATATTCTATCAGTTTCTTCTGCCATTCATCCACAGTTGGTAATTCTTCATTCTTCCAATTCTTTGCCAATAATATTCTTGCTGCTGTTGTGGCATACAGAAAAAAGTAACATCTTTCTTAGGTATATCATCCCCTGTTATCCCAAGTAAGAAGGCCTCTGGTTTCTTAACGAAGGTGTTTTTCAACACTTTTTTCAGTTCATTATAAATCTTTTCCCAGAAGTCTCTCACTTGGGGGCACGTCCACCACATGTGGAAGAAAGTACCTTCTTGCTTTTTACATTTCCAGCACTTATTGTCTTGTTTATGGTAAATCTTAGCTAACTTTACCGGAGTCAGGTACCATCTATACATCACTTTCATTAAATTTTATTTTAAAACTGTACACGCGGTAAATTTCATATTTTGCTTCCATAACTTTTCCCATCTTCCACCATGATGTTGTGCCCTACATCATTTGCCCATTTTATCATCACACATTTTGTTTGCTCATCTTTTGTATGCCATTCCAACAATACATTATACATTTTGGACAAATTTTTACTTTTTGAATCTATCAATTCTGTTTCCCATTTAGACTTTTGCATTTAAAAACCAACTTTTTTATCCATTTTAAACATTTCATTGATTTGATAATATTGAAACCAATCGCTTACTTTACTCTTCAACACCTCATATGGTTTTAGCTTTATCTGATCACCGTCTTCCAACAAGATATCCCTATATCTCAGCCATTTTGTTGACATATTCAATCTTTTTTGAGTTTTAGCTTCTGCCGGTGAAATCCATCTGGGTGTTTTTGGTTCTAACAGATCTTTATACCTGTTCCACACATTATACAGAGTTTTTCTAATGATATGATTTTTAAAACCTCTATGAACCTTGACCTTATCATAACATAAATATGCATGCCAACCAAATGCATTATCATGTCCTTCCAGGTCTAGTATATCATCATTTTCTAAGACAAACCATTCTCTTAGCCAGCAAAAGGCTGCTGCTTCAAAATATAACTTCAAATCTGGTAGGGAAAAACCTCCCCTTTCCTTAACATCCATTAAAAGTTTATATTTAATTCTAGGTTTTTTCCCTTGCCAGATAAATTTTGATAATACCTTTTGCCATTATTTAAAACATGCAACATTGTCAACAATAGGTAATGCTTGAAATAAAAATAACATTTTTGGCAATACATTCATTTTTATAACAGAAATACGGCCCATCATGCATAGTTTCAAATTTGACCATCCTTCTAAATCATGTTTTATCTCTTTCCATACTTTTTCATAATTATTTTTGAACAAGTTAATATTCTTCGCTGTCATATTCACCCCTAGGTATTTCACCTTTTTCACAAAAGTCAAACCTGTAATATTTTGCAATTTATTATTTTCTTCTGTTATTAAATTTTTGCCTAAAACTTTTGTCTTTGTTTTATTTAATTTAAATCCTGCCAACTGTCCGAACTCCTGGATCAGTTCCATCGCTCTCACTTTACTTGTCTCTGGATTCTGCAATGTCAATACTAGATAGCAAAGGCTTTTAACTTATATTGCTTTGAGCCTACTGCAATTCCTTTCACCTCCTCATTTTTCCTAATCATATTCAATAAGACTTCCAGGACTGAAATGAAAAGAAGAGGGGAAAGTGGGCACCCTTGCCTGGTACCCTTTTCAATTCTAATTTCCTCTGAAACTATATTATTAATTATAATCTTTGCTTTCTGGTCAGAATAAATGGCTTTTATACCATTAATAAATCCTTGCCCCACCTCCATATTTTCCAAATTCTGTATCATAAAACTCCATGAAATATTATCAAAGGCTTTTTCTGCGTCTATAAATATTAACACAGCTTTGGTATTGATCTTTACTTCCAACCGCTCTAAAATATCGATGATATTTCTAATATTATCTTTCATATGTCTTGCAGGCAAAAAGCCTGCTTGATCTTGATGAATCTGATCTTTCAATACTTTCTTAAATCTTGCAGCCACAATATTTGCAAAAAATTTGTAATCCACATTTAGCAAGGAGATGGGGCGATAGTTCTTCATTTCCATTCTGTCTGTATCAGGTTTTGGTATCAGAGTTATATAGGCATCTTTCCAGGTATCAGGTGCTTTGTCCCCTCTTAAAATATTATTACACACATCATTCAGAGGTTCTACTAACCAGTCCTTTAGTACTTTGTAGTATTTTGCTGAAAGTCCATCTGGTCCTGGTGCTTTCCCTGTCTTCATTTGTCCTATTGCATATTGCATCTCCTGGGTTGTTATTTTATAATTAAGTAAATTTTTCTTTTCTAGCGGGATCTTTTGCAGTCCATTCTTCCGCAGAAATTGTTTGATCCTTGCCACCTGGTCTTTTTCTTTCTTATATAATTGTTTGTAGTAATTCTGAAAACAACACCTTATTTCAACAGGGTTCTGTACTATTTCCTCATCCTTCTTTAGAGTTGTAATCATGTTCATCTTCTGTCGTCTCTTCAGTGTAGGGGTCTGTACATTGATAAAAAGGATGCATGGAAGACCCTGGGATAAAGACTGATCGAGCAGGATATTCCTGGATTAAAGAATTCAGTGAGTAGGGTGTTCTCAGTCCAAACCAGGTTTCTGACACGTATCTGATACACAGATCTACAGGCCTTGCTACATGTGGTAAACAAGCACATTGCAAGTTAGTGTAAATTGAGTTAGCCATTTGGCTGAAAACATTTGGCTCAAGCAGATCTGGGTGAAAGGGCATCTGTTAATCTTCTTCTTTCTGCTGGCCTTTGAAAAGCTGACAAACCTGTTTTCTGACAAGACACTGTTAATCTATGCAAGAATTCCTGGGCCCCTTTCCTGTCTTTAGTTGTAGTTTCTTTTAAGTCCAGGAAGTCTTTTTAGCATCTTGGTGTTAGTTCCAGATCTTCCCAACAGTATCAGATTCAAGGTGGGAGGAAACCTGGGAGGGGTTTTAGAACTTAGGATGAATTCTATTGGATGATTTGAATTTTTGTAACCTTTTGATATTGTAATAAAAAGATCTGGCGAAGGGAAAGAGGCACGCACTTTCCCTCCCAGAGATTTGCTGGTTGAATCTCTGTGCCCTTGTCCTTATTTCAATGTGGTATTGCCACACTTCAGCTGCCAAGCAAGCAATTTCCCACATTTATTAGCTGATTCAAAAGTTTTTTGATTCATCATTTTAATCTTCCATTCAATTTCCTGGTTTAATAGCTGTGAATACTGAACTTGTAATAACTTTATACTTTTCTGGTATTGTTGGTTCTTTGGATCTGTTCTTAATTTCTTTTTCTTTAATTGTTCCAGGATTTTTTATTTTTTCTCATTTTGTTGTTTTTTCCTTATTGCATTTTGTTGTATCAGGAATCCTCGCATGACAGCTTTGCTTGCGTCCCAAATCACCCTTTTATCCGTTTGTTTTCAGGTTTATCTCAAAATAGTCTTTCAGGGTTTTTTGGGCCTCCTTTATTAATTTTTCATTTCTCATTAAAGCATCGTTCATTCTCCATCGAAAGGCACCCTGTATATTTAATTTCATTTCAAGTCCCACAGCATTGTGATCAGAACAAGTTCTTGGATAGATCTCTGATTTAGATATCCTGGGTGCCAATTCTCTAGAAATCTAAAATTCAGCAGAAAGGAGCAACCAAGCATATTAAGACTCAAATCCTAGACTTTAAAAAAGCGGACTTCAGAAAACTTAGGGAAACGCTGGGTGAGATCCCATGGACAGAAATACTAAAAGGGAAGGGAGTTCATGATGGTTGGGAGTTTGTTAAAAGGGAGATATTAAAAGCACAACTTCAGGCAATACCTTCGCCCTGCTTCATGCCCCGTGGACCTTCGCCTCTGCCTTCGACCCTGCTTCTTCACCACCATCTTGCCTCTGGTCCTGACGCCCGCCGACCGGACCGTGACAGTTTGCTGTGGCCAAACCTCGTCCCGGCCAGGGTGCAAGATGGACGGAGCCCGGCCTATGGACCTCACCGCTGTGCTACAGAGCCTCCACACACAGGTAGCTACACTCCAGGGGGAGGTTCGAGCACTCCGAGCGGCCCCTGCTGCAGCCCCAGCCCGACGTGCTCCCCCCGTCCCATCGCCAGAGAGGTTCGGGGGAGAGCGTGGCGCCATGCGGGGTTTTGTAAATCAGTGCCGGTTGTTGTTCGCCACCTGTGCTGCGGACTTTCCAACTCAATGGAGCCAGGTGTGCTTTATGGTGGGTCTGCTCATGGGCCCGGCCCTTGCTTGGGTTACACCATACCTTGAGGCTGATGACCCTCTGCTGGGGCATTTGGACAATTTAATTGCCGCCCTGGAAGGCATGTTGTTGCTTTTAACCACTCTAGCAAGCCTGAGTTCATTCTGTGCTTTAGCTTTTCTGACTTTGTCTCTACCTGTGCTGGCTATATGTTTGAATTCCTCTCTGATGACTACCCCCTTTTCCTATTTTTTGTACATATCCCTTTTAAATCTCAACTCAGTTAAAAGTTCTTTAGATAGCCACCCTGGCTTCTTTAGGCACCTTCCATGTTTCCGTCTCAAATATATGAAAGGATGTCATATGGAGGAGGGAGAAAGATTGTTTTCTGCTGCTCCAGAGAAGCGGACACGGAGCAATGGATTCAAACTTCAAGAAAGAAGATTCCATCTAAACATTAGGAAGAACTTCCTGACAGTAAGAGCTGTTCGGCCATGGAATTTGCTACCAAGGAGTGTGGTGGAGTCTCCTTCCTTGGAGGTCTTTAAGCAGAGGCTTGACAGGCATATGTCAAGAATGCTTTGATGGTGTTTCCTGCTTGGCAGGGGGTTGGACTGGATGGCCCTCGTGGTCTCTTCCAACTCTTTGATTCTATAATAGTTTCTTTGTTGGCTGCAAAGCACCCATAGGGAGGGAGGGGCTGAATGCTGAATGCTTTGCTGCCTGCTGTATCTAGGATAAAGGTCCTTCCTTATATGGCAGCATGCTAGAATCTGGAATAAGGGTGAATCTTTAGTAACTCGCTCCAAGGAAGTAGCCCCCTTGGTTTTCCATATTAGGTTTGTCCTGTTATGAGCTAATCTCGGATCTCCTGATATGGTGATACACTGATGTCATTTAGAATGAGCTAATGCTTTTCAAATAAGGAAATAGGAAATGTTTTAAGCTTTCTGATTGGTGCTTCTTTGTTCAGGTTTTCAGCGATTTTATTGGTCATGATGTGATGCAAGACTTAGCTCAAATGTATAAAAGCCTGACCAGAATCTCTTCCAGTCACCAGTCAGCTGGGAAACCAGCTTACTGAGTCAATCTTGTTTATTGCAAATTTGTAATACGGTAAATAATTTTTTCCTACTTTCTGTTCCTCTACTTCCCTGAGTCTATTTCCTTCGCAGCTGCCTGGCATATTGACACAACCCGTGGTATTACACTTGAGGATGCTGCAAGGCACCCTGCGCCCAAAACAATCCTTTGGGGCTTTACAGGGGTTCGCAGCACCTTTGCGTAATCCCCACTTTCTCTGCAGAACACGGATTTTCCCCTGCGGGCTGAATCCTGCTCCCTCTTGGTCCGCGACTCTGGGCGGAAGGAAGGCTTTGCATTCTCCAGCGTCCATTGTATGCTGAATCAAGTTAAATATACCACATACAAATCACCACTCAAATGAGAAAAAACACATAGAAACAAAGCAGAGAGAGATTTCTGCACCACAAAAATGCAAGCTATCACACTGTGATCTTTGAGTGAAGCGCATTATAGAAATTTAATAATAATAAGAAAATAAAATGGCTACTAGGATTTAGGGGTCTAAGGAGACCACAAGCTTAACATGAGTCAAGAGTGTGATGCAGCAGGGGGACGGGAAACTTTTATTTTATATTTTATATTATATTTTATTCAAGTTGGCACCCCTGCCACCACGAATGCCATGGAAGGAGAACCACATGCTGCCAGTGCTGTGCCACCAATCGTGTGGACCCCAGCCTTGCCCCCTGCCAAATTCTGAAGAAATCAAGAGCAGTTCAATGTGTTTGTTGCCGTAAGGGCGCCAGAATTTCCCAGTGATGAATCCAAAGTTGTACAGTATTTGTGATTAATCTGCTAGAAGGGAACCAAACGCTGGAAGGCCCCCATTCTCCTTGCCTGGCATGCATGGTTGTCCTTCTGTGCCTTGTAAAGTAGCGACCATGGAGATCAGAAGGGGCAATGGGGCATCAAACACACAGAGTAAGGAAACAAATATCGGTATGCATTGCAAATAAATACATTAAACAGAAAACAGGCAATGACTGGACCCTTCCATTCTTTATTTTGTAGTCATCTATGTTTGAGCTTGCAGAATAAGGTCTTTTCGATGTGTTTTTGAGGGCTGATGCCAGAGAGTCCCATAATCTAAATGGCAGAGTGTGGATTGTGCATTAAAACAGTGGGGTGGGTAGTGTTTTTGTGTAGTGATCATGAGGTCCAGTTTTGTCCATCTTCAAGTGTCTTAAGAGAGCCAAGCATCATCCGGCACCTTCTTGCAAATATACTGCGTCATGTGCTCACAGATTAATGCTACCCAGCAACTTGTAAAATAGCCACCATAGGTCATTGCACCACAGTCGTACTTCGGGGCATTCCTTGGCTCATTCACAAGCCAGAAGCTGAAAAGAAAAGAAAGAGCAGCACTGAT
The DNA here is from genome assembly GCF_965207765.1 of Zootoca vivipara. Classification (NCBI taxonomy): domain Eukaryota; kingdom Metazoa; phylum Chordata; class Lepidosauria; order Squamata; family Lacertidae; genus Zootoca; species Zootoca vivipara. The sequence continues at coordinate 74,911,219 of NC_142583.1, forward strand.
CAATCAAAATTGGATGTCTACTTCTTCACCCGCTCCCCATGCCTTCTAGAATTAAAAAGATGTTCAGCTCTTTCTCTCTTAACACCCACTCACAATTGTGATGGATTTTTCTCCCCATGCTTTTAAATTCTAACCATGGAAAACAACAACAACAACAACAACAACAACAACAACAACGGGTCAAGACTGTCTATTTTCTTTTCATATGAAGTGATTTCTCATAGGAAACAACAAAAAAGTGATGATGTCACTTTGGAAGGCTCAGTGGTGCACACAAGAACTTTCAGTCAATTTATTCTGGGCAGTATCCAATGCTCCTCTTCTTCTTTGGCGATCCCTCATAGCCGAATAAGATTGCCTTCCATAAACATGGTTTTAACAATGAGTCCGTAAGTGACTGTGGAGGCCAATTCTGGATCCACACGTCCTTCCACAGTGGGGACATTGGTTACAGGCGAGTGTTGATCATGGTGTGGATTTGCCAAGCGTGCCTTCCTCTTAGCACATTTCTCCTTTGCATCCTGAGTTCGAGTGTCTTCAAAGTCCATGGCACTTTTGGTCAAGGCTGTTCTCCAACCTGAGCACTCGCAGGCCAGTGTTTCCCAGTTGTCGGTGTTTACACTACATTTATTAAGATTTGCCTTGAGACAGTCTTTAAACCTCTTTTGTTGACCACCAGCATAACGCTTTCCATTTCTAAGTTTGGAATAGAGTAGTTGCTTTGGAAGACGATCATCAGGCATCCACACAACATGAACAGTCCAACGAAGTTGATGATGAAGAATCATTGTTTCAACACTGGTGATATTTGCTTCTTCCAGTACACTGATATTAGTTCACCTGTCTTCCCAAGTGTTGTGTAAAATTTTTGGAGACACCAATGATGGAATCTTTCGAGGAGTTGGAGATGGCGTTTATAAGTGGTCCATGTTTCACAAGCATATAATAAGGTTGGTAGTTGTGAGCGAAGCCATTGGGAATTTCATACTCCCAGCAGGGTCGCCCAAGGCGGTAAGATCAAAGGGAAGGAGCTAGACAAAGAATGATCCAAGAAGTCCTCAACGGTAGAACAGGCGGATGATAACAAGCGGTATGTTACAACGGCTGTGAAGGTGGATGAAGGCTGCAGCAGATAGGAATCTACCAGTTTGTCATGACTACTTCATGCCATCAGAACAGAGCCCTACTGCGAAGACTGTGCGTTCGTCAGTGTGCACTGATCTATACACATAAAGCAAAATCACACACAGGTGTCTTCCAAAAACCCCACCCAAACCCCAATCAATCAATCAGGATGTTTATTCGGATTTACGCCCATCATGGATCACTGCCTTGTCGTGGCGAAGGGGCTTAAATAACTTAGAGAAGTTATGTTTTGACCAAACGTGATCCACCTGGAGAAGGAATTGGCAAGCCACTCCAGTATCCCTGCCAAGAAAACTCTATGGACAAAGACAACAGGCATATAAAAGTTATGACGCGGGAGGATGAGCCCCTCAGGTCGGAAGGCGTCCAACATGCTACTGAGGAAGAGCGGAGGACAAGTACAAGTAGAGTCAGAGCTGATGAAGCGGCTGGGCCAAAGCCGAAAGGTCGCTCAGTTGCGGATATGCCTGGAAGCGAAAGGAAAGTCTGATGCTGTAAATAAAAATATTGCATAGGAACCTGGAATGTAAGAACCATGAACAATGGTAAGCTGGATGTGGTGAAAAATGAGATGGCAAGAATAAATTTTGACATCCTGGGCATCAGTGAACTAAAATGGAAGGGAATGGGTGAATTCAGTTCGGGTGACTATCATATCTGTGGGCAAGAATCCCGTAAAAGAAATCGAGTGCCCTCATAGTCAACAAAAGAGTGGCAAAAGCTGTAATGGGATGCAATCTCAAAAATGACAGAATGATCTCGATACGAATCCAAGGCAGACCTTTTAACATCACAGTAATCCAAGTTTATGCACCAACTACCGGTGCTGAAGAAAGTGAAATTGACCAGTTCTATGAAGACTTACAACACCTTCTAGAAATGACACCAAAGAAGGATGTTCTTCTCATTACAGGGAATTGGAATGCTAAAGTAGGGAATCAAGAGATAAAAGGAACAACTGGCAAGTTTGGCCTTGGAGTTCAAAATGAAGCAGGGCAAAGTCTAATAGAGTTCTGTCAAGAGAACAAGCTGGTCATCACAAACACTCTTTTCAAACAACACAAGAGACTACTCTACACATGGATATCACCAAATGGGCAGCATCGGAATCAGATTGATTATATTCTCTTTAGCCAAAGGTGGAGAAGCTCTATACAGTCAGCAAAAACAAGACCTGGAGCTGACTGTAACTCAGATCATCAGCTTCTTATAGCAAAATTCCAGCTTAAACTGAAGAAAGTAGGAAAAACCACTGGGCCAGTAAGATACAATCTGAATCAAATCCCTTATGAATACACAGTGGAAGTGAGGAACAGTTTTAAATATTTAGATTTGGTGGACAGAGTGCCTGAAGAACTATGGATGGAGGCTCGTAACATTATACAAGAGGCAGCAACAAAAACCATCCCAAGGAAAAGGAAATGCAAGAAAGCAAAATGGCTGTCCAACGAGGCCTTACAAATAGCGGGGGAGAGGAGGCAAGCAAAATGCAAGGGAGATAGGGAAAGATACAGGAAACTGAATGCAGATTTCCAAAAAATAGCAAGGAAAGACAAGAGGGTCTTCTTAAATGAGCAATGCAAAGAAATAGAGGAAAACAATAGAATGGGGAAAACCAGAGATCTGTTCAAGAAAATTGGAGATATGAAAGGAACATTTCATACAAAGATTACCATAATAAAGGACAAAAGTGGGAAGGACCTAACAGAAGCAGAAGACATCAAGAAGAGGTGGCAAAAATACACAGAGGAATTATACCAGAAAGATATGGAGGTCTCGTACACCTCAGGTAGTGTGGTTGCTGACCTTGAGCCAGACATCTTGGAGAGTGAAGTCAAATGGGCCTTAGAAAGTATTGCTAATAACAAGGCCAGTGGAAGTGATGATATTCCAGCTGAACTATTTAAAATTTTAAAAGATGATGCTGTTAAGGTGCTACACCCAATATGCCAGCAAGTTTGGAAAACTCAGCAATGGCCAGAGGATTGGAGAAGATCAGTCTACATCCCAATTCCAAAGAAGGGCAGTGCCAAAGAATGCTCCAACTACCGCACAATTGCGCTCATTTCACACGCTAGCAAGGTTATGCTTAAAATTCTACAAGGCAGGCTTAGGCAGTATGTGGACCGAGAACTCCCAGAAGTGCAAGCTGGATTTCGAAGGGGCAGAGGAACCAGAGACTAAATAGCAAACATGCGCTGGATTATGGAGAAAGCTAGAGAGTTCCAGAAAAACGTCTACTTCTGCTTCATTGACTATGCAAAAGCCTTTGACTGTGTCGACCACAGCAAACTATGGCAAGTTCTTAAAGAAATGGGAGTGCCACACAATTGAGCTCAACTACCACACAATTGAGCTCATTTCACACGCTAGCAAGGTTATGCTTAAAATTCTACAAGGCAGGCTTAGGCAGTATGTGGACCGAGAACTCCCAGAAGTGCAAGCTGGATTTCGAAAGGGCAGAGGAACCAGAGACCAAATAGCAAACATGCGCTGGATTATGGAGAAAGCTAGAGAGTTCCAGAAAAACGTCTACTTCTGCTTCATTGACTATGCAAAAGCCTTTGACTGTGTCGACCACAGCAAACTATGGTAACTTCTTAAAGAAATGGGAGTGCCTGATCACCTCATCTGTCTCCTGAGAAATCTGTATGTGGGACAAGAAGCTACAGTTAGTTGTTGTTTTTTTCAAATTATTTTTATTGATGTTCCTTCACAAAAAGAAAAAGAAAAAATGCAAACAAAAACAAAGTTACAAAAACAGAAAAAATACAAAAATACAAAGCATAAAAAGCAAAACATATTCTTTTTTTAAAAAATTATATTTTATTGATTTTATAATATAGAAAGAAAAAAGGAAAAAAGACAAGCATACAAAAGAGCTACTACATAACATATTTACCACTGGCTTCCGCCCACCCTCCCAGAGCCCTCTCCTCCCACCAGAGGGACTCCCGAGAGACAGGCAGCCGGCAGTGTTTCCTTTTATAGTTGAATTTCTCCCCCCCTCCCCTCCCCAGGGCCCCCCCTGCCACCGAGAGGCTCTAAGAGAGAGAACGAAGGGGGGGGGCATCTGTCCAACCAATTTCCAAACAGAAGAAGAAAAGAGAAAGAAAAAGAGAAAACCAAAGGAGAAAAAAAATGGAGGGATCCCCCTAAAAAAGAAAAAAAAGAAAAAATAAAGGAAAAAATAAAAATAAAAAATAAAAAGGAATAAAAAGAAAAAAAATAAAAGAAAAAGAACCTCCCCAAACCTCCCCCCTATCCCGACTTCCATTTTCAATTCTTATTTAGCAGTATTCTTAATCCCAGTCTATTACTACAGAAAAAAAGAAAAATTACCTTATATTATAAAAGCTAACCCAATTTTTAAATCCTCTTAATCAAACTAAATTTATATTTCCGAATCTTTTCATAATCAAATCTACTCATTACCTTTTTTTTTGACCAGCCTATCTTTTTCCCCCCTCCAAAGAACCTCTTTATTATTCTTACTTTCACAAATTTTTAAACATCGTTATCATCCCCTCCCCACCCCGGTCACGGCCTTTCCCTTCCAGTCCAGCAAGTTCCAAAGTCGTCAGTCCAGTTATCAGTCCTTTTTGTCTATCCTGAATAGTTAAATATTCAATCTTCCTTCAACCCACCCCCTTCCTAACCTGATTCAAAATCCAAACTCCTCTATCTCCCCCTCCCCAGTCTCCTTTTCTTCTTTGCCATCCATTTTTCTCTGTCTCTCCTGTGACTCTTGCATTGTTGACTCCTGTGATCCATCTTTATTCTTTTGATTTTCCTTTTTCCCGTCACTCAGATCATACAGCCATTTCCCATCCTGTACCCTTTTTCCAGTTAAGACCTTTTCCTGTAATTCTTGTGTTCTTTCTTTAACCAAATCCTCTTTTTGTAGATCTTGCTTCTTTTCATTTGGTAAGTCCCGTTCTCTGAGCTCCTGTAAGTCTTGGTTTATTTCCAACAGTTGTTGCTGAGTCTTGTGCGTCTCTATTCTGAGTTCCCATAAGAGTCTTATCACTTTGTCCTTGAACGCTGATATATGTTCTTTTGTCGTCATTTTTCCAGCTTAGTGTGGGTGGAGTGAGGCTTGAAAGCCAGGCGATGGTTATAAAAGACATATATTGTCACAAATCCAAACTGGAAACTGTATATAATCCGCAATATATAACTTCAACTTTAAAATTGTTTCAAACAGTCCGTCAAAGAGTTTTTAAGTATCAAATCCTTGTTAACATCCATCTTCGCGAACAGCTTACTGTCCTCTCCGGGCTGCCGATTTCGGGGTGGAGAGAGGCTCTCCCTTTCTTGAAGTGCAAGGAATATTAACCTTGAAATAACTCTCCCCCCTGTACCCTGCCTCCGGAGGTGATTCTTTAGAATAGTCTCTGAAGGAATTCAGATAATATACTGCTTTTCGTCGGCACTGGTCTCCCTTTTTGGTACACTGCTTCTTGAATCAATCAGTGGGAGAAGGTGGCTTCCGTTTTTTCCCTTACTCCCGTTTGCCAAATTGTAATCCAATATCATAATGTAATATATTCAAGCTTTACTCACGGGTTCCAATTTTTCCGAATCTACGATTTTGGAAGAATCTGCCGCTCACCACCACTGGACTCGAAGCTTCACTTTGCTGAGGTAACGCTGTTCTCCAAAATGGCCCCCGCGACTACAGCCCTTTCGCTCCGGGGCTCTTATTAGAGCTCACCAAAGGATCGGGGAGTCGCTAAAAAATGGGGCACCGCTGGAGCTTTGTTTCCAGAACTCTCTATCTGGAACTCTTTTGGGGCGCTGCGGCGCTTTCGCAGCCTTCCCCCCCCCTCAGCAAAGCCGGGCTGTCTCAGCGCTCGAGACAAACCCCGCCGGCCAGATCGGGCGACAAACCGGAAGTCAGCAAAACATATTCTTACTATCATTTTTTAGTTAACGTTGTTGACTTCCTCAATTCCCCCCACACTGGGTCCATTTTTAAATCCAAATTAAGCAGTTTTCATATTATTTCTTCTATCAATCTAACACATTTTAACATTAACAATTTACCCTAATCTTGTTTCTAATCTAAAAAACATCAACTATCCACATTCTATCAATCATTAAATATTCTAAATCTAAAATTACTTTCCCATCCATTTATCTTCTATTTCTCCCCATAGCCTATATTTTTTCTCAAAAAATTCCATTTTGAACAACTGATTGGTTCAAAATTGGGAAAGGAGTACGACAAGGTTGTATATTGTCTCCCTGCTTATTTAACTTATATGCATACCTTCATCCATGGTTCTTACATTCCAGGTTCCTATGCAATATTTTTCTTTACAGCATTGGACTTCCAGGCATATCCACAACTGAGTGACCTTTCGGCTTTGGCCCAGCCACTTCATCACCTCTGAATCTACTTGTACTCATCCTTTGCTCTTCCTCAGTAACATGTTGGATGCCTTCCGACCTGAGGGGCTCATCTTCCAGCGTCATAACTTTTATATGCCTGTTGTCTTTGTCCATGGAGTCTTCTTGGCAGGGATACTGGAGTGGCTTGCCAGTTCCTTCTCCAGGTGGATCACGTTTAGTCAAAACTATCCACTATGACCTGTCCATCTTGGGTGGCCCTGCATGGCATAGCTCATAGCTTCTCTGAGTTATTCAAGCCCCTTCGCCAAAACAAGGCATTGATCCATGAAGGGGTTGCTCAGTTTTAGGTTCCTGCAACTCCTTTTGAATCTGAGTTAATCAGCAGAAACCATTTAAAAGTATGGTATGCCTTCATCCTCTTCTGAATCACTGCATTCACTAGGTTAGAGAAGCAAAAAGAGTAGCCTTCCTGCCTCTCCAACCTTGTGAGAAGAAGCAGGCACTCATCTGCATAATGATGTGGAGGAGTACATATGTAGATCTTTGCTAATAGAGAAAAATGCAGGGCAAAATATATTTGGAGAGGGAAAGGATCATGTAAACAACATCTGCAACTTTTTGGAATGCATGCCATTAACAAATGTTTCTTCATAAACTTACTCATCTTTAAGTATTGCGCCTGACAGCCATTTCCATTTCTTTGGCTCATATTTCAAGAGTCCAAGCCAAAAAGTCTTTTTTCGGATGTTTACTTCTTTCTCCACAAATTTCTAGGGTAGCGGTGGGGAGAAAGAAAAAACAGACAATATTCAGTAGGAATGAGGAGCAAGGTACTTCTCTCAAAGCCTTTCTAGACCATCTCCCTTTCTCTGAAATAAAAAAAATCCTTCAATAGCACCTTAAAGACCAACTAAGTTTTTATTTTGGTATGAGCTTTCGTGTGCATGCACACTTCTTCAGATACACTGAAATAGGCATTTATGTGGAGAAGGGGTGGGGAGGGGGTATCCTTACCTTCCAAGTTCCGGACTGCAGAATCCGGGACCGGCAGTCATTTGACACCGGAAGTTACGTCGATGTAACTTCCGGTGTCGCTTTGCCCTTCTATGGGCACCAAAATGGCCGCCACCAATACCGGAAGTGACGTCTATGCACTTCCGGACATGCGTACATGAGGCTTTTGAAGCTGGTGGGGGCCATTTTTGGTGCCCATAGAAGGGCAAATCGGAAAGAAAAAAAATGGCTGCCGGCAGGAGAAAATAACGGAGAAAAATGGGAGACGAAGTGATACGGGGGACCACCGGGAAAAGGTAAGTAAAAAAGGGGTTTTCCCGGGGAAAACGGGAGACTTGGCAGCTATGGGGGGTATCACTCAGAAGGGTGGTGGAAGTGGGTGATTGACTGACTGATAGCTGTTGATGACTGAAAACGACTGCAAATGGTTTTGCATGAAAAAGCAAGGGTTGAGATGGCTGAAGATTGCTTTATCATGTATAATGAGATAAGAATCCTATGTCTCTGTTCAAACCAGGTCCCTCCATGGTTTTGAGCTTGGTGATAAGTTGTAATTCAGCAACTTCTATTTCCAGTCTATTTCTGAAATTCTTTTGTAGTAAGACAGCTACTTTGAGATCTTGTATAGAATGTCCTGGGAGATTCAAGTGTTCTCCTGTTAGCATAAATCCTCTACATGGCACAGGTGCTGCATGTGGCTGATTGTTTACTTTATGAGACTGCTGTATTTTCCCACACAGGAGCTCGGCTGTAACTTGATCTCCTGTCATGTGATGTTTCTTTGTTCTGTTTCTACTTTCACTTTCTGACTGGAGAGTGATGAAGTACACACTTAAATCATTGCTCTCTAATAAACGTAGATTAACAACCTACGATTGTTTGCTGTCTTCTTAACCGAAGCCAGTAGCAAGAGAAAAAGAATATTGGGCTTTACATCCCTATATTCTAACAGTGGTAGCAGAGTTCCGGCTGACAATCTTCGGACTTCTGAAAAGCGTAAACAGGCACGGACGGAGGCCTCAATTTGCATGCAGCTGATCCAGAGGAATTTTCGCCTGCTTGGGAGTCACCAGGTTCCGGCGTTCCAGGGGAGGAACTGCACGAAAGTCTGTGTTCCTTATCACCGGAGCAGTGAGTAACCGGGACTGATTTATAGCGGCAATAAAACCTCTACAGTGGCAGCTTAATTGCAGATGCCTACCAAAAGCTTAATTTGCAGCTTCTTTGTACTTTGAAGTCAGAAGCTAGCGGCACGCTTAAAGAAGCAGCAAGCCTTTCTGCTGCAAGATGGCTAAGGCCGGGGATCCAGATTACACACCCAAAAGTTTGTGTCCTCTGTTAAATGACACAAATTACACAACGTGGAGTGTAAAAATGGAATGTGTTATTATCCGGCAAGGACTTGTTGAGTTGATTCAGAACGCACCGCCCATTTTGCCAGGCCAGAGGTGGTTGAACCGCAATGCACAGGCAAGGGCAACAATAGTTCTGCATTTGGACCCATCACAGCTGGTTCATGTTCGGAATTTAGATTATGCTTTTGATGTCTGGAATCATTTTAGAGATTAAAATTTGAGATTAAGAGCCGGCTCATCAATGTTATACTTTCAGAGATTAATAAATTTGCGTCTGAAGGAGGGAGGAGACCTGAGAGCCCATTTGCATCAGATGCGTCAGCTACGCCAGGAGCTAGTTGACAGAAACGTCAATTTGGATGATGACATTTATTGCTTTACAGTGCTAAATAGCCTTCCCAAGTCCTATAATGCTATTGCAGCCCAGCTGGGGGCACAAGACCCTCAGCAAATGACTGCAGCAGGAATTTATGCTTCATTGCTTAATGAGGAGGACAGGACCCGTCTACAGGCGGAGGCCAACGGGAAGCGCAACTCACCATCACCTGGTGCATCTGCAGAGACTGCACAAGCTCTTAAAGCTGTAGTCCGATGCCAGTTATGCAATATTCTTGGGCACACAGCCAAGACATGCAGACGACCCCAGAAGGACTCAGGAAGCCAACAACAGGCTTATGGGCCTAAGGGGAGAGACAGAGGAAGCAGCGGCAGAAGCAGCGGAAGCAGCACCAGCACCAAAGGCCCTACAGCACGCAAAATGCTTGTAATGCTCACTCAGCTTGATGAGCAAGACGACGGCGGGTCTTATCTGATTATTGATTCTGGATCGTCCCACCATCTTGTGAACGACAAGAGACTGTTCCAGACTTTTGAGAAACTGGACTCCATCGTGTCACAGGCAGATGGCAATCCTTTGAAATCCGTTGGAAAATGAACTATTTTTCTGAAATCTCTAAATTTGAGTATCAGTGATGTGTATCTTGTTCCAGAGCTGAAGCAAAACCTTCTCAGTGTTTCTCAAATTGATGAGAAGGGGGTTGAGCTGTGTTTTCACAGGGGCACCTGTGTGATTTCTCAAGATGGAGAAGTTCTTTTAGAGGGACACAGAGACAACGATAACCTTTTCAGACTATCTTTTGATAAAAGTGATGCATGTTTTAACGTTGTTGATGATTGTTTAGCAGATCCAGAGGAGCCTAAGGAGGCACGCACGCGACCAAGCAAGCAAGGTCTAACACGTTGTTTCCAGATCGTTTCTGCAAATGTATTTGGTCCTATGCTGAAGTCCCTTGGCAAGGCCAAATATTATCTTTTGATAACTGACCACTTATCTAAATATACGTGGTTTTATCCTCTGCAAAAGCCTCACCAGGCTCTTGTGAAATTTTCTGAATTTTTTTCTAAGGTTGAACTGAAACATGGTTGTAAAATTGAATGTTTATTAACCAATGACATTCCTCTTTTTACTTCACAGGAGTTTCAAGCCTTCTTTGATGACAAATGCATTCATCACAGGTTTGCCAAGACCCAGGCAGCTTGGGACAAAAACTTGTGTGTTAAGGTTAACACTGAGTTGAAAGCAGGCATGCAAGCGCAACTGCTGAGTTCAGGATTGTCTGAACAGCTGTGGGCTGAGAGCGCCTCAGCTTTTCTTTACAAGTGGGTCAGACAGGTTCCTAAAGGACAGAAGCGTCCTCCTTTTGAGATTCTGTTCCAACAAAAGCCTGATGTGAGCAACATTAAGGTTTTTGGAACCAAAATGTGGGTGGCTTTGCTTGAGGGCAAGCCAGTCCAAGGCATTCTGTTGGGTTTTGAGGAAGGTCAAAACAGAGTTCTGTTGCCTTCTTCCAATGAGGTGATTCTTACTCAAGAGGTAGAACACACTCCTACGCCACAAGAAACACTTGTTCTTGATAGCTTCCCATAGATGCCAATGCTTTTGATGCTTCCCACACTGACACAAGTGGTAGTGAAGATGACTCCTTTGCTGATGGCTCCACCCCAAGTAGCTCTGACACAGGGGAGAATGTCATACAAAAAGGAACTCATGCTGTTTTTAACAGACCATCATCGGATGATGAAAAAGTGCTAGAAGCACTTGAACCACTGTTTACCATTGGTAAGAGTTCTCTCAAAAGTCCCGAAGGGGAGAATCTCAGTAAACAGGATTTGCACCTCTTACGAAGATCTGAAAGGCTCACTAGAGGACCCAAGAGGTATTCCCAGGAGTTTGCCAACACAGCAATTGCAAATTTAGCTGTGCTTAGAACTCCAAAACAGGCAGCAGTCACACAGGCTAAGCCACAACAACAGGTTGTCAAACGCAACACTGTTTCTGTCTACAGAGCAACTGCTCTGGTCCCCTGGAAGCCAAAGCTGGTAAATCCAGTCTCAGAGAGTTCCACAGCAGGAAAGTCTTACTTTGTTTATGACAATTGTCTGTTCACCTCTCTTAATGATGCTCTCACATTTGCATCTTTTTCCATTTCAGGATTCAGGGGAGATGTTAGCATAAAACCTCTACAAGGCACAGATGCTGCATGTGGCTGATTGTTTACGAGACTGCTGTATTTTCCCACACAGGAGCTCGGCTGTAACTTGATCTCCTGTCATGTGATGTTTCTTTGTTCTGTTTCTACTTTCACTTTCTGACTGGAGAGTGATGAAGTACACACTTAAATCATTGCTCTCTAATAAATGTAGATTAACAACCTACGATTGTTTGCTGTCTTCTTAACCCAAGCCAGTGGCAAGAGAAAAAGAATATTGGGCTTTACACCCCTATATTCTAACATCTCCTACTGGTTTCTCTGTCTTCTGGTTCCTGATGTCAGATTTATGTCCATTTATCCTTTGGCGTAGGGTTTGGCCTGTTTGTCCAATATAGAGAGCTGAAGGGCACTGTTGGCATTTGACGGTATACACACCCCACCCCTTCTCCACATAACCGCCTGGGGACTCCTATTTCAGTGTATCTGAAGAAGTGTGCATGCACATGAAAGCTCATACCAAAATAAAAACGTAGTTGGTTTTTAAGGTGCTACTGAAGGAATTTTTTTATTTTACTTCGACCCAGACCAACACGGCTACCTCCCTTTCTCTGAGCTACTATAGCCCTTTACAAACATTCAACAGGCATAAAACAAACACATTTCAAAAGATGCAGGTGTCACCTTTGAAGGCAAAATCCATATTTTTGAAGGAAGCCGTGATCAAAACTATGCATAGTATTCCAAGTATGGTTGCATCAAGATCCAAGAATAATTTTGTACTGAGGATGTGCTATTGTCCCCCTGATATAATAGGTGCCCTTTGACTCAAAGAGATCCCCTACCTCTCCTATACTTAGCTTTGATGCTCACCTGTTCATTCCTTGTTTCTATAGAAATGAGCTGGGCGCCATCCCTCTCACATGCTTTTCGGGAATTCATCCATGATTGTTCCTCCTCAGAAAACCAATAGTACGCATTTTCATTTGTATTTACAACCCAACCTTTTCTAGAAAGGATGTCTTTGAGCCAGCCAGTCATGGAGGAAGAAGAGAAAAAGAAAACAAGATAGGGAATTTAAGGGGAACCACCTTGTATGTCTGTGATTTCAAATATTTTTGTTAAGTTCATTTCTCTGAGCACATGACAACATATATTCATCTAGGAAGCTCAGAAATCTTTTAAAAAAGAACATTAACTCTTCAACCCATGCTGATGCTGCGGTAAATACCTGGGTGGGCATAGCTGGAGCAGGGAGCGCAATCAAGAACCTCACCTACTTGTTTCCACCTGGATACTCAGGGCAGCATCAGGGCAGACTTGAAGGTTGAGGAGGGGGAGTAGCTGTGGTTTATCAAAATTCTCTTTCTCTCCCCAGGCTCTCTGTCCAGTTGTGGACGGGGAGGGAGGGGAATCTAAAATGTTTGTTCCTGGCATTGGGCAACTGGGACAGATGAGGAATCCTGCTTGTTTACCACCCACTTTGCTGCCCAGCAGTCTCCCTGCCTGAGCTGGCAGGATGGATCCAGTGGGCCTCCAAATGTCTCTGGGGGAGTTTCCAGCTGATCTGAAAGTGGGTGGTGCTCCTGCCGAGCTTTGGCCGAGCTGTGGAACAACTGAATAATGATGATGATGACTACAACGACAACAATGATACTTGATACAGTGGTGCCTCAGTTTACAAACATAATTGGTTCCAGAAGTCTGTACTTAACCTGAAGCGTACTTAACCTGAAGCGAATTTTCCCATTGAAAGTAATGGAAAGTGGATTAATCTGTTCCAGGTGGGTCCACAGAGTACTCAACCTGAAGTGTACTTAACCTGAGGTATGAGTGTAATTGGTTCCGGAAGTCCATACTTAACCTGAAGCGAACTTTCCCATTGAAAGTAATGGAAAGTGGGAACTTCCGGTTTTGCCGCGGACCACGCTCGGGCGAAAAAACGGGAGCTCCACTGCTTCCGAATTTTAGCTGGGATTAAAGGGGGTCCCCGCAAGGCTAAGTGAGCCCCCAAGCAAGGTAAAGAAGGCGATTCTTGTCCGAACCTGTCGGTGGTTTCCCAAAGGATACCTTGGCATCCCTCGTTTCAACGGCTGAGGAGAGGAAGGGTCCTGGGCAATGCGACAACCATATTTACCCAGCAAATAAGCCAAAACCCGACACGATCACGCCGGTAAAGCTCCCTTTTCTTTATTAAATTCCAAGCTGAAGACCCGGCCGTAAATTTGAACTTTGATTTTGAAAAGAGAGCTCAGTAACCCTTCCCTACTGGAGTCGGAGCACAGAGGGAAAGAAGAGTAAAAGTGCAGGGGAAGAGGGGGGCAACAGAAAGGAAAGGAGTAAAAGTATGAACCGCTGTCGGGAGAAACCGTGTGTTTACACAAAGGAAACAAACACAGAAAAATTAAAGGAGCCTCCTAAGCTGCTGACATACATTATAGCTACACACATTAAATTTGAGCAGGAAACGTGGACTTGGCGCGGAGATTGTAAATGGGAAAGGAAGAAAGGAAGCCTGATAACCTACGTGGAAAGCACGAGAGGGAAAAGGTGGATAAAAGGGAAAAAATAGATAAAAGAAAACAGAGGCTAACAAGTAAACAATGGCAAATGAGGTATAAAGGGAATGACTAAGCAGACAAAGGAGTAAGGAGGCAGAAATGACGAAACAAGGAAAAAGATAGATGAGAGGAGACTGAGAAGGAACAAAGGAAGAAGTGTTTTAACTGGCAACAGTGACATCCAGTGGTAACAATAAAACTGACGGCTGCAACTTAATAACTAAGTCAAATCTTAGCCTGTAGACGACACCGTGTGGACAAAAAAAGGTACAGTGGTACCTCGGTTTATGAACACAATTGGTTCCGGAAGTCTGTTCATAAACTGAAGTGAACTTTCCCATTGAAAGTAATGGAAAGTGGATTAATCTGTTTCAGACAGTCCGTGGAGTACTTAAACTGAAGCATTCATAAACTGAAGCGAACTTTCCCATTGAAAGTAATGGAAAGTGGATTAATCTGTTCCAGACGGGTCCGCGGAGTACTCAACCTTAAGCGTACTTAACCCGAAGCATGGGTGTAATTGGTTCCGGAAGTCTGTTCATAAACTGAAGCGTTCATAAGCTGAAGCAAACTTTCCCATTGAAAGTAATGGAAAGTGAATTAATCCATTCCAGATGGGTCCACGGCGTTCGTAAACCGAAAATTCGTAAACCGAGGTGTTCATAAACCGAGGTTCCACTGTATTGCATAGTCTTTGAAATCCTCCTTTAAAAAAAAAGGAAAAGCACAAGAAATTTAACTCAGGAAATGCAACGCAAAGAAGGATATCGATGGCAGAGCAAGAAATGGACTTCAAGGACTTGATCATGAGCCTGAAAAGCGACATTGGAGAGATAAAACAAGATCTAACGGAAATTTAAAAAGAAATGAACGATAGACTGAGAGGCTTAGAAGAAAAAGTAGGAAAAATATGAAACAAATGAAAAAGACATACAGGAAATAAAGGAGCGGCTGGAGAAAGCAGAGGAGAAAGTTAATGGGACTGCAGAAGCAATCCAAGCAATTCAAAGTATAAACCAAACAATGGAAAAGATGATGAAAAATCTCTCTGACAAAAGGGAAGGAAAAAAAGAAACAGAAAAAATGAAGAAGGATATGAAAGAACAACAAATGACTTTGGAAGCAACGCAGGATGCTTTGGCTATGATACAAATGAAGTTGCGAGAAAAACATTGAGGTTCAGGAATATCCCGCAAATAACAAATGAGGCTATTGAAAAAAGGATAGTGACGGCACTGGCAACTTGGCTACAACTAGAAGAATTGGATATTGAGACACGCATAGAGAACGCCTTCAGGGTTAATTCCAGGAAAGCAAGAGCAAACAACTGGCCAGGCGACTGCCTAGTAACTTTCACGACAATGTGGCTAAGAAATAAAATTATGCAGACCAAAAGGAAGAAGAAGTTAATCATGGAAATATTTGTGTTAAAAGAGATCCCCCCCAAGACTGATTCAAAAAAGAAGGAAATATCAGTTTATAACAAAAGCCCTTAAAGCAAAAAGAATCTTTTCCGGGTCTCCCCAGCCACTCTGGGCGGCTTCCAACAGAAGAATAAAACACAATAATATATTAAACATTAAAAGCCTCCCTGAACAGGGCTGCCTTCAGATGTCTTCTAAAAGTCTGGTAGTTGTTTTCCTTTTTGACATCTGTTGGGAGGGCGTTCCACAGGGCAGGCGCCACCACTGAGAAGGTCCTCTGCCTTCTCGATGGGAATATCCAGAGGGCTTGGCATTCTCCTTTAAAGGGAGATGGAGAAAGTTTGACTCAGCTGACTCTGCAGACAGATTCTACAGAACTTACTCCCAAGAACTTGGTGGGGACAAATCAAGATCAAAAAATGACCAGCTAAACAATGATGAAATGGAAGATGATGATGTAGGTGAAGAGGAATGTGAGGAGGGGGAGGAGGGGGAGGAGGAAGAGGAAGGGGGACAAAGGGACTGATTATTTGACTGACGATAATTAATTTTGCTCTCCTTTTCTCATTCTCTGACTCTTTTTATTTCTTTCCTCCTTTTGGTTTATCTCAGTCTTGAAATATCTTAATAGAATATTATTTTATCTGAATATTGACCTTAATAAATTTCAAATTTTAACGTGTAACAGACAATAAGAAATAAATATGAATCTAAAAATCATCTCTTGGAATGTAAACGGTTTGAATAATAAAAGAAATAAGATAGGACATATTCTAAGAAAACAAAATTGGGATGTAATTTGTCTCCAAGAGACACATGAAAACAAAAGACATGAAAGAGTATTAAAAAATGAGAAGTTAGGTATGGATTTTATTACAGCGTGTGATAAGAAAAAAAGGGGAGTAGTAATATATATATAAAGCAAATGGAATCCATAATTGGTTTGGAAAGATAAAGACGGCAGAGTAATAATAGTGAAAACTATAATAGAGGGGGTTCAGTGGATCTGGGTGGGATTATATGCGCCTAACGGGGGTAAAGTGACTTTTTAAAAAAAATAATAGAAGAACAGTTAATGAATTATGTAGGGGGGGGGAATTATACTGATGGGGGATCTAAATGGTGTAATTAATCCGGAATTAGACAAAACAATAATTAAAAAGAAAAAAAGGAGAACAAATTGCCAAAAATAAAATAAAATTCAGATATGACTGAAAATTTGGATTTGGTTGATGCATGGAGACACAAACATCCGATCCAAAAAGAATTTTCTTTTTTCTCAATGCGCCACCAAACAGCAAGTAGGATCGATACAATATGGGTTCCAAAAGAGATCTTATTAAAAATCCATAAAGCAGAGATTAAACCCCAAATAATTTCAGATCATAGCCCAGTAGAAATATTCTTAAAAGATGAAATTAAAGTTAGAAGATAGAGGCTAAATGAGTTCCTCTTGAATAATGAAAAAATAACCCAAGGAGCGAAGAAAGTGATGAAGGAATATTTTGAGGATAATAATAATGGAGAAGTAGACCCTCAAGTTGTGTGGGATGTCGGAAAAGCTGTGATAAGGGGCTATTTTATACAACAAAATTCAAGTATAAGGAAAGCAAGAGAAAAAAGAAGGAAGATTCAATGGAAGAAATAAAGGAAAAAGAAAAACTTTTATACAAAACAAATAAAAAAGAGATCATGCATGAAATAAAAATCTTGAGGAGCGAATATGAAAATTTGATCGATAAAGACATAGCACAACAAATTCAATTTTGGAAGTATAAAAATTTTGAATGGGCAAATAAACCAAGTAAATTATTAGCATGGCAAATAAAGGGAAAAAATAAGGAAAGAATCATAAATAGAATTAATTGAGACGGAAAGATTATAGATAAACCAAGTGAAATTATGAGAGCCTTCCATAAGTATTATGAATCATTGTACCAGAAGGAAAGGATAAGTGAAATATAAATTGATGGATTTGGTGGTGGTGGTGGGGAATTACCACAGCTGACACCAGAAAAAAACACTCTATTAAATAAAGAAATCACAATGTTAGAAATAAAAGAGGCAATAAAAGAGATGAAAAAAGGGAAAGCCCCTGGCCCTGATGGATTACCAATCGAATATTATAAAAATTTACAAGAAGAAATCCTGACCCCCCTAAAAAATCTAATGAATATAGCTCTCACAGAGGGAACCATACCGAAAACCTGGAAAGAGGCACAAATTATACTCCTCCCCAAATCAAATACAGAATCAGAAAGAATTAATAATTATAGACCAATCTCATTATTAAATACCGACTATAAAATCTTTGCAAAAATTCTAGCAAATAGATTAAATTTAATTTTGGAAGATACAATTCATAAGGACCAAGCGGGTTTCATCAAAGGCAGAAAAGCAATGGATAACATAAGGAACATAGTAAACATATTTGAATGCCTAGAGCAGTGTTTCTCAACCAGTGTGCCTCCAGATGTTTTGGGACTACAACTCCCATCATTCCTGACCACTGGTCTTGCTAGCTAGGGATGATGGGAGTTGTAGTCCCAAAACATCTGGAGGCACACTGGTTGAGAAACACTGGCCTAGAGAATAGAAGAGAAAAAAGCAGCAATTTTAGCTGTTGACGCAGAAAAAGCGTTCGATAGAGTCTCATGGCCGTTCATGCTAATAATAATAAAAGAGATAAAATTAGGCAACAAATTGGAAAGGGCAATTGGTACAAAATAATAATAATAATAATAATGGTTTCCCCAGCCACTCTGGACGGCTTCCAACAGAAAAATAAAATACAGTGATCTATTAACATTAAAAGCCTCCCTAAACAGGGCTGCCTTCAGATGTCTTCTAAAAGTCTGGTAGTTGTTTTCCTTTTTGACATCTGATGGGAGGGCGTTCCACGGGGCAGGCGCTACTACCGAGAAGGCCCCCTGCCTAGTTCCCTGCAACTTGGCCTCTCGCAATGAGGGAAGGCCCTCGGTGCTGGACCTCAGTGTCCGGGCAGAATAATGGAGGTGGAGAAGCTCCTTCAGGTATACTGGACCGAGGCCGTTTAGGGCTTTAAAGGTCAGCACCAACACTTTGAATTGTGCTCGGAAACGTACTGGGAGCCAATGTAGATTTTTCAAGACCGGGGTTATGTGGTCTCGGCGGCCACACACACAAGCCTGGACAGTCACCCAAATCCAAGAGGCAGAAGCCCTAGAAAACCAGCACGAGCACACAAACAAGTAAGAAAACAAATAAGCACACAAACTTTCTCACACACAGCCCCCAAAAGACAAAGCCACAAAACCTACAGAATGTCTCCCAAGCTCAGCTCACCTTCTGCTCCCTCCTCAGTCGCTGCACTCCAAACACTGTCTAGCTCCACCCAAAGCTAATCACCTGACTCCCCTGACTCCCCAGAAGGTCACTGCAAGGTCACCAGCCAGAAACAAACACACAAGCCTGGACAGTAGTAGATGCAGCAGTAGAACAGTGGGCCCAGCACTGCCAAACCAGACAAGAGTCCTGACCAGCCATGCCTCAGGCCCCAATCCAACAGTAGAAGATGAAACACACACCATGGTCAAGACTCCACATTAATTTTGTTGGTTCGTGCCAAGGCCAGGCATTCTTGATCATTATGGACTCCTTGTCAAAGTGGCTTGAGGTGGTGCCAGTCTCAGCAATGACCTCCACGGTCGTCATCTGGTCCCTGCTGTGGGTCTTTCTTCACCATACATGGCCTGCCAGACACCATCATGTCTGATCATGGAGTACAGTTCATGTCAGCCGAGTTCCAGAAGTTCATGGCTAACAACCTAATCCGGCATGTCAGAGCAGCACTGTTTCAACCATCAACGAATGGACAGGCTTAGAGAATGGTGAGGACCACCAAGGAATCCCTCATCCGGATTGCCCATGGGGACTGGAACAAGTGCCTAGTGGATGTCCTGCAGCAGCAGCACATCAAACCCTGCATTGCCACAGGTTGAAGCCTAGCAGAGCTCCTCATGAACCAAAAGCTGGAATTACTCCTGAATTGGCGGAACCCCAATCTTGCATCTGATTGACCTCTTGGCCGGGAGGCTCCAGCGGCACCCAAGTCCTTCACCCCTAAATACCCTGTCTACACCCAGAACTATGGGGATTGCCCTGCATTGCACTCCACCACTGTTAACAACAACAACAACAACAACAACAACAACAACAACAACAAATTATTTATACCCCGCCCTCCCCAGTCAAGACCAGGCTCTAGGCGGCTAACACCAATAAAATTACAATAAGACATAAAAAAGAAAACAATTAATTAAAATACAGATTAAAATACAATATTAAAATTTAAAATTTAAAATGCAGCCTCATTTAAAGTAGTCCATAAATCCAAACCATGAGGGAGGAAAACACAGGGGTCAGACTGAATCCAACCCAAAGGCCAGGCGGAACAGCTCTGCCTTGCAGGCCCTGCGGAAAGATGACAAATCCCGCAGGGCCCTGGTCTCCTGTTAAAGAGCATTCCACCAAGTTGGGGCCAATACTGAAAAGGCCCGGGCCCTAGTTGAGGCCAATCTAGCCACCTTATGGCTCGGGATCTCCAGAATATTGTTGTTTGTGAACCTTAAGGTCCTCCGCAGGGCATACCAGGAGAAGCGGTCCCGTAGGTACGAGAGTGACTGGGCCAGTCTTCTACAAGGCTGCCACAATGGATGTTCAGTTCCACTGCTAGCATGTGGACCAAACACGACGATGCCTGGCTGATGCCCCAGCTCCAGCCACTGCTACCACACCAGAACACAGGGACAAGGCGAATGACCAGCTTGGCTCACAGAGTGATGCACCTGGGGAGAACCCTGTGGCCCAGGGTAGGGCTGAGGAATGAGGCCCCAACACTGCACCACCAGACAGCGCAGAGTCAAGGACACCAGTGACACCCACGACACCAGCTGCAGCTCCATCAGCATCCCCAAGGACCCAAGGCAAGGAACTTCAGCACTCCCAGAGGGTGAGGCACTGCCCTCTCCACTTTGATGGCTATGTGTGTTGACATGGATGCAGTTTCAAGCCTAAGAGGGAGGGATGTTATCTATTCAGTGGTCTTTCGTTGCTTGAGCTTGAGTCTGCACTAAGGATTCTGAGCCCCTGGGTTCTGATTTGATACATGATATCCAATCACAGGACATTTCAGGCAGGCCCGGATTGCCCATTGACTCTAGTGGTGCATTGTGCCAGAGTGCCTGGGCAATCAGGGGGCGCTGAGGGGCGCCCCAGCAAGTGGGGGAGCTGCACGGCGGCCTCCTTTTTCCCTCCACCAGCCACGCCGGGAGAGCAGGGAGGTAAGCGAGCAGAACAAGGGCACTAGGACTCTGATTTGCTCTGCACCTCCAGGGTCATCCCTCACCCCGGCGCTGCGTTTCATTGGCAGAGATGACGCCACATGGCAGCACCTGTACCAATGAAACGCAGCGCCCTGTTGGTGGGAAGGAAACGGCCATGGACCCAGCAAGCGCCGGAGTAGCGGGAGACAGCCGGGAAGGACCTGGCGTGGCCCGGCGCGGCCTGCCCAGGCACCCTGGCCCTCTGGGAGAAGAGAGGAAGGCCGCACGGAGCAGCGGCGCCCCCTCCCCCACTCAATCTGGCATCGGACAGGCAGGCGGCCTCCGGCACAGCGCGGCCCCGCTGTGAGGCGTGGGGGCCACCGTGAGGCTCCCCCCGCCCCCGCCGCCTGGCACACCAGGTAAGAGCGTTCCTTTTTTTAAAGGGGGGGGTGCCCGAGGAATCCCTGCACCAGGGCATCCAATGACCTTAAGACGGCCCTGGTTTCAGGATTTGGGCTATTGCCATTGGCCCTTAAACTCTTAATATATGGTTCTCAGCTTGGGAGTTTAGGTAAACAAGCACAATGAGAGTGGGAGTGGCCTAGGCCTTCAGAAATGTCTGTAAGCATTTGCTTTGCCCATGTTGTCAAGTTCTGTTAGCTCAATAGAGGTCCTTGCTTCGTGGGAACCCACCTAAAATGCAATACCTATTTAGGAAGTGTTTCCAGTGAAGGAGAGCTCACCTTGGAGACCTGTGCAGATAAATGGAGGACTCTATTGTGACCTAGCTTTGGCGGTCTGGGTACTTGCTGTGGCACCAGATCAGGCCCACTGGTAGAGAGTGGGTTGCTATTGTCCACAGGTATTCTAACCCACATGCCAATAAGCCAGTTCACTATGTGAGTGGGCTTGCGGGCTTCTTTTTGATCATGGGCTTGTGAAACAGGAGTGAGATTCTGCTGTTGCACCAATCACCCAGCAGTCTCTCTGACCAAGTTGGCAGAAGTTGCCCCGGGAGTGCTATTCAAGAATCTCTCTCTCATGGGTGAATATAATAAGGACAGGTCTTTCAGCTGACCTGTTTTTATTGTCCCTGTTATAGCAAAGTCTTTTCTTTCCTCACCATAGAAGCTAAATCAATTCAGCAGATCAGGAAAGCTGAATTGAATATCTCTGTTTCCCTAGGGTGGCCGGATGCAAAGGAGGGCAGCACTCTGCTCTGGCTTCAGAGTGCATTCAGCTGGTGCAGACTCAGGACAGGTCCCCACTGCAGTGCAATTCTTCAGCATCATAGGGTATCTTACCAATTTCCTTTTGCAGTTGGTCATTTCTGTTGGCACGAAACCGCAGTTCCTCTGATATCATTTGAGCTGCAGCGAGTATTTGGAAGTCTAAAAGATTTGAAACAGTTGGCATTTTTAAGTTAAATCGGGAAGCATAGAAATAGATGTGTTTAATTAAGAACGGTCGGGGAGACGATTAATTTAGAAGAAGGAAGTCACTCCTGAAGTGTCTAGTTTAAAATACCAAACGAAACAAGAGTCAAGAATGGAAAGAATACATAATGTTATTTTGGCTGTACGTGGAACAGTTTACTTATTTACTGCATTTAAGAGCTCGGAGAGTAACTAACTGCTTTCCGACAAGATACGGGGCGTAAGAACAAAGAGGAAATAATATCCCAGGGGAAAGCAAACACAGGCAGATACAGTGCTACACGCAAAAACCACTTCCGCATCCCACGGAGGTGGAGTTGTGGGCGGGACCCATCTGCACTCTCGCGATGGGGCTGGAAGCCCAGCCCCTTCGTGTGTAGGGAGTTCCTGCCTGCGTCACGCCCAAGCCGACCAATAAGGTCGGCTGCGGCGCAGGATCTCACCCCCCTTTTTAAACAAACAGAGGCGGGAACTTGGCCTCTTTGCCCGCTCACCCCTCAGCCATTCGGATCACCCACCCGCCCACCCTTTAGGCTAGGCTGACGCTGCTGTGGACTCCGGTTGGTCGCCCTGGTTGGCCAGGGGGCCTGGTAGGACTTTTCCCCACTTGGGCTAGCCAGGATGGGTTTTTTCGCCTACCTCATAGCAATTCGTCACAACTTTGGTTTGGCGGTTAGGCATTGGAAATTAGCATAATTACGTCATCATCTGCCCAGAGAGTAGTCAAATATTCTGATAATGTTTGGGGGGCGGAGCTTGTCCTGAGCCTACGGAGGTCAGGGCCTAAGGCATGCCCCCACGGCAGCCACAGAAGGGGTTCTGGTAGATGTACATCACTGGGCACCTTGCTGGTGGTTACCTGCTCACAGACTGCAACACACGGGTTGCAGTCAGATTTAG
This sequence comes from Zootoca vivipara, assembly GCF_965207765.1. Taxonomy (NCBI): domain Eukaryota; kingdom Metazoa; phylum Chordata; class Lepidosauria; order Squamata; family Lacertidae; genus Zootoca; species Zootoca vivipara. The sequence continues at coordinate 74,934,205 of NC_142583.1, forward strand.
TGGTTAGGTTCCAATGCTCAACATCCGTAACCAATAAAGTTGTGGCCTTTTCGCCCAATTTAAAATCTATTCAGTGTGTCGTGTGTTTTATTTCATGGGAAGAGGGGTCATGGCCACACAATCCCCAGTTTAACAAAGAAAAATTCAAATAATTTTTTTTTCCATTTTAAACAACATACAAAAATAAATGAACAATAAAATAAAATAAAATAAAAGGGAAATAGAAGGGGAAAAAAGAAGGGGAAAAAATCCAATATCAAATCTTATTTCTTAACATTGTAGACTTCCTCGCATCTCCCTCCTTGAGTTCATTTTTTATAACTAAATCATGCAGTTTTCATATATATCAATACTATCTCAAAATCTATTAATTCTAACACCATACCTTATTTCTTAAACATTATTTTTTTAAACATTTATCACTACATAAATCCTTCTCACTTAAACTATTACTAAACTATACCCAATTTGCTCCTAAACCCTGATTTTAATAACATTCTAATTCTCTTAACTTTTATTTTACTCCAAAGCCAATATTCCCTACCCAAAAATATTCATACAATCAATTTCAATATCTTCTATTTATAATCCCACATTTAAAACTAATTCAATCCCCCCTCCCTTGGAATCAGTGTCTCCAGAAATTTCCGCTAGCTCCTTAGAACATTCCAGATTCAGACCATCTTTATCCATCCCAAGAAATCTTCCCTTGCGGGAACAACGAAATTACTTGGTTGCTACATCCACTCAGATAAAGCATTCCGCATAATCCAAAATTACAAAACCTAATTAAAAACAGTAAATATAATACAAATAACAAGTAAAATAAGATGACTTCAAAGTCCAGGCTTTCCATTTAAGGCCAAAATCGCTCTAGAGAAGAAACTGTTCCTGAGACGGCTCGTTCTTGCCTGCATAGTTCTATATCTCTGTCCCGATGGCAGGAGCTGAAAAAAATGGTGACCAGGGTGCGTTGGATCTCTTGATATGTCTAGTGCTTTTCTATGGCACCTGGTGGTATAGATTTGTTCTAAGGTGGAGAGTGAGCAGCCAATAATGCTCTCTGCTGTTTTAATAATTCTACACAGCCCTGCTCTGTCCTGGGAAGTACAGCTTCCGTACCACACACATAAACCGTACGTGAGCACGCTCTGTATGGAACAGTGATAGAAGGCAAGCAGCAGCTTTTGTGGAAGATGGTTTTTCCTTAAAATTCTCAAAAAATACAGTCTCTGCTGCGCCTTCTTCACAAGCCCCCTTGTATTAACACTCCAGGACAGATCCTCCTGTAACTCAATGCCTAGAAATCTAAACGTTGTTACCCTCTCCACACAAATTCCGTCAATCAAAAGTGGCTGGACCTCGTTCTTCTGTCTCCTAAAGTCCACCACAAGCTCCTTAGTTTTCTTTGTGTTTATGAGCAAGTTGTTGACTCTGCACCACTCTGTCAACCGCTCCACCTCATCTCTATACTCAGTTTCACCCTCCTTATCAGAGATGAGCCCGAACACGGTTGTGTCATCTGCAAATTTGACAACCCTATTTCTAGGGTGGGCAGCGACACAATCATACGTATAAAGAGTATAAAGGAGCGGACTAAGTACGCATCCTTGTGGTGTTCCTGTGTTAGTCCTAAGCATGTTAGACATATAAGGACCCAACCGGACCCTCTGGGAGCGATCTGAGAGAAAGTTCAGTATCCACCCACAGAGCGATAGTGGGAGCCCCGGATTTCCTAGTTTAGTTATCAGATGTCGCGGTAGAATGGTATTGAATGCCAAGCTGAAATCTACAAAAAGCAGTCTGACATAGCTCTCCCGCTGCTCCAAATGTGCAAGAACAGCTTGGAGGGCAATCACCACGGCATCCTCTGTTGATCTTTTCGTTTTGTAGGCAAAATGGAATGTGTCCAATCCCTCTGGTAGGCAGGCAATGACATAATTTCGTACCAGCTTTTCAAAGCACTTCATAATTATGGGTGTAAGTGCTACTGGACGAAAGTCATTCGGATTCTCCGGATTGGATTTTTTTGGTACTGGAACAATAATAGAGGACTTCAGGCAAGATGGGACAGTAGCCTGGGCTAGGGATTGATTTAAAATCCCAGTGAAGACTCCTGCTAGTTGGTCTGTGCAGTCTCTCAAGACCCTTCCAGCTACTCCATCTGGCCCTGTAGCCTTCCTTGAGTTGATTCCCTTCAGCACCTTCCTCATCTCTCCTTCCTCCATGTTGAATACCACATTCCTTTGCACCGATGATGGCGACAGTGGTGATGGTGGCCTAGCCTCCGCAGGTGTCGCTGCAGATGTTGCTTCAAAGCGGGGGGGGAAAGACATTCAACTCCTCTGCGAGGGATGCCCCTCCCTCGTCCACCAAGGAATCTTTGGATTTTTGCCCTGTCAATTCCTGTACACCTTGCCACACCTGCCTGGTGTTATTCCTCTGTAGGTGATCCCCCAGCCGCTGTCTGTACGCCTCTTTGGCCACCCGGATACCTCTCTTTAAATCCGCTCTGGCTGAGCTGTACAGCATCCTATTTCCACTTCTAAAGCAGTATTTCTTGCCTTTAGCAACCCCTGTACCTCCCTTGTCATCCAGGGCTTCCTGTTTGGGTAGATCGTTATCCGGCGCCTCTGTGTTACATTGTCAGTGCAGAACCTGATGTAATCCAGCACTTCCTCAGTAAGAGTCTCTACGTCCTGTTGGTTAAACACCTCCCAGTCTGTGTCATGAAAACAGTCCAATCTATACATTTCATTTATTTGATAATATTGCGGGCTAGACAATGCTACCATTCAGTGGAACCCAAAGGGTGCTCATCAATGGCTCCTCCTCATCCTGGAGAGTAGTGACTAGTGGGGTGCCACAAGGTTCTGTCTTTGGCCCAGTCTTATTCAACATCTTTATCAATGACTTGGATGGTGGGCTTGAGAGCATCCTGAGCAAGTTTGCAGATGACACCAAATTGGGAGGGGTGGCTAATACCCCAGAGGACAGGATCATAGAATAATAGAATCATTTGCACCTTTCATTTTTTTTGCCCAAGTGTAGTACTTTACATTTCTCCTTGTTAAAATTCATCTTGTTTGCTTTGGCCCAGGTGTCTAATCTGTTAAGGTCATTCTTAAGCGTGATTCTGTGATTTTGAATGCTTGGTCATCTGTTCCAGGAAGGCATCATCTGTGTCCTCAGTTTGGCTTGGGGATCTATAGTAAACTCCCAAAATGAGATCACTGTTATTTTTCTCCCCCTTAATTTCGACCCAGATACACTCAACTTGGCTTTGAAGTTTTAAATCCTGGATCTCTTCACAGGTATACACATCCTTGACATATAACACTACTCCTCCTCCTTTCCTGTTTGGTCTATTTCTCTTAAATAGATTATATCCCTCTATTACTGCATTCCAATCATGAGACTCATCCCACTAGGTTTCAGTGATGCCTATTATGTCGTATTTAGTTTGTTGTACCAAGAGCTCAAGTTCATCTTGTTTATTTCCCATGCTCTGTGCATTAGTATACATTGAAGACCATTGATCATTCCCCCATGTCTCTTATTTATCACACTTCAAAATGACCTTAACAGATAAGACAACTGGGCCAAAGCAAACTTAATGCAGCAGCTAAAAAAGCCAATGCAATTCTGGGCTGCATCAATAGGAGTATAGCATCTAGATCAAGGTGTAATGAAATAACCCTAGGATGATATATTTGGTCACAGCCTGGATGTATGAGGGTTAATGCATCTCCTACCCTGAGTTACATCATATGCTTTTGGGGGCGGGGTTATGAACATTCTATGAGGGAAAAAAGAGTGGTTATGACAGTTGGGAGAGAGAGGGAGATGAAGCAGGAGGGTGTGAGCTTGGGTGATGGTAGAATAGGTTTATAGTGTTAGGTGAGGAATTGGTGAGGTCATAGCTGCCAAGTCTCCCGTTTTCCCCGGGAAACCCCCGTTTTTAAAGCCATTTCCCGCTGTCATCCCGATTGGGGTAATATCCCGTAATTCCCACGTAATTTTAATTTTTTTTGCAAACCAAGCCAGGAAGTGTGCGCGCGAGTATCACTCTTTACTTTTTCCTATCTCTATGGACACGCAAAGTTGCAAACAGAGCCAGGAAGTGCGCGCGAGAGTATCACTCTTTACTTTTCCTATCTCTATGGACACGCTCACTCGGTCTTCCTGGCTCAGTCTTCCTGGCTCCGCGTTTCCTTTTGCAGCTCGGGACCAGGAAGAGCGTGTGGTGATTCTTGCGCTTGTCCTCCGGCCAAGCGCCTTTCCTTCCTGGTCCCCAGCAACTGTTCCCTTGTGCTGCGGTGCCTCTGGTGAGTGCAGAAGCCACGACGGGCTCAAGGTCCTAATTTTGGGGGGAGGCGCTTCTTGCCCGCTAAACTTTGCTTTGTGCTGGGGAGGGAAATAGCTACAACTTCAGTACAAATGTTGGCAGCAGCAAATTTCTATTTTTAAACTCCTCTTTGCTGTGGCTTCATCAGTTTCTGCATCCCCCCCCAAAAAAAACACTTCTTTATATAAAGTTGTTGGCATGAGGGTCCTAACATAATCTTCTTAGGGGTGGAATGAAGGTTGCTGAAGTTCTTAAGGTTTTTGGTTTCTAAGTTGGATTATTTTTTTTAAAAAAAGAAAAATACATATTTAAATTTTAATTTGAGTCATGGAAGAAACAGATGTATTCTCTCCAGCCCAGGTATATATAGCAGAGTTTTAAATGACTAATTTAGAGGTCAGAGAGATAAACAACTACCTGACATTTAGAAAATACTGTATTTTAGACAGGGGGAAGAGGGATTTATCCAGACTGTGCAGTATAACATGAGACCACATATGTTTTGGGGAGCTATGTTAGCTGATATTACAAATCAAAACAAATAAGCAGATTTTAATTTGCCCATTTGGTGCTTGGATGTTCCTTAAAAACATCTCTTCTTGTATCTACAGAACTCATTGTAATTTACACTCATTTACATGTGAAAAGGATCTAGGAGTCCTGGTAGACCACAAATTCTATGACCCTTGAATTTTTTTTTAAAAAAAACTGCATTGATAAAACAGGTCAAATTTTGCAGAGATTCTTGGTCTTCTGAGTATAAGGTATTTTTTGTTATTTTGTGTGTAAATAGGTTGCAATTGATAATGAAGATTATGGGGTTAAGCCAAAGGTCTTGTGGAAAAGGTGGGTTTTGAAGAGAGTTTTGAAGGAATATTTGAGGGGATATTGCATCACAGCTGAAAATAATACTGAGCTTTTAAAATTAGAAACCCTCTTAACTTTTAGAGATTGTTTCTGCTGAATTACTACCTCTCTTTCTCTCTCCACATGGATGTAATAATGACATGCGCAGAAGTGATTTTTCTTTCGGTGCCCAGACATGGGCAGAGCTGGCACCAGAAGTCGCTTCTGTGCATGTCCAGACATGTGCAGAAATGACTTCCAGTGCCACGCTGCTGGGTGAGTGCTGCTGCTCCCTTATTTTTCAAATCGGAACTTGGCAGCTATGGGTGAGGTTTGAAACTATATGTTTAACAAGAACAGTTCCATTGAAACCACATGCTTGTACACATGAACCTTGAATGCAACCATTAAGATCTTAAGACATTAAAGGTTAAATTAAAGTTCCATCTGTACTATCGTCTGTGTGACCTTTCCAGCAGAGGTATCTAGTGGTCATCTGGTGGGGATACTCATTAAAAGGACAAAACCCCTTATTTACGGCAGAAAGGATAGGTTGTTGTCCTTTGAGTGCACCGAGAGGAGGAGGAAGAGGGAGGCTGGTTCAAGGGTGACACAGAGTTTCCTTGGGAGGGAGGAAAGCTTCGCAGTGGGGAAAGCTCAAGAAAGGAGAACCCCTTACTGGTGTGTACACTAGGAATAGTCTCATATCCACCTCAGAGCTTTAAAAGATTCCGTGCCATGTTTTGGGCTGGAAGAGTACTCTCATTTTATCTTTAAACCCCAAGCGTTGCAAGGGGGTTTATAAGGAGAATAACTGGGGTAGTGGGAGGTGAACTTTACATCAGGACATCCCCATTAAATCCTTTCATAATCTGAGAAGCAAGTTGTACAATAAAGACGGAAAGTAGAGGACTACCGTCACATTTTTGGTGGCAGCGTTTTGATCGAAATTCAAAGCTCACACGCCTAGTTTGGTTTGGTTTTGTCAGGAATTTCCTGTGAGGAAAATGACACACGTAAAAAAAACCCAGAGAGGCAAAAGGAGATGAAAGAGCAGATTGGATGGAGGAAAGAGAAAACCCTAATTCAGAACTACAGATTTTGAAAATCCGATTAGAGATGGCTAAAGTTGAGGCAGAAAAAGAGAAAGATAGAGTAGCTGCTGAGGAGAGAATGCAGTCAGAAAAATTAAAAGTACAATTAGAAGAGGAGAGAGTGGCTATGGAGAAGGAAGTGCAGGCGGCGAGATTAAGGCTGGAGGAACTACGGCTAAGGGCAGGATTACCTCAGAACCCAGTTACTAATGATAGTACCTCCATTAGTTTGAAGAGATTCCCAAAATTTGTAAAAGGGAATGACTTAGCCAAGCCACAACAGGAGGTTAGTGTCATCACCCGAGCGCAAGCTCAGGCGATAGAGAGTCACCCACCAGCCACTATTGAAAGGCCTGAAGTTGCTGAGGAAAGCACCTCACAGTACAACATGCCCATAGCTCAAGAACATAGTAATCAGTTCTTGGAGGAGCAAGAAGGGGATATAACATCCAAAGAACTTTGGGGGAAAGCCCAAACAACTGATGCACAGCTGTATATAGAGGATCCCTGTGTATTCAAGATTATTGATGAGGGTTGTTCCCAAGGTGGGATGGGCTTTTCTAAGGAGATTAAAACAAACTTAGTGAATGTTTTAACGCAAACAGCTATGAAGGAGGTATTGTCGATGAGCGGACGTATTTATTCAGAGACTACAGAGAACTTGTTGCAAGCTGAAAAGCTTATTAAAAAGACAAAGGAAGCGCCAAGCTCGTTTGTGATAACTTATCCTTACCACCGACATTACAGCTTGGATGAGCGTTGGCACCCATTTGTGTTGAGATTTGAATTAATTATTCAAGCAAGCAAGGTTTACAGCCCTTCTGAAATGGTAGTTGGACAGCAAACTAGTGCACTTTGAAGCCTATTACTGCCTGAATGGAAGGAGGAAGAGAGCATAGAACGTCCAGTGATTGTAGCTAGCATACAGGAGCTGCATAGCTATTTGCCAGAGATTAAAAGGCAAGCTGTTAGCAAAGTGCAAAAGGACACAACAATGCTTGAAATCAGGTGAAGAATACCAATTTAGGCATGGGAATCTAATGTATGACAAAAGAGCAGCTCGAAGATGCACATATGCTCTTCATTCGTCGTCTGGTTGCACTGCTGATGCTGAACATGATCCTGTTAGGATTCGTAAACAAAGAGAGGTCCACAGGAAAATGATTGCCAGAAAGCGAGAACGGGTTAAGATTTACCTGCGCTGTACGGTTGTACGGATAGAATTGTACCAGTAACAGAGTACAAACTGCAACATTGAAGTTGATTTGTCAGCGCAAACAGTTGCTTTTCGAGTGAGGCTGGACTGTCATTTGAGCATCCAAGCAAAGACTGTGACAAGTGTAACTACTCAAATAGGAGGAGGAGAACTTTTTAAAAACTCCAATGTAGAAAGCAGAACAATATGACCTATCTTCAGTTGCATCGGTTTGAGGCTGATGAACTGCTCATCGCGGAGCCAGTTTAAGTGCAGTGCAGTGAAGGAAAAGCGACGCGGCAGGAAGAGGAAAAGGAATGAATTAAAGTGCAGCAAGTTTCTTCCAGTGCAGAGTCGTCAGAAGCTCAACTGACAATTGCAGCTGGAGACGTTCTTATGTGCCACTTGTTGAGACTTATTCCTTCAAAATCATTATTGACTTTTGGGAGAAGGGTTTCTTTTTGTTTATTAGGTGTTGCAAGAAGAATTGTAGAGAACGAATTCCTTCCTCATTTGGGAAGACCAGGGGAAAGAGAATCGCACCACGTTATTGGGGGCAATGGATTCAACCTACAAGAAAGAAGATGCCACCTAAACATTAGGAAGAACTTCCTGACAGTAAGAGCTGTTTGACAGTGGAATTTGCTGCCAAGGAGTGGGGTGGAGTCTCCTTCTTTGGAGGTCTTTAAGCGGAGGCTTGACAGCCATCTGTCAGGAATGCTTTGATGGTGTTTCCGGCTTGGCAGGGGGTTGGACTGGATGGCCCTTGTGGTCTCTTCCAACTCGATGATTCTGTGCGTTGCATTCCACATAGAGCTAAGCAGGACCTTATGTCACTGCCAGGATTTCTCCTTGCGCAATGCAATCTTCAGCCCCTTTCCCTCCAATCTGTTCTGAAGTTTCCCCCCACCCTGGAGAGCAGCTTTGGTGATGGCATGCAGGGAGAAGTGGGGGCAACGTTCCCTTGTGCTAGTGCTAGAATCTTGCACTAGCACAAGCATTGTGAATTACAGTGTGATGGGGGAGGGCAGCATTTCTAGTGGGGAGATGTGAGAATCGCAATCGTCTGCTTTTCTTCCTGCTGAGCAATGGAAAGATGCTAAACTCTGCTGGGTGACGAGTTTCATTGAATATATGCATTGCTCACTCAATATGAATCCCAAATTGAATTACAGGAATTGAAGTCTGTTTAAATTAAACATGTTCTAGCAAAAGTAAAGATTTCTATATAAAATGCTTACCATCCTTGTCCTTATAGCTTGGATCAATTCCAACAACAGTTTTTCGAATCATATCTATTCCCTTTTGAAACTCTTCTCTTTTTTTCATTTCCTTCTGATCTAAGAAGGAGGTAGGTAGAAAAGAAATGAATAAATTGTGTTTTAGTTCACTAGCCTGATGACCTGGGGGAGGGGATACTTGGTTTCAAACTGCTGTTAATATTGAATTTTAAATGCGGACTTGTAACATGTCCCGGGACCTTAGGGAGAAGGGTGAATAAAAAAATCAAATCAACAAAAACATGACTATGACTTCTATTAATATTCTCTGCTCTCAGGCCTTATATTTGCCTTGACTTTGGCTGCCCTGGTGGTCTGAAGTCCTGTTTCCATTTGGCCTGTTGCCAAGCTGCCTCATGCCCTACTGTATGCTTAAAATATGCAAATTCTGGGATCATTTTGTTCCCTCCCCTGAGCTTTGATTACCTTGGAGTGCCCTTTAAGAACGAATTAGCTAGGCAAATAGGTCATCTATTCAGTGCTATTTTTCTAGAAAAGATGGTGCTGGAACTCAGCATGAATGCCTCCCTTGTTCTCTTAGAATGGCAACGGCGCCCACCTGAGAGGGGCCGGAACTGAGTCTTGATGAATTTCGGCTGAAAAAAGCCCTGCATATATCTCAATAGTTAGATAGGCTGTGGACCCACCCACTTTGGCCATGGCCTTATCCTTTGCAGCCTGGTTCCCCCAAGCACTTTCTTTCCTTCAGGGGACTAGAGCCCTAGCAGAGAAAAGGAGGTGCTGGAACTCAGCATGAATGCCTCCCTTGTTCTCTTACAATGGCAAGCGTAAGTGGGAACAAGACATAGGATATGAAATAGAGGCAAGAGATTGGGGAAAATTTTGGGTGAAAAATATACATTTCACAGCGTCTTATAACATAAGAGAGAACTTTTTGAAGCTTCACTACTGATGGTACCTGGCGCCAGATAGGTTAGCGAAAATGAATAAAAATACAAACAACAAATGCTGGAGGTGCATTAGGTCCAGTCGTGACCGACTCTGGGGTTGCGGCGCTCAGCTTGCTTTATTGGCTGAGGGAGCCAGCGTACAGCTTCCGGGTCATGTGGCCAGCATGACTAAGCCGCTTCTGGTGAACCAGAGCAGCGCATGGAAATGCCATTTACCTTCCCACTGGAGTGGTACCTATTTATCTACTTGCACTTTGACGTGCTTTCGAACTGCTGGGTGGGCAAGAGGTGGGACCGAACAACGGGAGCTCACCCCATTGTTAGGATTCGAACCGCCGACCTTCCAATTGGCAAGCATGAGGTTCTGTGGTTTAGACCACAGCACCACCCGTATCCCGGACTGTTTTCCTTAGAGATCCTCAACTCCTCCTTGGCCTTGGGATCACTACTGCCCTTTCCTGTCAGAGTATCCCCTCTGAGGACCCTTTCCCCCTGTAAACAGCTTGTGGGACTGTGTCTTGTCGATTTTAACACAGTTCTGCAATTCAGAACCTTAGAGCATGTAAGGTACTGAGAGTTCTTCTCAGCTCTACCACCTGTCAGAACATACTCTCCTGACAGAATCCAACTCACAGAACGAATTCCTCTCTCCCACTCCCTCACTCCACTCCAACTGCCTCCCTTGGAATGCTGGCCAAGCGGGCGCTGTTGTTAGTTAAGTGTTTGCTGGCGGGGGGGGGGCACACTCGATGACTCAACCTGCTCAGAGAAGAAACTTTTCCATCACAGGGTTCTTCCACAAGCAAATGAGGATTAGTTGGGAAAGGAGGAGAGAATTGCAAGCTGAGAAAGGGAATTGCCCAGGGTGTCCCAGGGACTTGTGTTAGCCTGTGCTTCTGTTCCAAGTGCTGGAACTCATAGAATCATAGAATCATAGAATCATAGAATCATAGAGTTGGAAGAGACCACAAGGGCCATCCAGTCCAACCCCCTGCCAAGCAGGAAACACCATCAAAGCATTCCTGACAGATGGCTGTCAAGCCTCTGCTTAAAGACCTCCAAAGAAGGAGACTCCACCACACTCCTTGGCAGCAAATTCCACTGCCGAACAGCTCTTACTGTCAGGAAGTTCTTCCTAATGTTTAGGTGGAATTTTCTTTCTTGTAGTTTGAATCCGTTGCTCCGTGTCCGCTTCTCTGGAGCAGCAGAAAACAACCTTTCTCCCTCCTCTATATGACATCCTTTTATATATTTGAACATGGTTATCATATCACCCCTTAACCTTCTCTTCTCCAGGCTAAACATACCCAGCTCTCTAAGCCGTTCCTCATAAGGCATCGTTTCCAGGCCTTTGACCATTTTGGTTGCCCTCTTCTGGACACGTTCCAGCTTATCAGTATCCTTCTTGAACTGTGGTGCCCAGAACTGGACACAGTACTCCAGGTGAGGTCTGACCAGAGCAGAATACAGTGGTACTATTACTTCCCTTGATCTAGATGCTATACTCCTATTGATGCAGCCCAGAATTGCATTGGCTTTTTTAGCTGCTGCATCACACTGCTGACTCATGTCAAGTTTGTGGTCTACCAAGACTCCTAGATCCTTTTCACATGTACTGCTCTCAAGCCAGGTGTCTCCCATCCTGTATTTGTGGCTTTCATTTTTTTTGCCCAAGTGTAGTACTTTACATTTCTCCTTGTTAAAATTCATCTTGTTTGCTTTGGCCCAGTTGTCTAATCTGTTAAGGTCATTCTGAAGTGTGATCCTGTCCTCTGGGGTGTTAGCCACCCCTCCCAATTTGGTGTCATCTGCAAACTTGCTCAGGATGCCCTCAAGCCCATCATCCAAGTCATTGATAAAGATGTTGAACAAGACTGGGCCCAAGACAGAACCCTGTGGCACCCCACTAGTCACTACTCTCCAGGATGAGGAGGAGCCATTGATGAGCACCCTTTGGGTTCGGTCAGTAAGCCAGTTACAAATCCACTGAATGGTAGCATTGTCTAGCCCACATTTTACCAGCTTCTTTACAAGAATATCATGGGGCACCTTGTCAAAGGCCTTGCTGAAATCAAGATAGGCTACATCCACAGCGTTCCCTTCATCTACCAGGCTTGTAATTCTGTCAAAAAATGAGATCAGATTAGTCTGACATGACTTATTTTTCAGGAACCCATGCTGACTTTTAGTGATCACAGAGTTTCTTTCTAGGTGCTCACAGACTGTTTGCTTAATGATCTGCTCTAGAATCTTTCCTGGTATTGATGTCAGGCTGACTGGGCGATAATTGTTTGGGTCCTCTCTTTTCCCCTTTTTGAAAATAGGGACAACATTTGCCCTCCTCCAGTCTGCTGGAACTTCGCCTGTTCTCCAGGAATTTTCAAAGATTATTGCCAGTGGTTCTGAAATCACCTCTGCCAGTTCTTTTAATACTCTTGGATGTAGTTCATCTGGCCCTGGAGACTTGAATACATCTAAACTAGCCAAGTATTCTTGTACTACCTCCTTACTTATTCTGGGCTGTGTTTCCCCTGCTGAATCATCTGCTCCATATTCTTCAGGTCGGGCGTTGTTTTCTTTCTTGGAGAAGACTGAGGCAAAGAAGGCATTGAGGAGTTCTGCCCTTTCTCTGTCCCCTGTTTGCATTTCACCATCTTCTCCTCTGAGTGACCCGACTGTTTCCTTGTTTTTCCTTTTGCTACGGACATACCCATAAAAGCCCTTTTTGTTGCTTTTAACCTCTCTGGCGAGCCTGAGTTCATTCTGTGCTTTAGCTTTTCTGACTTTGTCTCTACACGTGCTGGCTATATGTTTGAATTCCTCTCTGGAGATTTCCCCCCTTTTCCATTTTTTGTACATATCCCTTTTAAATCTTAACTCAGTCAAAAGTTCTTTAGATAGCCAGCCTGGCTTCTTTAGGCACCTTCCATGTTTCCGTCTCATTGGTATTGCCTGAAGTTGTGCTTTTAATATCTCCCTTTTAACAAACTCCCAACCATCATGAACTCCCTTCCCTTTTAGTATTACTGTCCATGGGATTTCACCCAGCGTTTCCCTAAGTTTTCTGAAGTCGGCTTTCTTAAAGTCTAGAATTTGGACCTTAGAATGCTTGGTTGCTCCTTTCCGCTGGATAATAAACTCCAGAAGAGCATGGTCACTCCCACCTAATGATCCTGCCACTTCTACCCCACTAACCAAGTCATCACTATTGGTTAGGACCAGATCTAAAATGGCTGATCCTCTTGTTGCTTCTCCCACTTTCTGGACAATGAAGTTGTCTGCAAGGCCAGTGAGGAATCTGTTCGACCTTATGCTCTTGGCTGAGTTTGACATCCAACAAATATCAGGATAGTTGAAATCCCCCATTACTACTATCTCACTTCCTTTGGAATGCTTGGCCATCTGTTCCAGGAAGGCATCATCTGTGTCCTCAGTTTGGCTTGGGGATCTATAGTAAACTCCCACAATGAGATCACTGTTGTTTTTCTCTCCCTTAATTTTGACCCAGATACTCTCAATTTGGCTTTGAAGTTTTAAATCCTGGATCTCTTCACAGGTATACATATCCCTAACATATAAAGCTACTCCTCCTCCTTTCCTGTTTGGTCTATTTCTCTTAAATAGATTGTATCCCTCTATTACTACATTCCAGTCATGAGACTCATCCCACCAGGTTTCAGTGATGCCTATTATGTCATATTTAGTTTGCTGTACCAAGAGCTCAAGTTCATCTTGTTTATTTCCCATGCTCTGTGCATTAGTATACAGACATTGAAGACCGTTGATCATTCCCCCATGTCTCTTATTTAAGGATATTTTCGTCCCACCACTAGGTCTGCATGCTGCTTGCTCCATTTGGTCCTTGACATTTGGATGATCATCTTCAGCATTTGATAGACTCCTACCTTCAGGACCACTGTCTCCCTCCCCCCCATAAGTCAGTTTAAAGCCCTCCTGATGAGGTTTTTGAGTTTTGTGGCAAAAACATTCCTCCCAACTTTTGTGAGGTGCAGTCCATCACTTGCCAGAAGTCCATCTTCAAGAAACTGCAGACCGTGATCTAGGAATCCAAACCGTTCCTGTTTGCACCATTTGCGAAGCCAGTTGTTCACTTCCCCTATTTTTCCCTCTCTCCCTGGGCCATGTCGTTCAACTGGAAGGACAGAAGAGATGACAATTTGTGCATCTAATTGCTTCAACTTCCTGCCCAGAGCCTCATAATCATTTTTGATCTTCTGTAAGCTATGGCTTGCAGTGTCATTGGTTCCCACATGCACCAAAAGGAAGGGGTATTTGTCGGTGGGTTTTATGATTCCTTGCAGCCGTTCTGTTACATCTTTGATCTTGGCCCCAGGTAGACAGCACACCTCTCGAGACATCTTGTCAGGCCCACAGATCACTGCTTCTGTACCCCTCAGTAGGGAATCCCCTATCACCACTACACGCCTCTTCATAGGCTTGGTTGGGATTCTTCCATGTGCTGTCCCTTCCAAGGTTACCTGCATATTCCCGGAGGACTGACTTTGCTGCTCGTCTTCATATTCCTCATCAACTGTGATGAGGGAGAGATCCTCAGGTGGAGTCTGTTCCTCGTCTTCCATGAGCACTTCAAAACGGTTGTGTAATTCTAAGCACTCAGAGCGATCCCTGGGCCTCCTACTTCTATGAGTCACGTTCCTCCATACATCTGGCTGCTGTGTTGGGGAACTGACCTCCTCCTCAGGGAGATCCCCTGTCTCCTCCTTGGTGCAGACAGTGTGCTCTGCTGCATCCAAGAAAAGCTCCAGCTCTTTAATTCTCTGGAGCGTAGATACACGCCCCTGAAGCTGCTGCACCTTCTCTTCCAGAAGGGCAACCTTGTTTTCTAGTAGGGCAACCAACTTGCAATTGTTGCACGTGTAGCTACCCACATCCTTTGGCAAGAAAACAAACATTGCACAGGAATTGCAGGTGACAACGGTTGTTCCCTCCACCTCCATCTTGAAAACCTTGAAAACCTTGAAGTCAAGGGGGAAAGAGGAAGAGGCCTAGGTTCCCCCTAACAAACGTGTGAGACTTGCTGCCCTAGGTGAAAAAGATGGGACAAACTGCGCGCGCCGCTAGGCGCGCGCCGCTGCACTCCAAGCTCTGACTAGCTCCGCCCACAGCTAATCACCTGTCCCTCCTGACTCCCACTTCTAGGTGAAAGGTCACAGCCAGAAACAAACAAGGTCACAGCCAGAAACAAACACCCACACAAGCCTGGACAGTCACCCAAATCCAAGAGGCAGCAGCCCTAGAAAACCAGCACAAGCACACAAACAAGTAAGAAAACAAAAAAGCACACAAACTTACTAACACACCGCCCCAAAAGACAAAGCCACAAAACCTACAGAGTGTCTCCCAAGCTCAGCTCACCTTCTGCTCCTTCCTCAGTCTCTGCACTCCAAGCTCTGACTAGCTCCGCCCACAGCTAATCACCTGTCCCTCCTGACTCACACTTCTAGGTGAAAGGTCACAGCCAGAAACAAACAAGGTCACAGCCAGAAACAAACACCCACACAAGCCTGGACAGTCACCCAAATCCAAGAGGCAGCAGCCCTAGAAAACCAGCACAAGCACACAAACAAGTAAGAAAACAAAAAAGCACACAAACTTACTAACACACAGCCCCAAAAGACAAAGCCACAAAACCTACAGAGTGTCTCCCAAGCTCAGCTCACCTTCTGCTCCTTCCTCAGTCTCTGCACTCCAAGCTCTGACTAGCTCCGCCCACAGCTAATCACCTGTCCCTCCTGACTCCCACTTCTAGGTGAAAGGTCACAGCCAGAAACAAACAAGGTCACAGCCAGAAACAAACACCCACACAAGCCTGGACAGTCACCCAAATCCAAGAGGCAGCAGCCCTAGAAAACCAGCACAAGCACACAAACAAGTAAGAAAACAAAAAAGCACACAAACTTACTAACACACCGCCCCAAAAGACAAAGCCACAAAACCTACAGAGTGTCTCCCAAGCTCAGCTCACCTTCTGCTCCTTCCTCAGTCTCTGCACTCCAAGCTCTGACTAGCTCCGCCCACAGCTAATCACCTGTCCCTCCTGACTCACACTTCTAGGTGAAAGGTCACAGCCAGAAACAAACAAGGTCACAGCCAGAAACAAACACCCACACAAGCCTGGACAGTCACCCAAATCCAAGAGGCAGCAGCCCTAGAAAACCAGCACAAGCACACAAACAAGTAAGAAAACAAAAAAGCACACAAACTTACTAACACACAGCCCCAAAAGACAAAGCCACAAAACCTACAGAGTGTCTCCCAAGCTCAGCTCACCTTCTGCTCCTTCCTCAGTCTCTGCACTCCAAGCTCTGACTAGCTCCGCCCACAGCTAATCACCTGTCCCTCCTGACTCCCACTTCTAGGTGAAAGGTCACAGCCAGAAACAAACAAGGTCACAGCCAGAAACAAACACCCACACAAGCCTGGACAGTCACCCAAATCCAAGAGGCAGCAGCCCTAGAAAACCAGCACAAGCACACAAACAAGTAAGAAAACAAAAAAGCACACAAACTTACTAACACACCGCCCCAAAAGACAAAGCCACAAAACCTACAGAGTGTCTCCCAAGCTCAGCTCACCTTCTCCCAAGCTCAGCTCACCTCAGCTCAACTCACTTATTCAGGGAGAACAAAACAGTGCCATTGCCATTAACTCCCTCCCTGATATCAAAGAGAGATGAAAGGGGTAAATGGAAGGTGGATCCTGCCATCTCTTTTTGGAAATGCTATTGGCCTCGAAGGAAAGCCTGTGACATTAGTTGCAAAGTATGCTCATTATGTACTTACATAGAAGGAAAATCAGCAGTGTCAGGGCAGTAAAGATGAAAATCTCAAGTACGATAAATCTTTCACCCCTTGGAGATTTTAAGAAGGTAACCAAGTTCTGAAAAGGAGATGCTTGAAGAAAGAAAATTCTGATTTAGCCATCAGTAGCCAACAGTGTTCTCGAAGCTACCAACAAGAGATTGACCAAACTGTGGGAGGCAGTGGAAGACAGGAGTGCCTGGGGTGCTCTGGTCCGTGGGGTCACAAAGAGTCGGACATGACTAAACGACTAAACAGCAACAAGCCAACATGCCATTGCCACTCCAGGAAAAGGGGTTTCCCTATGCTGTGGCAGCCATCAGCCAGAGACAGTCAACTGTTCAAGGGCTGGTAATCTGGGTGGGTAAGCAGGTGGAGGAAGCAAGGGGGGAATGTCTGGATCAGGATACAGTAGCCTTTGATACTAAAGGACTTTCTGCCCACTAGGCAAATGGCAAAATACTCCCTCCAAACACATAATTCCACATACAGAAGCTGGGCTGGACTGGCCATTGGCTGATTTCGATGCTGCTGATGGGGCAGCAGACTAAGTGAGAAGGTGGAGTGCAGCTTGTGTGGTCTACACATCCCTACCCACCCCAGCACCTGCTACCTGAGGCAACTGCCTCATTCTGCCTAATGGTAGGGCCATTCCTGGCTGCACACAGTAAAGGAACACCACAGCCAGCAGCAAAGAGTGGGCTGAATCCTGGCGTTTCTATGGGGCTTAGTGGACCTCTGGCACCCAAAGAGCTGTGTGTGCTTTTCTCTGCACTCGTCCCTGGCACAACGGCACAACATTACTGGTTCCACTTCCTGCCTGTCTCTCCATCAACTCCCCTTTCCCATGCATTCCTCTATTTTATGAGAAACCTCATCCCAGATGACTGGGCTGTATACAGACCATCAGTTTGTTTTGCTGTTGCTGAATATTTTCTGGATGCTCCATCATTTCTGGACTTTCTCAGAAATAAATAGCTTCTTGTTTCACAGATGCCACTGATCCCCTTCAGTTGCATCTGTGAAACAAGAAGTTATCATAACGACTATGAACATATTGTTTGGATGGGGGGTGTTTTCCCCTTCCAGGCTCAGAGTATTAGTCTCTTGTCAAGCATGAAAGCTCACAAAATTGGCTTTTGCTGTCCTGCACTCAATCTCCCTATTACAGGAACAGAATTTTTTTAAATAGATGCATATCTACAAATGTCAAGGATTTCGACTTCTGCTTGAGGAGCCCACGGAAGATGGCTGAACATTCCATTGCTCCGACTATCAAGGGCTAATCAGAGGCTGTTATGGGAGTAAGCAGCTTCCCAAAATCTTCCCGGAGTAGGTATGATGGTGTGTATGAAGCAGATATTTCAGAGAGTGAATCCGCAAAGGTGGCACATTCAAACCAGAAAGATGAGGCGGATCTGCACTTATGGCACAGAAGACTTGGACATAGAGACATAAACGTCATTCTAGAGCTACAGAAAGGTAAACTTGCAAAAGGATTACAGGTAACAGCAAGTGATACAATTACAACAAAATGTGTCAGTTGTATTACTGAGAAAGCTGTAAAACCATCATTTCCACGCTGCTCAGAGCAGAGAAGTACTAAAGTACATGATGTGGTCTATAGTGACTTATGTGGACCAATGAGTGTTCCCTCACTGGGCGAGAACAGATATATATTAATTTTTCTTGATGATTTCTCCAGATATCGTGTGGTGTATTTCATCAAAGAAAAGAGTGACACACTGGAAATGTTCCAGAAATACATAGCAATGGTCAAAACAATTTCAAGAAAGCTCCATTGTGACAGACAATGGAGGTGAATACTGCTCATGTGATATGCAGAATTTACTGCAGAAAGAGGGAATTAAGCATGTAACCACTATTCCCTACACACCACAACAGAATTCTATAGCTGAGAGAAAATTTAGATCTGTTATGGAAATGACCAGATGTCTGTTAAAGGGTGCATCTTTGCCACACAAGCTATGGGCAGATGCAGTGCATACAGCAATAGATCTACAGAACAGATTGCCAACAAAGGGAGCAAAGCGCATGGGAGAATGACTAATCTGTCGCATATACGTGTATTTGGCAGTTTGTGTTATTACCACATCCCTAAAGAATACAGACACAAGCTTGATTTAAGAGCGCAAGCAAGTATTCTGGTAGGGTATGCCTCTGGAGGTAAAGGATACAGAATTATGGACTTAAAAACTGGCAAAATAAATGCATACCATGCAGTGTATTTTGACGAACACAGCAAAGCTGATACTAAGAATACTATTTTGTCTGAAGACACAGAAAAGATTAAAGATCTTGTGTATTTTCCTTTAATACCCCGGCAAACTCCTTATGTGTCTTACAGTGAAGAAGAGGCAGAGGACCATATTTCTGGTGGCATCAGAGATCAAGAGGAGGACTCGGATGGAGACATGCCAGCGTTGGAGGAGGATGAGGAAGCTGATGTGGTCACAGTATCAGAGGTCAGACACTCATCCAGAACTAACAAAGATGTCCCACCAACAAGTTGTCCTACTTTGCAGGATCAACATTTCCACACGAACCTTCCACATGGGAAGAGATAGAGAAAAAGCTATCTGTACAAACTAGTCTTTGGAAGAAAGCTGCACAGGAGGAGATGGATGCATTGCATCAGAATAAAAGCTGGTCTCTCACTGAACTACCTCCCGGTAAGAAGGCAATTGGCAGTAAGTGGGTGTTCAAGGTTAAGAAGGGGTCAGAAGGAGAAGTAGAATGCTATAAAGCCAGACTTGTGGCACAAGGTTTTTCACAACTATATGGTGAAGATTATGATGGAGTTTTCACACCAACTGTGAGATACAGCAGTGATGAATGTGAAACATATCGACATTGCAACTGCTTTTCTCCATGGGCAAATTTCAGAAGAAATCTATATGCATCAACCTAAAGGTTTTATAAAGCCACATCAGGCACACTTAGTATGCAAGCTACAAAAGGGTCTCTATGGTCTCAAGCAGGCAGAAAGAACCTGGAACCAAAAATTTCATAAAATGCTGACACAACGTGGTTACAAGGAGGGTCATGCTGATAAGTGTTTGTATAGTAAGTTAAGTAATGGTTAATTGTCATATGTCTTAGCATTTGTAGATGATTTGATTATTGCTACATCAAATGAAAAGGACTATGTACAAATTGTAAGACATCTTAGTAAAGAAGTAGGGGTAAGGAACTGGGAGATAGAAGATGGAGGCTAAATGTGTTCCTCTTGAATAATAACCCAAGGAGCAAACAAAGTGATGAAGTAATATTTTGTGAATAACAACAATGGAGAAGTAGACCCCCAAGTCATGTGGGATGCCGGAAAGGCGGTGGTAAGGGGCTAGTTCATACAACAAAACTCAAACATAAGGAAAGCAAGAGAAAAAAAGATGGAGGATTTAAAGGAAGAAATAAAGAAAAAAGAAAAACTTTGGTATAAAACAAATAAAGAGATTATGCATGAAATAAAAATCTTAAGGGGCGAATATGAAAATCTGATCGATAAAGAAATAGAACAACAAACTCAATTCCGGAAGTACAAGAATTTCGAATGGGCTAATAAACCAAGCAAATTATTAACATGGCAAATAAAGAAAAAAACCAAGGAGAAATTTATAAACAGAATTAATTTAGAGGGAAAGTTTATAGATAAACCTAGGAAAATTATGAGAGCCTTCCAAAATTATTATGAATTATTATACCAAGGGGAGAAGACAAGTGAAAAAGAAATAGATAATTTTGTTAAATAAATTACCCCAGTTGACATCGGGGGGAAATTGCCCTAATAAATAAAGAAATTACAATGCCAGAAATAAAAGAAACAATGCCAGAAATAAAAGAGACAATAAAAGAGATGAAAAAAGGGAAAGCCCCCGGTCCGGGTGTATTACCAATCAAATATTATAAAAATTTGTAGGATGAAACTCTGACCCACTTAAAAAACTTAATGAATATAGCCCTCATGAAGGGAACTATACCAAAAACCTGGAATGAAGCACAAATTATACTCCTCCCCAAACCGGATTCAGAATTAGAAAAAAATTAATAATTATAGACCAATTTCATTATTAAATACTGATTACAAAATTTTCGCAAAAATCCTAGCAAACAGGCTAAAGCTAATTTTGGAAGACATAATTCACAAAGACCAAGTAGGCTTCATTAAAGGTAGGAAAGTAAAACATAACATAAGGAATATTGTCAATATATTTGAGTGCCTAGAGAACAGAAGAGATAAAAAAAGCAACAATTTTAGCCATCGACACAGAAAAAGCATTTGATAGAGTATCATGGCCGTTTATGCTAAGGATAATAAAGGAAATAAAATTAGGCGACAAATTGGAAAGGGCAATTGGTGCAATACCGTGTTTCCCCTTTTTTAAGACACCGTCTTATAACTTTTTTCCTTAAAAAACACACAGGGTGGCTTATTTTCGGTGGGATGTCTTATTTTTATTGCGTCAGTATGGTACTGTACAGCAATTTGCGCGCTGAACAGGCGGCGGCGAAGTCAGCTGAGAGGCGCGTTTTTCCCCTGTGTCTGTTGCTGGTTTGCTGGCTCCCTGAGCACGCAGGAGGGGCTGAGAGGTGACAGGAACAGGGCCGTCTTAAGTCTACCCAGCACTGTGGGAGGCAACTGAGCAGGAGAGAGGGTGGCACTGTAAGAAGGACTCAAGAACGTGGCCTCATACCAGATAATAACTCTGATCCATCTTGCTGAGGATTGACTGCACTTGGTGATGGAGGCTCGCTAGGGTTTCATGCAGGACCTTCGCAGAGCTACCTGAAGATGTTGGATCCTTCTGCATGCAGGACAGATGTTCTGCCAGTGAGCCACCACCCTTCACCAAAGGGACTTCTGATACTTCAAGGAGATGGTTGTGTGTTGCGCTCTGGATGACAGATGCATAGATCTGGAACTGGGCTGAGGTTGACTCACTGGAGCTGCTCTCCTGGTTCCAGGGTTTAAGGGCCAGAAGTATAAAGCAGCATCCTATGTTTCTGAGGAGAGAGGGAGGGAGGGAAGGAAGGAAGGAAAGAGGGAGTGGGAGGGAGAGAGGAAGGAAAGAGGGGAGAGAAAGAAGAGTAGGAAAGAAGGAAGGGAATAAAGAAGGAAAGAAAAAGAAAGAGGGAGAGAAGACAGAAAGGGAGAAAGAAGGAAGGAAGGAGAGGGAAAGAAAGAATAAGAACGAGGGAGAGGAAGGAAGGAAGGAAGGAAGGAAGGAAGGAAGGAAGGAAGGAAGGAAGGAAGGAAGGAAGGAAGGAAAGGAAGGATGTGGAAAAGAGAGGAGAGGAAAATAGAATTTGGTAGGCGGGGAAAGTGGGGAACAAACTAACGAAAGCTTAAAAAGATGTGTCTGAAGGGGAAAGGGGGATGAGGAAAACAAGTGAACCGTAAAGAGGAGGAGAGGCAAAGAGGGAAAAGTGAAAAGGAACAAAAGGAGAAATCTGGAGAGTTGGGCAGGAGGGCAGGGGAGAGGTGGGCAGGGTCCTGCCTGCTCCCACGCAGGGCTTCCAGGCCTCGTCAGTGCACGAGGCTTGAGACAAATTACAAAGGCAAACAGGGGCTTTCGGGGACGGTGGCAGCGGAGCCGGCAGCTTTCGCGCACTCGAGGCGAGCCTCGCTGACGGGAGAAAGGTGTCTCTCTTCCCCCACCTCCGGCACAGCGGCGAAGTTTGCTTTGTCTCCCTACTTCACGCCCTGAGGCGCCGACTTCCCCAGGAGCAGTCACCCGCCCCAGGATCGGTGCCTCTGCAGGACTCTCGCGCGGAGGTTTCCTTCCGCAAGCTCCAGGCACTGATCCGCTAACAGCGCCTGCAAAAGGGGCCTGCCCACATCAGGACGGAAGAAAGGGAAAGGCATACCAGAAAGAGAAAACCACGCCATGTCCCTTTCGACCCGTTAACGTCCCTCTCTCCCTTCGTGGAGGCTGTCAGAGTAAGCGCGGCTTCTCTTTCCCCGCCTGGGCTGCGTCTAATTCGCAACAGTGTGCAGAGAGAAAGGCACCTCTCTGCTCTGTCCCGCCCCATTGTGAACCCAGCAGGCAGCGGCACCATCCCGGCTACATCCCCACGGCGGCCCTCCCTGTCTTCAAGACTGCTTTGCCAGAGGCACGGTGATCTGCACCCCAGGAGAGCATGGCATCGGGCAGCTGGCCTGGCTAAGTGGGGGGGGCGCCGCCGTTCGACGGAGGCAGCTCTGCCGACACGTGGGCAGCTCAGTGTGCATGCCTCCTCGATGCGCCCCTGCTGGGCGGGCGCCGGGCTGCACCGTGCCATTCAGCCCAATGGGAAGGACGCCCCTGGGCAGGAACAATGGCGGCTTACTTTCGGGGTACGTCTTACTTCTATTACTTATAGGAAAACCCTGCCATGGCTTACTTTTTGACTACGTATTAAAAAAGGGGAAACACGGTATATGAAAACCAAAAAGCTAATTTGTTAATAAATTTACAGAAAAGATAAATATTACAAAAGGCACCAGGCAGGGATGTCCTTTATCACCACTACTCTTTATAATCATGTTGGAAGTTTTATTGGAGACCATAAGAGAAGATGAACAAATAAAAGGTATAGTAATAGGCAATAAAAAATACAAAGTTAAGGCTTTCGCTGATGACATAGTGATAACAACAGAAGACCCCCTAACCAGTATCCCCCAAGCATTAAAAAGAATCACAGAATATGGAAAATTAGCAGGCTTAAAGATAAATTATGACAAAACAAATATGCTAATAAAAAATATGGAAATTGGAGAAAAAAGCAAATTATAGGAAATAACTGGATTAAAAATCAATAAAAAATGAAATATTTAGGAATTAGGATGGCAATTAAAAGTATTGATTTAATACAAGAAAATTATATAAATACATGGAAAGAGATAAAATTGAAGATGGAAATTTGGAAAAAATTAAAGATATCTCTTATGGGGAGAATATCATTAATTAAAATGTGTGTCATTTCAAAAATGAATTATCTATTTCAAAACCAAGGAAAATTTTAAGGAATGGGGAAAGTTTATAATCTATCTTTCAAACAGCTAAAATACTTAGTGCGGTTGGATTACCACTTTAATGGTAAATTTGGACATAATAGAAAAGTAAAAGATTTGGATTATTATAAAAGATGCAGGAGGAAATGACTAACAATCGGACCCACAAAGGGGAGGAGGGGAGGCCAGGAGGTTCCCTGGAATCTTGTTTTTATATGGTATGTTTACATGTGTATTGTAAACTTTTAATTTGAAAAACCAGATAAATACATTTACAAAAATAAAACCAAAAACTTTGGAGACCATGAGTTGGACCTGGAAAAGAAGCCGATGGAAGGGGTGCATTTCCCATGCATTCCTCTACTTCCTCTACTTTATGAGAAACCTCATCCCATATGACTGTGCAGTATACAGACCATTAGTTATAGGTGGTTTCGCTGGTGTTTTTGCTGGAGCTGCAGCCTTTGTGGGCTTTTTGGACTTTGCAGGCTTTGCAGGCTTTGTGGACTTTGTGGGCTTTGTGGACTTCACAGGCTTTGCGGGCTTTGCAGGCTTTGTGGACTTCGCAGGCTTTGAAGGCATTGCAAGTTTTGCAGCCTTTGCGGCCTTTGCGGGCATTGTAGGCGCTGGTTTCCCCATCTTAACAGTTTTGTCTGTGAAACAACAAGCTAGAATAAGACAACAACAAATGGAGAATAACATTATGAGCACATTAGGTAGAAAGTGGCGTCAGTATTAGACCATCCTTTCCCATAAAGATGTTGTTGAGTCCAATATAATTGAAACGTCTTTCTTTTTCTTTTGCTGGATCAATCTTAGTTCTAAACCAAAAGAGATGTTCCATATGGATTCCAAGGCATTTTTAAAACTTGTTTTCAGTAATATTACACATTCTCAATTTGCATCCTATTCCTCTCTAAACTCCTGGACATCTAGTTTACAGAGTTCCAGTAAGATGTTCACCATTTAATAGATAGTGTGGGACCTGTGAGGGCTTCAGATGTTCCTGGGTGCCAACTTCCTCCATCATAGGCATCATGGTCAATGGGAATTGCAGACTAATAACATCTGGAGGGCCATTTGTTCCCCACCCTTGATGGAAGGTTTAATTTTTTAATTATATCTCTATCTCCTGATCATCGAAGAAGAAGAAGAAGAAGGGGAGGGGGAGTAGGAGTTTGGACTTGATAATCCGCCTTTTACTCCCCTTAAGGAGTCTCAGAGTGGCTAACAATCTCCTTTCCCTTCCTCCCCCACAACAAACACTCTGTGAGGTGAGTGAGGCTGAGAGACTTCAGAGAAGTGTGACTGGCCCAACGTTACCTAGCAGCTGCATGTGGAGGAGCAGGGAAGCGAACCCAATTCACCAGATTACGAGTCCACCACTCTTAACCATTACACCACTGCTGGCTCTGCCTAGTACTCAATCTTTAATTCAGTTAAAGATGGAGTACTAGATCTGGTCTCTGTTGGATGCATATAAATCCAATTGAAGCTAGAAAGACTTTGGAGACCATGAGTTGGACCTGGAAAAGAAGTAGAGGGGAAGCTGTTACACAGGCTCTCCAAGTGTGCCATTTTGTTTTCTTTTTACAAAGACCCAGCCTGACATCTGATGCTGTGGCAGAAAGAAAGAAAGAAAGAAAGAAAGAAAGAAAGAAAGAAAGAAAGAAAGAAAGAAAGAAAGAAGAGGGCTGTTGTCTAATTTCATTTCAAAGCCATCTGTGATAGCAGCCCTTGATATGCTAGTAAATTATTTTTTCAAAGACTTGTATTTTCTGGATCATGGTCTGGATCATGCTCTAGATCTGGATTTACAAACTGGGCCCATGAATCTGTTCAGGTTTCTCTTAATTGGTTCCCTGGGAAACAATCAGACTCTTGCTTCTCAAACTAATAACTCTGGGAGTCAATTAAGACTGGGCAGAAAGCCAAGTTCTGACAGAGACATAGCAACTACTCTCTCATTGGTTGAAGGTCTGCACTGAACTCTGTTATTAAGGAATGCTAGCACATTTGTTCTGTGTGGTGGTGTAGGTGAGAGTTGGAAGGAGACGTGCTGTATCAGACGTTTGTGTGTGTGAGAGAGAGTAAGGATTTATTTTGCTTTGCTTTGTATATATAAACTCTGTTTTTCTTTTATTTAATAAATCCTGTATATAGTTATTCTGCGTCCAGACGTCTAGTCATTGAAACCTCTGGAAGTTTCTGTGTTGTGCAGCGATACTCTGCTACGTTTGGGCTAAAGCCGCTAGAGCTTTATCAAAATTCTAAGAGTTTATGGGTCCAGAGTGGTTTCAGAGGTTCCAGTAGTTCCAGAAGCCGTGGTTCCTGTGGCGTGGCGCAGCGGAAGGACACTGGTTGGTTCCTGACTGTTGTGAGCTGGTGAAGCACTGGATGCAAGGACAACAGCTGCGGCGTGTGAGTGCTGGGTGCAGTGGTTCCTATTCTCTCTTGGAGGCTGTGAGTAGCTGGTTCCAGGTTCCAGAGACATCGCTCTCAGATGGCATCACAACCGTTTCAGATGGCGTTTGAGCATCTGAATGACTCTAATTACTTGCTATGGTCGGAACGCATGCAGGCAGTGCTGCAAAGGGATCATCTCTGGCAAGTGGTGAGTAAGTTTCCTGCGAAGCCTGATTATGAAGATCTAGATAAAGACCAAAGAGCAAGGGCCACAATCATATTGGGGCTACAGGATTCCCAGATGCCATATGTGAGGGGGATTAAGACAGCTAGAGGCATGTGGGAAGCACTGAAAGATCTCCATGTGCGTGAGACAGAGGTTTCCAAGCTGTTTATTCGCAAGGCATTGTACAAGGCAATGTTACAGCCTGGGGTTACAATGCAGGATCACCTACACAGTCTGCAGTTAAAATTTGTTGCACTTCAGGAAAGAGACTGTGCATTAGACCAGCAGGAGAAGGTAGCTATCATCTTGAGCTCTCTCCCAGAAAGCTGGGACAACCTTGTCATGTCTCTTGAAGCAATGCCAGAGAATGATTTAACTGTCAGTTATACTACTGGGCATCTGCTTGAAGAATGGCAGAAGAGGCAAGAAAGGTCATTGGCTGCAGAGTTTTCGACAAGCGGGCGGTTTGGAAAAAGTTCGCATGCCGTGCCAGAGGGGAAGCAGCAGGAACAACATGCCGGTGAGGAATCTGCGTTTGCTGTGAGGCGTTGTTTTCGATGTGGGTCGGCAAAGCATCTTAAACGACAGTGTCCGGATTTGGTCAAGTCTCAGCGACCGGAGCAGGAGCAGAGACGAGAGCAGCAGCAGAAGAAGAAATTCCTCAAACGAAAACAATTGGCTCAGCTGGTGACCACCGAGGTCAAGATTGCTAATGAGAAACAAACAGTCTGGGTGGTAGATTCGGGAGCATCTCGGCACATCGTAAACTCTGACGAGTTGTTTGTTTCAAAGAACTTAGCACAACGCAGCCAGGTTGCTCTAGCAGACGGAAGAACTTCCGAGGTACTTTCGGGGGGTGCAGTTTTTGTTCCTTGTCTACGTGAGTGCCTGGAAGACGTACTTATGTCTGTAGATTGTTTGTTAAAAGCTGGGTTCAAGGTGCATTTTCAAGGGAACAGTTGTTTGATTAAAAAGGCTGGTGAGATTTTGGGCACTGCTAAATCAGAGAGAGGCTTGTTTTGGCTAAAAGCAGGTTCTTAAGTTGCAGCAGTAGTCAGTAAATCTCAGCCTGAGATAAGCAACAAAGTGGTGCATAACAACTGTGTGCACTTATTGCACAGGAAAATGGGGCATGCTGGCTGGAAAAGTGTGCTAAAAATGCCTTCATTAGCTGATGGGTGCAATTTAAAGAATTGTAACAAGTACCTAGTCTGTAAAAAGGTCAAAACTCACAGAGTGTCCTATCCCAGGAGCGATAGAGTTAGTGAGACACCGCTACAGCTAGTCCACATGGACGTAATTGGTCCATTTGCTGTGAGCAGGGATGGATCGCGTTTTTCACTGACAATTGTGGACGACGCCACGCGTTACTCTTGGGTTCTTCCCATGAAGAATAAGGGTGACGTGTTCACTAAATTTAAAGGCTGAGTGGCATATGTGGAAAGGTTTCTGTCCCTTAAACTCAGAAGGATTCAGACGGACAGAGGTGGCGAATTTATGTCAAATGCTTTTAGAGATTGGTTACAGAAGCGTGGCATTGGGCATAGAAAAATGAACGCTTTCCCTCCGCAAGAGAACAGCGTTGTGGAGCAAAAACACAGATCTTTACAAGATATGCTGTTTGCCATGCTTGATGATACTGATTTGCCCATGTCTTATTGGGGGGAGAGTATGTTGACAGCCTGTTATCTCCAGAACAGACTCTTTCATCAAACAATAGGGACAACTCCGTACTTTAAATTGTTTCAGAAAAAAACTACAATTGACCACTTGCATGTGTTTGGGTCAAAAGCCTGGGTATTAATTCCAAAACAAATGAGAAAGAAGGGAGATCCTAAGACCAGTTAGTGTTTGTGGGCTACCAGGAGCTAGGAAAAGGTTTCCAATTTGCTGAAGGGACAAATGGCATTGTAATCTTCAGGAATGCCAGTTTTTGTGAACATAGTGGCTGGGAGAGACTACATGCCAATACTGAGGTGTGGTTTGAACCTTCCTAAGGGCTTCGTGACCATGAAAAAGAACGAAAGTCAGAGGGGGAGGGAAGCTCAGATAAGAGTTCCCAAGAGCTAGAAGTAGCCAGACACCAGTTGCTAAGCAACGGAAAAGAGGTCGAAGTTCTGAGGAAGAAAGTGAGTCTGAGGAAGATTTTTCTCTCAGAAGATCTCAGCGTGAGAATAAGGGGGTGTCTCCGAAGCGTTTCTCACCTGATACTGCAAATGTGTTCAATGTAACAGCAGAGCAGAGCCTAAAAGCTATCAGGATGTTTTAAAGTTGCCAACAGAGCAGGCAGAGCTTTGGATGCAAGCTATGCAGGAAGAGATGTCTTCTTTAAATGAGCATAGCTGCCAATTTATCCCTTTTTTAAAGGGATATTCCATTATGCTGAATAGGCTTCCTCGCGAGAAAAGGGAAAACTTGGCAGCTATGAATGAGCACAAAGTTTTTACACCAGTAGCAGCACCTGAGGGGGGCTAAAGTTGTAGGCTGCAGGTGGGTGTACAAACTTAAACCTCTGGTGACAGGAGGGTACAAGTACAAAACTCGTTTAGTAGCACAGGGGTATTCTCAGAGACCTGGAAGGGATTATGATGAGACTTTTGCACCAACTGCTAAGGGGGACAGTGTAAGGCTACTTCTTACACTGGAAGCAAAGAGGAAGCTTCTGCTTAATCTTTTTAGAATAATTAGGTCTCTAACAACCCTAGAGGAACAGCCAAATTTAAATACAAATTTGACCCATAGCTGTGAGGCATTTGCGAGCTTTTTTGCGGAGAAAGTCTTGACACTCCGCCGTGACCTCCCTGCCAATTTGGACACAATAACAGAACTAGAGGCCCTTCAACTGTGTTCGAGTCCAGTATTGGACCAATTCGATCAGATACTCCCTGCCGATGTAGACAGATTCCTCCGAGCTGGAAGGCCCACCACTTGCTCCCTTGACCCGTGCCCGTCTTGGCTGATTAGAGCGTGTCCAGATGAGGTACGGGCCCCCCTGGGTGAGATCATCAACTTGTCCCTTGGCACAGGGACTTTCCCAGAGGAGTTGAAGGAAGCAGTGGTGCGTCCGCTCTTAAAGAAAACATCTCTAGATCCTTTAGATCTATCCAATTATCGCCCGGTTTCGAATCTTCCGTACCTGGGTAAGATAATTGAGAGAGCGGTTGCCGAACAGCTTGGTAGGTTCCTGGATGAAACATCGGCTCTAGATCCATTTCAGTCCGGCTTTCGCCCTGGTCATGGGGCCGAGACAGCTCTGGTCGCCTTAACCAGATGATCTCCGTAGACAGCTGGATCGAGGTGGGTCGGGACTGCTGATTCTTTTAGATTTGTCGGCAGCCTTCAATATGGTCGATCACGAACTTTTAGACCACTGCCTTGCCGACGTGGGGATTCAGGGCACAGTCCAACAATGGCTGCGTTCCTTTATCTCAGGTCGGGGACAGAGGGTGGCACTAGGGAGGGAGTTGTCTCTGCGGCACCCCTTGGTGTGTGGAGTCCCGCAAGGCGCAATCCTTTCCCCGATGCTTTTTAATATCTTTATGCGCCCCCTTGCCCAGATTGTCCGGAGTTTTGGGCTGGGTTGTCATCAATATGCTGATGACAGCCAGATCTATCTGTTGATGGATGGCCGCCCTGGCTCGGCCCCGGACACACTGACCAGGTGCTTGGAAGCTGTGGCTGGATGGCTACGTGGGAGCCGACTGAAGCTAAATCCTCCGAAGACAGAGGTCCTCTGGCTGGGTCGGGACGACTTGGGGCTGGGGGGCTAACTCCCATCTCTTGCAAGGGCTCAATTAGTGCCAGTGCCTTCTGTCAAGAGTTTGGGTGTAACCTTCAACGCTTCCCTTTCCAGGGAGGCGCAGGTTGCATCCACAGCAAAGGTGGCATTTTTTCATCTCCGCCGTATCAAGCAGTTGGTCCCTTACCTCCCTCGCCCTGATCTGGCCACAGTGATCCAAGCGACGGTCACCTCAAGGCTTGATTATTGTAACTCGCTCTACGCGGGGCTGCCCTTGAAGCTGACCCAGAAACTCCAGCGGGTGCAGAATGCCGCAGTGAGGCTCCTTACGGGGTCCCAGCCACAGGATCAAATTCATCCCGTGCTTTACCAGCTGCACTGGCTCCCAGTGGAGTACAGGATCAGGTTTAAGGTGCTGGTTTTGACCTTTAAAGCCCTAGGCGGCTTTGGACCCTCGTATCTACGGGACCGCCTCTCCTGGTATGCCCCGCGGAGGACCTTAAGGTCCACAAACAACAATATTATGGAGATCCTGAGCCATGGGGTGGCTAGATTGGCCTCTACTAGGGCCAGGGCTTTCTCAGTGTTGGCCCCAACTTGTTGGAACGCTCTTTCACAGGAGACCAGGGCCCTGCGGGATTTGTCATCTTTCCGCAGGGCCTGCAAGACAGAGCTGTTCCGCCTGGCCTTTGGGTTGGACTTAGTCTGACCCCTGTGTTTTTCCTCCCTCATGGCTTGAATTTGTGGACTACTCAAAATGAGACTGCATTTTAAATTTTAATACCGTATTTTGGTCTGTATTTTAATTAATTGCTTTTTATGTTTTATTGTAATTTTATTGGTGTGAGGCGCCCTGAGCCCGGTTTTGACTGGGGAGGGTGGGGTATAAATAAAAATGTATTATTATTATTAATCATTTTGACATACACGCTGCATATTTACATGCATCTCTAACAGAAGACCTGTATTTAGCTGAACTGCCTGGTTATGAGACAGGTTCCAATAGAGTGTTAAAGTTGAACAATGTTCTATATGGTCTCAAACAGGCAGCAAGGGCCTGCAACAAGTGTTTGCATGAGGCCCTGGTGTCATTCAATCTTAAGCAAAGTACAGCGGACAATGTAATCACATGTACCGGTACTTATGTATCAAGTGAAGAAAATGTGGCAGATGTATTAACTAAACCATTGGCAAAGGTAAAGAACAAACAAATGTGCAAAGGTTTAGGTTTGCTGGAAAATGCAAGTGAGAACACAGGAGTTAATTAGTTAATTGGTTCAGAAGAGTCTGAGAGGGGGTGTTCAGGTTTCTATTAATTGGTTCTCTGGGAAACAATCAGACTCTTGCTTCTCAAACTAATATCTCTGGGAGTCAATTAAGACTGGGCAGAAAGCCAAGTTCTGCCAGAGACATAGCAACTACTCTCTCATTGGTTGAAGGTCTGCACTGAACTCTGTTATTAAGGAATGCTAGCACATTTGTTCTGTGTGGTGGTGTAGGTGAGAGTTGGAAGGAGACGTGCTGTATCAGATGGTTGTGAGAGAGAGAGAGTAAGGATTTATTTTGCTTTGCTTTGTATATAGAAACTCTGTTTTTCTTTTATTTAATAAATCCTGTATATAGTTTTTCTGCGTCCAGACGTCTAGTCATTGAAACCTCTGGAAGTTTCCGTGTTGTGCAGCGATACTCTGCTACGTTTGGGCTAAAGCCACTAGAGCTATGCCTGACACGTTATCAAAATTCTAAGAGAATCAGAGCAGGGCACCTGTATTGCCAGAGAATAAAACAGAATGTGGTGCTCCTAGTTTGCAATGTAGCTAGAGCTTTAATATAAGGGACATGGCTGTTTGAGAAGAAGTGAAAGCAACTTCATGGCTTGGCCAGCTATCAGGCACCTGGCTGAATGGGGGAACAAAGGTGGAACCCATTGTCTGGGAACTTTCACCGAACCAGAGAGCTAAAGAATGCAAATGAAGGCTCATGCCCACATGTGCTGACTCCCAGGCCTGATCAAAGGATGGAAACAGAATTACATCATGAATTACATCTGTTGCCAGTTTGGCACGAGACCTACGCGACAGACTACCGTATTTTTCTGTCTATAATACACCCCCATGTATAAGACGCCCCTATTTTGGGAGACTCCAAATTAAGAAAACACCCCTCAGCACAACCGGTGTATAAAACAAGCCCCAATTTTAAACCTATTTTTTTGGTTAAAAACAACAACAACCAAGTCTTATACACGGAAAAATACGGCATATAAGGGCCAGCAGCTGAAGGAGAAAGGGAGATCTTGATAAATTGTTCTATACTCCATTCCAGAATGTGAAGAGAACGACCGTTTGCCAGTCTGAAGTTTCCCAGAAAAGCCTTCCAAATCTTCATTAGCTGGGGAGACATGAAGAACTGAACCTATCCTATCTATGTTGTTGTTGTTGTTGCCTAAGATCTTTTGCTTATTGGTTATATTGCTAGCTTTGCAGTTTATTCCACTTGCTGTTGGCTTTATATTAGACTCTACTCTACGTTGCTGGTCAATTTCTTTGCTAATGTTTTTACCAATTAATAAAAGTTTGCCTCTACCTAAGAGTCTGTCACCCCAGGTAGTGTGGTTGCTGACCTTGAGCCAGACATCTTGGAGAGTGAAGTCAAATGGGCCTTAGAAAGCACTGCTAATAACAAGGCCAGTGGAAGTGATGATATTCCAGCTGAACTATTTAAAATTTTAAAAGATGATGCTGTTAAGGTGCTACACCCAATATGCCAGCAAGTTTGGAAAACTCAGCAATGGCCAGAGGATTGGAGAAGATCAGTCTACATCCCAATTCCAAAGAAGGGCAGTGCCAAAGAATGCTCCAACTACCGCACAATTGCGCGCATTTCACACGCTAGCAAGGTCATGCTTAAAATTCTACAAGGCAGGCTTAGGCAGTATGTGGACCGAGAACTCCCAGAAGTGCAAGCTGGATTTCGAAAGGGCAGAGGAACCAGAGACCAAATAGCAAACATGCGCTGGATTATGGAGAAAGCTAGAGAGTTCCAGAAAAACGTCTACTTCTGCTTCATTGACTATGCAAAAGCCTTTGACTGTGTCGACCACAGCAAACTATGGCAAGTTCTTAAAGAAATGGGAGTGCCTGATCACCTCATCTGTCTCCTGAGAAATCTCTATGTGGGATAAGAAGCTACAGTTAGAACTGGATATGGAACAACTGATTGGTTCAAAATTGGGAAAGGAGTACGACAAGGTTGTATATTGTCTCCCTGCTTATTTAACTTATATGCAGAATTCATCATGCGAAAGGCTGGACTAGATGAATCCCAAACCGGAATTAAGATTGCCGGAAGAAATATCAACAACCTCAGATATGCAGATGACACAACCTTGATGGCAGAAAGCGAGGAGGAATTAAAGAACCTTTTAATGAGGGTGAAAGAGGAGAGCACAAAATATGGTCTGAAGCTCAACATCAAAAAAACCAAGATCATGGCCACTGGTCCCATCACCTCCTGGCAAATGGAAGGGGAAGAAATGGAGGCAGTGAGAGATTTTACTTTCTTGGGCTCCTTGATCACTGCAGATGGTGACAGCAGTCACGAAATTAAAAGATGCCTGCTTCTTGGGAGAAAAGCAATGACAAACCTAGACAGCATCTTAAAAAGCAGAGACATCACCTTGCCGACAAAGGTCCGTATAGTTAAAGCTTTGGTTTTCCCAGTAGTGATGTATGGAAATGAGAGCTGGACCATAAAGAAGGCTGATCGCCGAAGAATTGATGCTTTTGAATTATGGTGCTGGAGGAGACTCTTGAGAGTCCCATGGACTGCCAGAAGATCAAACCTATCCATTCTTAAGGAAATCAGCCCTGAGTGCTCACTGGAAGGACAGATCGTGAAGCTGAGGCTCCAATTCTTTGGCCACCTCATGAGAAGAGAAGACTCCCTGGAAAAGACCCTGATGTTGGGAAAGATTGAGGGCACTAGGAGAAGGGGACGACAGAGGACGAGATGGTTGGACAGTGTTCTCGAAGCTACCGTACCAACATGAGTCTGACCAAACTGCGGGAGGCAGTGGAAGACAGGAATGCCTGGCGTGCTATGGTCCATGGGGTCCCGAAGAGTCGGACACGACTAAACGACTAAACAACAACAAGAGTCTGTCAGTCCTCCGTCCAGTGGAATCCAAAGAACCTCTTGCTTGCCTGGTGGTTGTTATTGGCCAAACAGCCAGTAGGGGACGCTGGCAAGACACCACCTGTACACAGCCCTAGATTGCATCACCACTCAGAAAAACCATTTGTAGTTTATCATTTAGCTGCTTAGTGACCTTTTGGCCCTGGAATGAGACCTTGCAAATATCATAGCTTGTAAGGAAAGTGTTCCACCCATCAGACCTCTTCCTGTTTGGATACCTTGGTGTCGTCACGGAACAATCTTTTCTCTAATTTCTTCTTAAGTGTGTTTCATCCTTCCACTGGCTATGAACCACCTCTCTTGTGATGTCAGGCATTCTAGAACTCCTCCCATTTCAGCTATACCATTTCCTGATTGGCTGCTCATCATATCCAATCAGCATTCCACATAAAGCTTAAACCCAGGAAAATGTTGATTTCAGATCCTTACTCCTTACGCTATGCTAGTAATATTGGAAAGCTGCCTATCACAATACTTGTACCAGGAAATATGGCAAAGTACGTTAGTGTAAATCTCCATTTGAAAAGTTAAAGGAAAAGGAAAAGGAAAAGAAGCAGTCAAATTTCAACATTTCTGGTCTACATTTATTGAATGTATCATCAAAACATACATGCCCCCGCTTGCTCTCCACCCCCGGTATCAGAGCATGCAGCTTCGCCACTGACTGGAACTGACCACAAACACTTCCCTTGTTCCTTTATAATGGTGTCCACCTGAGAGGTGTCAGAACTGAGTTCCAGTGAGTTCCAGATGCAAAAAAGCCCTGCATGCAATTGACCTTCAACACAGGGAAACTCAAAGAGAACTGTACTTGGATAGAACAATAGATCTGCACAAATTCTGAATTGGACACTGATAAGTGCTCCTTCATAGATCACTGCCTTGTCATGGTGAAGGGGCTTGAAGAACTCAGAGAAGCTATGAGCTATGCCATGCAGGGCCACCCAAGATGGACAGGTCATAGTGGAGAGTTTTGACTAAACGTGATCCACCTGGAGAAGGAACTGGCAAGCCACTCCAGTATCCCTGCCAAGGAAACTCCATGGACAAAGACAACAGGCATATAAAAGTTATGATGCTGGAAGATGGGCCTCTCTGAGGACACAGATGAAGCCTTCCTGGAACAGATGACCAGGCATTCAAAAGGAAGTGAGACAGTACTAATGGGGGATTTCAACTATCCTGATATTTGTTGGATGTCAAACTCAGCCAAGAGCATAAGGTTGAACAGATTCCTCACTGACCTTGCAGACAATTTCATTGTCCAGAAAGTGGGGGAAGCAACAAGAGGATCAGCCATTTTAGATCTGGTCGTAACCAATAGTGATGACCTGGTTAGTGGGGTAGAAGTGGCAGGATCATTAGGTGGGAGTGATCATGCTCTTCTGGAGTTTATTATTCAGCGGAAAGGAGCAACCAAGCATACTAAGACTCAAATCCTAGACTTTAAGAAAGCTGACTTCAAAAAACTTAGGGAAACGCTGCCCCTTAACCTTCTCTTCTCCAGGCTAAACATACCCAGCTCCCTAAGCCGTTCCTCATAAGGCATCATTTCCAGGCCTTTGACCATTTTGGTTGCCCTCTTCTGGACACGTTCCAGCTTGTCAGTATCCTTCTTGAACTGTGGTGCCCAGAACTGGACACAGTACTCCAGGTGAGGTCTGACCAGAGCAGAATACAGTGGTACTATTACTTCCCTAGATCTAGATGCTATACTCCTATTGATGCAGCCCAGAAATGCATTGGCTTTTTAAGCTGCTGCATCACACTGCTGACTCATGTCAAGTCTGTGGTCTACCAAGACTCCTAGGTCCTTTTCTCAAGCCAGGTGTCACCCATCCTGTATTTGTGCCTTTCAATTTTTTTGCCCAAGTGTAGTACTTTACATTTCTCCTTGTTAAAATTCATCTTGTTTGCTTTGGCCCAATTGTCTAATCTGTTAAGGTCATTTTGAAGTGTGATCCTGTCCTCTGGGGTATTAGCCACCCCTCCCAATTTGGTGTCGTCTGCAAACTTGCTCAGGATGCCCTCAAGCCCATCATCCAAGTCATTGATAAAGATGTTGAATAAGACTGGGCCCAAGACAGAACCCTGTGGCACCCCACTAGTCACTACTCTCCAGGATGAGGAGGAGCCATTGATGAGCACCCTTTGGGTTCGGTCAGTAAGCCAGCTACAAATCCACTGAATGGTAGCATTGTCTAGCCCACATTTTACCAGCTTCTTTACAAGAATATCATGGGGCACCTTGTCAAAGGCCTTGCTGAAATCAAGATAGGCTACATCCACAGTGTTCACAGTGTTATCGTTGAGTGAAGTGCGTTATAGAAATCTAATAATAAGAAGAAAATAAAATGGCTACTAGGATTTAGGGGTCTAAGGAGACCACAAGCTTAACATGAGTCAAGAGTGTGATGCAGCAGGGGGACGGGAAACTTTTATTTTATATTTTATATTATACTTTATTCAAGTTGGCACCCCTGCCACCATGAATGCCATGGAAGGAGAACCACATGCTGCCAGTGCTGTGCCAGCAATCGTGTGGACCCCAGCCTTGCCCCCTGCCAAATTCTGAAGAAATCAAGAGCAGTTCAATGTGTTTGTTGCCGTAAGGGCGCCATAATTTCCCAGTGGTGAATCCAAAGTTGTACAGTATTTGTGTTGAGTCTGCTAGAAGGGACACCAAACGCCGGGTGGCCCCCATTCTCCTTGCCTGGCATGCATGGTTGTCCTTCTGTGCCTTGTAAGGTAGCGACCATGGAGATCAGAAGGGGCAATGGGGCATCAAACACACAGAGTAAGGAAACAAATTTTGGTATGCATTGCAAATAAACACATTAAACAGAAAACAGGCTATGACTGGACCCTTCCATTCTTTATTTTGTAGTCATCTATGTTTGAGCTTGCAGAATAAGGTCTTTTCGATGTGTTTTTGAGGGCTGATGCCAGAGAGTCCCATAATCTAAATGGCAGAGTGTGGATTGTGCATTAAAACAGTGGGGTGGGTAGTGTTTTTGTGTAGTGATCATGAGGTCCAGTTTTGTCCATCTTCAAGTGTCTTAAGAGAGCCAAGCATCATCCGGCACCTTCTTGCAAATATACTGCGACATGTGCTCACAGATTAATGCTACCCAGCAACTTGTAAAATAGCCATCATAGGTCATTGCTCCACAGTCGTACTTCGTGGCATTCCTTGGCTCATTCGCAAGCCAGAAGCTGAAAAGAAAAGAAAGAGCAGCACTGATCAATCAAACTATTGCAAGTTCTTAAAGAAATGGGAGTGCCTGATCACCTCACCTGACTCCTGAGAAATCTCTATGTGGGACAAGAAGCTACAGTTAGAACTGGATATGGAACAACTGATTGGTTCAAAATTGGGAAAGGAGCATAGCTGCCAAGTTATCCCTTTTTAAAAGGGATTTTCCCTTATGCTGAATAGGCTTCCTCGCGAGAAAAGGGAAAACTTGGCAGCTATGGAAAGGAGTACGACAAGGTTGTATATTGTCTCCCTGCTTATTTAACTCAGTTTTTCTCAACCTTTTTTGGGCCACGGCACACTTGTTCCGTGAAAAAAATCACGAGGCACACCACCATTAAAAAAGTTAAAAAAATTAACTCTGTGCCACACTATATTATAATTATGACTGTATGAAACACTTGCCAAATATTGCTTTCCGGCGGGTTAGTGTTGTGTATTGACGGCCGCCAGGCTCGTTTGCACTGAGCTTCAGGAAGGAGGAGGAGAAATATTGCTTTCCGGCGGGTTAGTGCCAGGCACGTGATAATGCAAATCGCCCTTCTCGTCGCCGCACGTCGCAGCACACCAGCCAGCATCTCGTGGCACACTAGTGTGCCGCGGAACAGCGGTTGAGAAACGCTGATTTAACTTATATGCAGAATTCATCATGCGAAAGGCTGGACTAGATGAATCCCAAGCCGGAATTAAGATTGCCGGAAGAAATATCAACAACCTTGATGGCAGAAAGCGAGGAGGAATTAAAGAACCTTTTAATGAGGGTGAAAGAGGAGAGCGCAAAATATGGTCTGAAGCTCAACATCAAAAAAACTAAGATCATGGCCACTGGTCCCACCACCTCCTGGCAAATAGAAGGGGAAGAAATGGAGGCAGTGAGAGATTTTACTTTCTTGGGCTCCTTGATCACTGCAGATGGTGACAGCAGTCACGAAATTAAAAGACGCCTGCTTCTTGGGAGAAAAGCAATGACAAACCTAGACAGCATCTTAAAAAGCAGAGACATCACCTTGCCTACAAAGGTCCGTATAGTTAAAGCTTTGGTTTTCCCAGTAGTGATGTATGGAAGTGAGAGCTGGACCATAAAGAAGGCTGATCGCCGAAGAATTGATGCTTTTGAATTCTGGTGCTGGAGGAGACTCTTGAGAGTCCCATGGACTGCAAGAAGATCAACCCTATCCATTCTGAAGGAAATCAGCCCTGAGTGCTCCCTGGAAGGACAGATCGTGAAGCTGAGGCTCCAATACTTTGGCCACCTCATGAGAAGAGAAGAATCCTTGGGAAAGACCCTGATGTTGGGAAAGATTGAGGGCACTAGGAGAAGGGGACGACAGAGGACAAGATGGCTGGACAGTGTTCTCGAAGCTACGAACATGAGTTTGACCAAACTGCGGGAGGCAGTGCAAGACAGGAGTGCCTGGCGTGCTCTGCTCCATGGGGTCACGAAGAGTCGGACACGACTAAACGACTAAACAACAACAACAGGGAACTGATATGGAATTGCTGGGAAGTTTATTGTATCTTTTTTATCCTATGTCTTTTTTGGTTTTGTTTCTTTTTTTCTTTTTTTCTTTTTTTTCTTTTTCATGATTTTTTCCTTTTTTCCTTTTTTTAGTTTTCTTTCTTTTTTGCATTTTTAGTTGTTATTTCTGTTATTGTTTCGATTATAAGTTGATTTAATTTATGTGTTGATGAGTTAATTTGTATAATTGATTTAACTTTTTATAATTTTGTATAATTTGGATTTTTGGAAATATTTGTGTTATGTTGATTAAGTTGATTTATGTTGATTTAATGTCTACGTTTCTGTTGATTTTATGGTTAAAATTAAATCAAGATATTTTTAAATTAAACAAAAAACAAAAAAACTGTGCCCCTGAAGGACCAGGTGCACAGCCTGGGAGTCATTCTGGACTCACAGCTGTCCATGGAGGCGCTGGTCAATTCTGTGTCCAGGACAGCTGTCTATCACTCCATCTGGTATGCAGGCTGAGACCCTACCTGCCTGCAGACTGTCTCGCCAGAGTGGTGCATGCTCTGGTTATCTCCCGCTTGGACTACGGCAATGCACTCTACGTGGGGCTACCTTTGAAGGTGACCCGGAAACTACAACTAATCCAGAATGCGACAGCTAGACTGGTGACTGGGAGCAGCCACCAAGACCAAATAACACCGGTCTTGAAAGACCTACATTGGCTCCCAGTATGTTTCCGAGCACAGTTCAAAGTGTTGGTGCTGACCTTTAAAGGGCCTCGGTCCAGTATACCTGAAGGAGCGTCTCCACCCCCATCATTCTGCCCGGACACGGAGGTCCAGTACCGAGGGCCTTCTGGTGGTTCCCTCGTTGTGAGAAGCCAAGTTGCAGGGAACCAGGCAGAGGGCCTTCTCAGTGGTGGCGCCCGCCCTGTGGAGCGCCCTCCCATCAGATGTCAAAGAAAAAAACAGATACCAGATTTTTAGAAGACATCTGAAGGCAGCCCTGTTTAGGGAGGCGTTTAATGTTTAATAGATTATTTTATTTCATTTTTCTGTTGTAAGCCGCCCAGGGTGGCTGGGGAAACCCAGCCAGATGGGCGGGGTATAAATAATAAATTATTGTTGTTGTTGTTGTTGTTGTTGTTGTTGTTGTTGTTATTAACAACAACAACAAAAACTGTGGGTCAAGACTGTCTATTTTCTTTTCACATGAAGTGATTTCTCATAGGAAACAACAAAAAAGTGATGATGTCACTTTGGAAGGCTCAGTGGTGCACACAAGAACTTTCAGTCAATTTATTCTGGGCAGTATCCAATGCTCCTCTTCTTCTTTGGCGATCCCTCGTAGCCGAATAATATTGCCTTCCATAAACATGGTTTTAACAATGAGTCCGTAAGTGACTGTGGAGGCCAATTCTGGATCCACACGTCCTTCCACAGTGGGGACATTGGTTTCCAGGCGGGTGTTGATCACGGTGTGGATTTGCCAAGCGTGGCTTCCTCTTAGCACGTTTCTCCCTCGCGTCCTGAGTTCGAGTGTCTACAAAGCTCATGACACCTTTGGTCAAGGCTGTTCTCCAACTGGAGGGCTCGCAGGCCAGTGTTTCCCAGTTGTCGGTGTTTATACTACATTTATTAAGATTTGCCTTGAGACAGTCTTTAAACCTCTTTTGTTGACTACCAGCATTACGCTTTCCATTTTTAAGTTTGGAATAGAGTAGTTGCTTTGGAAGACGATCATCAGGCATCCACACAACATGACCAGTCCAATGAAGTTGATGTTGAAGAATCATTGCTTCAACACTGGTGATCTTTGATTCTTCCAGTACACTGATATTAGTTCGCCTGTCTTCCCAAGTGATGTGTAAATTTTTTCGGAGACACCGTTGATGGAATCTTTCGAGGAGTTGGAGATGGCGTTTATAAGTGGTCCATGTTTCACAAGCATATAGTAAGGTTGGTAGTTGTGAGCGAAGCCGTCGGGAATTACATACTCCCAGCAGGGTCACCCAAGGCGGTAAGGTCAAAGGGAAGGAGCTAGACAAAGAATGATCCAAGAAGTCCTCAACGGTAGAACAGGCGGATGATAACAAGTGATATGTTACAACGGCTGTGACGGCGGATGAAGGCTGCATTCCTATCTACCGGTTTGTCATGACTACTTCATGCCATCGGAACAGAGCCCTACTGCGAAGACTGTGCGTTGGTCAGTGTGTACTGATCTACACACATAAAACAAAATCACGCACAGGCGTCTTCCAAAAACCCCACCCAAACCCCCAAAGTCCCATGGCGATCAGCAAATGGTAATGGGGGCAGGATCGTGAAATCTGGAAACCCCTAGTCATGAACTGGCACATGGGCGGTGGATACAGGTTCAGTCATTCTGACTCAAGGAACGAGGCAGTTGAGCAGCTTGGCAGCTGTATCCATAACTGAGCAGCCCTTTTTAGGATCCACTCTGCTCACCCCAAGAAGGGGGAGGGGCTAGAAAAGGTACCCTAAACATAGTCCGCCTCCCTTTTCCCCTGACTGGATTACCACACCCAGTGGGGTCACCACCTAGCAGTCATAAAAGACAATCGAACTTTGGAGCATGGAATATACGGACTTTGTCAGATAACACAGACAGCGAGCGTCCTGAACACGGAACTGCCATCATTGCAAGAGAGCTACGACATTTTAACATTGATATTGCAGCGCTTCAAGAGACTCAAAGAGCAGGTGAGAGACAACTGAAGGGAGAAAAAGGAGGCTACACATTCTTCTGGAAAGGTCTATCTGAACAAGAACATCGAATACATGGGGTAGGCTTCACTACCAAAAACGACCTTGTGAAGCTCCTGTCAGAAGTCCCTACCAGCATCAATGAGCGACTCTCAACCCTTCGAATAAAGCTCTCCAAAAACCAACAGGCTACTATTATAAGCGCTTATGCACCAACACTGGATGCCGATGAAGACATGAAAGAAATTTTTTTACTCTCAGGTGGATACCGTCCTACCAGAGATACCTAAGGAAGATAAAATTATCCTCCTGGGTAATTTTAATGCAAGAGTTGGGCGAGAATTCGATCAGTGGCCTGGGACTATTGGGAAAGAAGGAGTTGGCAACAGCAAGCAGAACGGAATCTTACTTTTGACGATA
Organism: Zootoca vivipara; assembly: GCF_965207765.1. Taxonomy (NCBI): domain Eukaryota; kingdom Metazoa; phylum Chordata; class Lepidosauria; order Squamata; family Lacertidae; genus Zootoca; species Zootoca vivipara. The sequence goes on from NC_142583.1 coordinate 74,976,180, forward strand.
TGTGCAGCACACAACCTTATTATTACCAACACACTCTTTTGACATAAAAAAATATGAAAACTTCATGGAGGCATCCTCGGTCAAACCACTGGCACCTCTTAGACTATCTTACTGTCCATGCTAAAGATTGCCGTGATGTGCTCCTTACCAGAGCTATGACGAGCGCTGACAACTGCTGGACAGATCACCAACTAATACGCTCCACGATGGCTATCAAGATTATACCTCAACGCAGGCTCCATGGAATGAAACCAAGGCGCAAAATGAAGACTCAAGCCCTTCAAGACCCCATTAAGCGGGATTGCTTCCAAACGACTCTTAAGGACCATCTGTTTTCAGAATTCCCTGAAAACATCGAGGAACACTGGACCAAGCTAAAAACATCCATTATTGCAGCCTGGGAACAAACGATTGGATACCAAACCAAGAAACACCAGGACTGGTTTGATGAGAATGACAGTGAGATTGAACACATGGTTGACAAGAAAAAGAAGGCCTTTCAGATCTGGCAAAGATATAGAAACTGTGCCACTAAGAAAAAAACCTATGCCAACACTAAGGCTGAGGTTCAAAGAAGAACCAGAGAACTAAAAAACACCTGGTGGATAAAAAAAGCTCAAGAGATCCAGCACTTAGCCGACACTCATGATGCACAGAGTTTCTTTAAAGCCACAAAGACCATCAATGGGCCAATAAATCATGGCATATACCCCCTACGCTCAACAGATGGTATCACACTTCTAAAAGATAAAGAAGCTATTGCACTGCGCTGGAAAAAATATTACCAACATCTCCTTAACCGCAAGTCCCCCACAGCTGCTGAGGTCCTCTCACAAATTCCGCAAAAACAAGTTAGAGATGAGCTTGCAATATCTCCAAATTTGGGAGAGTTGTGTACAGCTATTAACCAAATGAAAAACAATAAAGCCAGTGGACTTGATGGGATACCTGCCGAAATCTTCAAAGTGGGCGTAATTGAACTTACATGTCCATAAGCTTTAATTAGCTTGTGTTTAAGTAAACAAAGTTACCGGTCCAGTCTCGCTTCCGGACGTAAATCTTCCTTTCAGCAGAGCTTTTTAGCACAGCGGCAAAGAGTAAGGTGAGTCAGCAAGAGTTGTAAATGCAGGAACTCTGGAGCAGGTTGCAAACTCAAAAGCTTTATTTAGAAAAAACGTAGCCTGGAGATAAGGCAGACATCCTTCATCTCTGGCCAAGTAAAAACTTAAACAAAACTGTGCCTCAGTGCACAAACTTGAGGCATCACTCCTACACACAACAACCAAAACTAAGAGATAACACTACTGAGAGAAAAAACGCTCCTAAGAGAAAGAATACATGCAAGGAACTGACTATTTATACAGGCTGTCTTACATTCCCGGATGCTTAATTAGGTTCAGCTGCTCAGTGTTCAGAGCGACTAGTATAACTTAACCCTTTAATACCAACACCCCCTCTCGCTCGTGACACTGAGCTGTAACAAACTTAATTCAAATTCAGACCTGAACAGAAATCTTGATGTGATTGCAAACTCAACGCTTTTGTAAAACCATCTGCGAGATTATCTTTACTCGGGCAGTACTGTAGCTTTACCAAACCTTGTTTTACACTTTGATAAACGTTTTGATAATGGATGTCAAGATGTTTCGTTTGTGCCTTGAATTGTCCTGATTCAGCTAATCTAATGCAAGGTTGATTATCTTCCCATATTCTGATGGGTAGAGGACATTCCCCAAACAATTCCTGCACCAGTTGTTTATAGAACTCAAGTTCTCTGCAAACATCAGATACTGCATTGAATTCCGATTCAGTCGAACTTAAAGCTAAGAGTGATTGCTTTCGCGATCTCCAACCAATTAATGCATCTCCAAATTTTATAGCCATTCCTGAAACTGATTTTCTATCTTGTCCAGCATCTGCCCAACTGCTATCAGCCCAGCATTCAAGTTCTGTGCTGCCCTCTGCTGACAGTTTTAGGCAAAGACTTTTGGTAGTTTGGAGATATCGCAACACTCTTTTTACTCCTCGCCAAGCATGAGTGGATGGTTTTTCAGCTTGTCTACATAACATATTCACAGCGTACGTAATGTCAGGCCGAGTCCACTGTGCAATGTGGAGTAGATTGCCTATTGCTGACTGGTAAACCTCGGGGTTACTGAACTCTGCTTGTTGCTCGGCTTGAGCATCTTTTACATAACTTAGTTCCATTGGGGTTTTTACACCAGCACATTTATCCATTTTAAATCTTTCTAGTAATTGTTGGATTTTTGCCTCTTGGCTGAGCCAATAACTTCCTTTTTCATCTTGCTGTATTTTAACTCCTAGATACACGGATACAGTGCCTAGAGATTTTAGCTTAAACCTTTTCCCAAGTGCTGTGGCAAACTTTTGTGCATGCTTATCATCCTTTCCACAGTACAATAGATCGTCAACAAATATCAGAACCGCTTCTTGTTCACAACCAGAGCTTTTTAAGTACAGACATGTGTCTGCCATGCTCTTCTTGAACCCCATGCTCTCTAGAGCATCAGATAAACAAACATTCCAGTTGCGGGCAGATTGTTTCAGCCCATAGATGGATTTGTGTAGACGCCAGACCTGGTTTGGCTTGTCTCCCTCAAAACCTGGCGGTGGCATCATATACACTTCCTCCTGTAAATCTGCATTCAAATAAGCCACATTGACATCAAAATGAAATAGCTTGTTTCCCTTCTTAGCTGAAGAAGTTAAAAGCATTCTTAATGTCTCTGGCCTCGCAGTAGGGGCATAGATTTGGGAATAGTGTATGCCTTTGCGCTGCGAAAACCCTTTGGCAACTAGTCGGGCTTTGTATTGCAGCTCACCAGTGGTTGTGGGCTTTAAACGATATACCCATCGACATCCCACTGCTTGTTGGCCTTTAGGAAGTTCAGTGGATGTAAACACACCGAGAGACTTCATTGAAGCCATCTCTTTCTCCATCGCTTCCTGCCACTTTGCAGCTTCTGAACTTGAAAGCTGTTGTACCTCTGTGTAGCTTTCTGGCTCACATTGGGCTAAATTCACATATACACTTGTCACTTTAAACCTCTCTGGTGGTTTGCCCTTTGTGGTGCGTTTGGACCTATGCAATTCCACCTCTTGTTCCCCCTCTGACTATTGGCTGTCAGAACCTTTCTCAGACTTTAAATCTGGATGTGCCCCTTGGGATAAAGACCTTCGTTTAGATAATTCCCTTGGGCTTGGCGTTGTTGGCGACCTGCTGCGCTTTTTCTGCCTGCTAGGTCTACCTGTGGGCGATGTTGGAGCACTCCTAGACTCAGGCTTCTCTGCCTTAGGAGATGTTCCTTGTGCATGGTCAGAGTCTACATCTGAACCCTGTGCACCATCATCTAGTTCTGGTTCACCACCCTCTGGATTTTCCTCTCCAGTGTGAATTCCTAAATCATCCCTCAAAATATCGGGGTTACCATGCAAGCGAGTCCAACCGGACTGCTCACAAAATTCAACGCTCCTGCTGATGACCACTTTGGTAGTATCCCCATCTGGATTCACGAACCTCCAAGCTTTAGAGCATGGTTCGTACCCACAGAAAATGAGTTTCTTTGCTCTTGGACCTCCCTTTCTCCTTAACGCTTTTGGAATGAGAACATAGGCTGGAGATCCAAACACCCTAAAGTAATTCACTTTGGGTTTCTTGCCATATAAAGCAAAATATGGCGTGGTGTCTATAACAGAATTATAAACGCGGTTCAGAACATGAGTGGCCATCGTCCAAGCTTCCGCCCAATAACTCTGAGGTAGCTGCGCATCGTACAGCATAGAGTTTGCCAACTCTTGCAAAACTCTGTTTTTGCGTTCGGCTACGCCCCCTTCTTGGGGTGAGTAAGGCGTGGACAGACGATGCTTAATTCCCTTTTTATTAAAGAAATTTTGCAGTACAGACCCGGTGAATTCCGTACCACGGTCTGACTGAAAAGCAAGGACTCTAGTACCAAATTCAAGTTCAACTGCTTGAACCCAATTTTTAACTGTTTCAGCAGCATCCCCTTTTGTCTTAATTGGAAAACACCATGTGACCTTTGTCTTGTCATCTGAGAGACAAAGCGCAAACCTCAAACCTCCGAAGCTAGCGGTAGGCATCGGACCACATAAGTCCATATGCACAAGCTGAAACGCTTTGTCAGATTTCCTATCTGACCTGGGATAGCTGCACCTGTGAATTTTTGAACTTTTACAAGCAGTGCAATCCAAAAACTTTGTACATTTGTTTAGCCTACACCCTTCAGATAATTCAGGCTGTCTCTTAACGTATTGGAAGTTAATGTGTCCGAGACGCCTGTGCCAAAAATGAACGCAATAATCATGAGTGGGAGAGTTTATACAGCCAGCTTGGACCTGTTCAACTGCATCAGAATTAGTCTCAAAGCTGTATAGTCCATTCTTGCACTCCACCTGTAAGAGAGACACACCATCCTTGGAAACAGTGCAAAACCCACTTTCAAACACAGTTTTAAACCCATCTCTGTCAAGTGTTGATACAGACAAAATGCACCCTTTCATCCCCTCTAGCACATAGGCATCAATTTCTGTGTTCAAACAGCTCAGGAACACTGTGCCTACGGATCCTAGAGAACGTGTGGATGAATCAGCCATCTTGACAATTTTTGGAGTTTGAAGTTGCCTGCAATTTTTCAAACGAACACTAGATGGCGCCACCAGGTGATGGGATGCACCACTGTCAATAATCCACCGTTGATCACTCTTGCAGTCACGAGCTCCCCTTAAAGCCATAGCTGAAGCCATGTGCTGTGAGCTGTGGGCTTGTCCACGCCCTCCTCCTCGTCTCCGCTGTCCTCTGGAACTCCTTATCTGGTAACTAGGGGCAATGGCTTTGAAGTTGTCCTGGCCTGCATCACGTGGACAATTCCTAATTAAGTGGTAGGGAGAACCACAGCGGTAGCAGCGTCTAACTGCATAGGCATTCACTGTGTTCTCAGGCTCTGCACCCCCACTCCTGGGCACAGCACAGCAGCCCCTCCTTTCAGACAAGCCTTTTTCTCTTTGTCTCTTATCCTGTTCATCTGCAAGTCTAGATGAAATATATTCCAGCGTTAAGTCACTGGCTTTCATGCATTCCAAAGTCAGAGCAAGAGTCTGGTAACTTTTATCAAGAGAGGACAACAAAATATACGACTGCTGCTCCTGTGTAAAAGGAATGTTCAGCTGTCTTAATTGGTTAAACGCAGAGACCATCTTGGCAATGTGCTCTTTCACACACGCTCCCAGCTGCAGACGTAAATCAAATAAAGACCTCGTGGCATGGATCTTGGCCCCAGCAGTGTTTCTGGAATTTAACCGCTCCAGGGTCGTCCAGACCTCATGCGTGGACTGTAACTCAGATACATAGGGCATTTGTTCCTCGCCCACCGCTAATGTTAAAAGGCCTTGGGCTTTACGATCACGTGTCTTTGCAGCTGCAGCTATAGCCCTGTCTGCTGCTGAAGCGTCTTCTGCAGCCTCTACAGGAGATGCCTGTGTACAGTCCCATAACTCTTTAGCTTGCAGCCAGACCCTCACCCTGGCTTTCCAGTCCTGCCAATTTTTCCCATTCAGCCTTGCAAAGGGGACTGTAAAACTTTCCTGGGGCTCTGCCATCCTCCCTGGGGCTTAGGCAAGGTACTTACACTCTTGTAGACTGCTTGCTTCCCAGCTAACGAGGTGGCTCCGGCAGGCGTCTTCCAGCGAGTTCAAAACTGCGCAGTGCCTCTTTAAAACTTTCAGCACATTGCAGGACTCAAGCTACTTTCTTTTTCCTTTTCTTGGCTGCTTTCTGCTGCTTTCCCTTTTGCTGGCAGCCTCTTCTTGACTTCGCTCCAGTCCTTTCATAAATCACTCTGGACTTCAATCCTTATCTCTTTTCACGCACTGACCATAACCTGTCCATAAGCTTTAATTAGCTTGTGTTTAAGTAAACAAAGTTACCGGTCCAGTCGCGCTTCCGGACGTAAATCTTCCCTTTCAGCAGAGCTTTTTAGCACAGCGGCAAAGAGTAAGGTGAGTCAGCAAGAGTTGTAAATGCAGGAACTCTGGAGCAGGTTGCAAACTCAAAAGCTTTATTTAGAAAAAACGTAGCCTGGAGATAAGGCAGACATCCTTCATCTCTGGCCAAGTAAAAACTTAAACAAAACTGTGCCTCAGTGCACAAACGAGGCATCACTCCTACACACAGCAACCAAAACTAAGAGATAACACTACTGAGAGAGAAAAAACGCTCCTAAGAGAAAGAATACATGCAAGGAACTGACTATTTATACAGGCTGCCTTACATTCCCGGATGCTTAATTAGGTTCAGCTGCTCAGTGTTCAGAGCGACTAGTATAACTTAACCCTTTAATACCAACATTACACAACAACTTCACAAGCTCATCGAAAAAATCTGGGAAAGAGAAGAAATCCCAGCAGACTTTAGGGATGCCAAAATTATCAATCTCTTTTTTTAAAAAAAGGTGACAGAACTGATTGTGGAAACTATCGAGCCGTCTCTTTATTAGCTGCAGCCGGCAAAATTATTGCAAGGATTATAGAATCATGGAATCATAGCAGTTGGAAGAGACCACAAGGGTCATCCAGTCCAACTCCCTGCCAAGCAGGAAACACCATCAAATCATTCCTGACATATGGCTGTCAAGCCTCCGCTTAAAGACCTCCAAAGAAGGAGACTCCACCACACTCCTTGGCAGCAAATTCCACTGCTGAACAGCTCTTACTGTCAGGAAGTTCTTCCTAATGTTTAGGTGGAATCTTCTTTCTTGTAGCAAACCGTCTGGTAACAATATCTGAGGTGACCCTTCCTAATTCCAAAACGGTTTTCGGCCTTCTAGGGGGACAGTGGACATGATTTTCACCACTCGACAGCTTCAAGAAAAATGCAGAGAGCAAAACCAACCCCTGTATATGGGGTTTATTGACTTGACTAAGGCTTTCGACACTGTATATCGTAATGCCCTGTGGACTATCCTTGCCAGGATTGCCATTTCTGCAACAGAACTGTCCCTCTCTCCTTTCCATTTGCACCCACATCCTCCTCAGATCTCCTCTGTATCATTCAGTAGTGGCACCCGCCCTGTGGAACGCCTTCCCATCGGAGGTCAAGGAGATAAACAACTACCTGACATTTAGAAAACACCTAAAGGCAGCCCTGTTTAGGGAAGTTTTTAATCTGTGATATTTTAATGTATTTTGCTATTTGTTGGAAGCTGCCCAGAGTGGTGGGGAAAACCCAGCCAGATGGGCGGGGTATAAATAATAATAAAATAATAATAATTGTGGCTGTTGGAGAGAGAGTGTTGAAAGTGAGATCCTTACTCTCTCATTGCAGGGTTAGCACAGGAGTGATTGTTCTGAGCAAATTAAAACCTCCTTAGATTTGCATCCACCTTTATCCACCTCATCTCACATCCATCACCCACCGCATGCATGAGGATAGCAATGAAACTATTACAGAAAGAAAAATAGCTATGTCCTCAAATGAATTACAAAATATAATCTATAACCACAAAGCCATTATAGGGTTGATTGAAATGATATGATATCTCTCACATATATTGTTGTTGTGTTGTTGTTGTTGTTGTTTAGTCGTTTAGTCATGTCCGACTCTTCGTGACCCCATGGACCATAGCACGCCAGGCACTCCTGTCTTGCACTGCCTCCCGCAGTTTGGTCAAACTCATGTTTGTAGCTTCGAGATATATATATATATATATATATATATATATATATATATATATATATATATAATCTAAATCTCACATATATATCTTATCTAAATCTAACATGATGGATCTAAGTTTACTTTAATCAATTATCCATAGTTGACAGAGGTATCACCCTAGCCTCACTCTTATTGGCACTTGCATTCTCCAGTGTCCACTGTATACTAAATCAAGTCCCACTACACAGCACTAAAATTCAGTGATAAATGTATTCTAGAACTCCCCCATTTTTAACGCTCTATGAATCTATTAAATTGATATGAGTTATAATGGTGCAGTAGGTGTTTTTTTTTTTACTCCCATGAGATGATTGGGTTGGATCTGCCCTTTGATCAAGTCTAAGATGACACTTAGCAGTGATTCCCAATTGGTGGTCCACGGACCACCCACCCAGGGGCTCCATGGCACCATTCACATAACAAAAACCGCCACAGAGATATCCATATGTTCAAAGGTAGAGTGGCCCATGGCTTGGCTTTTGAAAAACAAGGGGTCTGCAGTATTTAGCTAACTGGGAACCACTGGCACACAGGGTTTAAGTTCCCAGCTAGTATTATACAACCCCACGACCCGTTTGTAAAGTTTACTCAATACCTGTTAATCCAGTCTTGGCAATCAATGCCAGACCAGCTCGCTGTTCTACTACCAAGCTGTGGATGAGTGAGATCTTCTCTGACGTTATCAATGCATCAACACGGGTTGAAAAAAGTTGTTAGATACTTAAAGGCAACCATGATCTGTCTTAAACTGCCAGCTGACAGCATTAGGGATATGCCATGGATTCTTCAGTTGTGATTGCTGCTTTGTAGAAGGTTGGCTCAGATGACTCTTGGGGTCTCATCCAACTCTAAATGTCTATGTGTCTATGTGTCAAATTGCCATGTATTCAAATTTGTATCCAAGAGAGTGAGATTCATCTACTCTCTCACACACTTCACCTGCTCCTATTATTTTAGGTTTGAGATTGCTGGTTATTCAGATTGTTTAGCAGATCACTGTAGAAATATTTTCCTAAAGAGAGTGTTGCTCAGTTTTAGGTTCCTGCAACTCCTTTGGAAGCTGAGTTAATCAGCAGAAACCATTTAAAAGTATGGTATGCCTTCATCCTCTTCTGAATCACTGCATAAGAATTTCAGAACAAAAGAATTTCAGAAATAGACTGGAAAGAGAAGTTGCTGAATTACAACTTATCACCAAGCTCAAAACCATGGAGGGACCTGGTTTGAACAGAGACACTGGATTCTTATCTCATTATACATGATAAAGTGATCTTCAGCCATCTCATTGTCTCAACCCTTGCTTTTTCATGCAAAACCATTTGCAGTCGTTTTCGGTCATCAACAGCTATCAGTCAGTCAATCACCCACTTCCACCACCCTTCTGAGTGATACCCCCTCCCCTCCCCACCCCCTCCCCACCCCTTCTCTACATAAGCGCCTGGGGACTCCTATTTCAGTGTATCTGAAGAAGTGTGCATGCACACGAAAGCTCATACCAAAATAAAAACTTAGTTGGTCTTTAAGGTGCTACTGAAGGAATTTTTTTATTTTGCATTCACTAGGTTAGAGAAGCAAGAAGAGTAGCCTTCCTACCTCTCCAACCTTGTGAGAAGAAGCAGGCTCTCATCTGCATAATGATGTGGAGGAGTACATATGTAGATCTTTGGTAATAGAGAAAAATGCATGGCAAAATATATTTGGAGAGGGAAAGGATCATGTAAACAACATCTGCAACTTTTTGGAATGCATGCCATTAACAAATGTTTCTTCATAAACTTACTCATTTTTAACTATTGCGCCTGACAGCCATTTCCATTTCTTTGGCTCGTATTTCAAGAGTCCAAGCCAAAAAGTCTTTTTTCGGATGTTTACTTCTTTCTCCACAAATTTCTAGGGTAGCAGTGGGGAGAAAGAAAAAACAGAAAATCTTCAGTAGGAATGAGGAGCAAGGCACTTCTCTCAAAGCCTTTCTAGACCACGTCCCTTTCTCTGAGCTACTATAGCCCTTTACAAACATCCAACAGGCATAAAACAAACACATTTCAAAAGACGCAGGTGTCACCTTTGAAGGCAAAATCCATATTTTTGAAGGAAGCCGTGATCCAAACTATGCATAGTATTCCAAGTATGGTTGCATCAAGAACCAAGAATAATTTTGTACTGAGGATGTGCTATTGTCCCCCTGACCCAAGATGTTGCTGATGATGGAATCCAGGAAGCACCCCAAAGAGGAAATATTGTAGTGAAGGGTAACTTCGCCTGCCCTCACCGAGACTGGCTGGATATGTGTTCCAGTCATGACACAGAGTTCCAGTTTCCAGATATTGCAAATGACTGTGCCATAGAACAGTCGGTCTTGGAACCACCTAGCAGGACAGTGACCCTGTATGGCAAATACTCCCATTTCTGTATCTATGCTTGTTTGTTGGTTCCAGAGCTACTGGGATCAGTCTGGTTGTGATATACTTGATGGCATGACGATGGGGTCTCACCCATGTCTGTGCCCTGTAGCACCCCTGTAGCTCCTCTACCTGGGCTATGGGGCTGACAGAGGGATATACCTTGCAAGCTCCTCTAGAGTCGTCTCCATGATACCCTCATGCCAGGTTAGGGTTAGGGTGGTGAGGGAAGCCTTTTTTCTAAGCACCCAGTACATCTCAAAGAGCAGAGGAAGAATTGACAGGCAATCCAGGGGATAGATGACTCTCAAGTATCTCCTGTATTCCTTCTCCTCCTCCTCGACCTCCCTCCTGACTGCCAGCTTCATTCTATTGGAGCTCAGCAGCTCCAAGAAACCTTAGTTAGCCCCAGATGGCAGCAGATGGTCCCTGCCCCACCCACCCCTTGGTTTGACTGATGGAGATGCTGTATTGCCTGCCTACAGGTGGATAAAGGTCAAGGTCAAGGGACCCCTGACCATTAGGTCCAGTCGTGACCGACTCGGGTTGCGCGCTCATCTCGCATTATTGGCCGAGGGAGCCGGCGTATAGCTTCCAGGTCATGTGGCCAGCATGACAAAGCCACTTCTGGCGAACCAGATCAGCACATGGAAACGCCGTTTCCCTTCCCGCTGTAGCGGAACCTATTTATCTACTTGCACTTTGATGTGCTTTTGAACTGCTAGGTTGGCAGGAACTGGGACCAAGCAATGGGAGCTCACCCCGTCTCGGGGATCACCGACCTTCTGATCACCAAGCCCTAGGCTCTGTGGTTTAACCCACAGCGCCACCTGCGTCCCTACACAGGTGGATAGGACCTTCTTAATAGGAGGCCTTTGACTCAATGAGATCCCCTACCTCTCCTATACTTAACTTTGATGCTCACCTGTTCATCCCTTGTTTCTATCGAAAGAAGCTGGGCGCCGTCCCTCTCACATGCTTTTCGGGAATTCATCCATGATTGTTCCTCCTCAGAAAACCAATAGTACGCATTTTCATTTGTATTTTCAATCCAACCTTTTCTAGAAAGGATGTCTTTGAGCCAGCCAGGCATGGAGGAAGAAGATAAAAAGAAAACAAGATAGGGAATTTAAGGGGAACCACCTTGTATGTCTGCAGATTTCAAATATTTTTGTTAAATTCATTTCTCTGTTCACATGATAACATATATGTGAGGAGTAGAAGGGACCCACTAAGGGGTTAAACTGTATACTAAGGGTCACCTGATCACTGGGAGGGATTATGTTACATACGAGGATTTTCTCTTTGTCTCTGAAATATACTCGGAGTCGAGAGTGAATTTCATGCTCTTTATTCAGCTCATAGTCATCAAGGAGAAGAGGAGAAGAAGAATGGCTCTTTTCCCAAAACCATCTGCTTATATACATTATTTACACAATGGGCCTTGCGTGATTGGCTACTTCAGGGCTACACCTGTGGGCCAATTATATTGTGGATTGACTTCTGCCTGCAGCCTGATTGGCTGCTCCTACAGGCCAATCAGGTAGCAGATTCACTTCTGCCAGCCGCCTGATTGGCTGCTCCAGCAGGCCAATCAGGTTGCGGATTCACTTCCACCTGGAGTTGGATTGGGTAGCTCCTGCTGATTCTGAATCCTATTGTTCTAGGATTCAGCTCAGTACATAACAGTCTCTATGTGTTGTAAATCAGTTTCGTTTTCACTCGGAAGGTCACCGAGGCGTTTAAGGGTGATTTATAGCTGTGTGAGCGTTTCGGAAGTGCTCACAAAAAGGCCAGCTTGACATACCTGCCCCTGCAGTCGGCAGGGTTAGGGGAACTTGCTGGTGAATGGAATGCCGCCATTCTGCCCGTAGGAGCAACACAGCAGCTGGTCTGAGTGAGTAATATGCTGGAAGCGTAGCCCGGGGATGGAGAAGATGGCGGAGCAGCTTCAGGAGGAAAGAGCTAGAGAAACCCAGAGACTGTGTTACGATGCCTGGGGCTGTGGAAGCAGAAATGCATGTGCAAGCAGCAACAATATCCCTAGCAATGCAAAGGAGGGGCTGGCTAAGTGCAGAAACCCCACAGCAGTAATTGGCTGAGACGCAAAGCTACAGAGGGATGCCTGCTGAAATCCAGAGCCACACAGAGGTCTTGGAGACCACTCCTTTGGCAGGCAGTTGCAGGGAGAAGCAGCTAAAGTCCCAGAGGGATGGTGCCAAGCTTGGAGCCCAGGGCCCAAGCCCACCAAAAGCAGCAGATGGAGAGGCTGCTACTCTCAAGGAGAAGAGAGGAGGGGGTTTCAGAGGGGGCCGATCTGCTGGAAGCAGAGGGGGCGAGGCAAGTGCATACGTCGCCAGAGAACGTGCTGAGGGCGCTGTTGATAAGCTTTGCTGGATCTGTGGCTCAAATTGCCATTTGCAGCGGTTCCCCATGCGCAAGGAGCCCAGTGGGGGGGCAGTTGCTAAAAACCCATCGGAAGCCACTGGACAGGCGTTTGCAGGCACTTGTTTTCGGCGCAATCTTCCTGAGCACCGGGCCGTGTTTTGCAGAGCTCTACTGGGAGCCAAGGCCACTCAGCCAGGTTTCCATGGTGACCAGCCCAAAGGTGGGGGCAAGGAGCAAGAAGAAGCGCAGCTGCAAGGCCAATGTTGTGAGAAAGTTGCTGATAATGTCGTGAGTTCAGCCATGGCAACAGTGAAGAAGAAAGAAGTAAACAGCCTGACTTCAGGATCGTCCCACCACATGATGCCGCCCAGTGGACTTATTCGAGATTGCAGGCCACTTGAAGAGGAAAAAAGCCTCAATTTGGCTGATGGTTCTACAGCAACTAGTAAAACCAGTGGTGTTTTTTATATGCAATGTTTGGACACTGATCTTGATGTTTATGTGTTACCAGGCATGAAAAGCTGTCTTTTAAGTGTGTCATCTTTAATGCGTGATGGTTTTAAAGTGTGCTTTGATAATGAAGTCTGTACCATTTCCAGGGATGGGATTGTGCTAGTCAGAGTTACTGTTGGGTCAGATGGGCTGTTTGTCCTGGATGGGAGGGGGCAAACAGGTGGAAGTAACACTGGTGAAGCCCAAGCTAAGTGCGCTAATACCCCAAATGCCCCTATTCATGACGGATGCATTCACGAATGGCACTGGAAAATGTGTCACTTGTCTTTTAGATACGTGGCAAAGGCCCCTGAGTGTACACAAGGGTGCAGGTTCAAACCCTGCAACAAACACTTGGAATGCAGAGCATGTTCCAAAGCCAAAGCAAATACTTGTTCTTATCCTAGGTCTGAAAGGAAGAGCACACAGCCATTTGAACTGGTCCATATGGATGTTTCTGGACCGATGGCTACCCCTAGCCTCAGTGGATCACGTTATGCTCTGGTTCTTGTTGATGATTACAGTCGTTTTTCTTGGCTTATCCCATTGAAAGAAAAAGGGGAGGCGGCCAAAGTGATACAGGAGTGGGTAGCCGAGGTGGAACGACAGTTCTCCCTTACTGTCAAATGCTTTCAGAGTGACAGGGGGGATTTTTGGGTGCAGAGCTACAGAAGTTCTTTCGTAGCAAGGGAATAAGACACAGGAAGTCCGCCCCGTATTCGCCACAGTGTAATGGCGTTGCTGAATGGCGTTTTCAGACATTGTCTGAACTGGCGGAGGCACTTCTTTTTGATGCAGGGCTATCACAGAAGTTTTGGGGGGAAGCTTATAGAACAGTGAATTTTTGTACGAATCGCACGTACAGCTCAGTTGTAGATACCACGCCCTATTACATATCGTATGGCAAGGTCCCCAAAGTTCACTACTTCAGAACCTTTGGGTGCGAGGCGTGGGTGCTGATTCCAAAGGGAAAACGCAGAAAGGGTGGACCAAGGTCCAAGAAGATGATTTTCTGTAGCTATGAGCCAAACTCAAAAGCGTGGAGATTTGTGCCAGCAGAGGGGGGATCAGTCCCAGATACACATTAGCAGGAGTACTGTGTTCTGTGAGCAGGAAGGCTGGAGACGCATTCATGCTAACCCTGAAGTTCTTCTTGACTGGTCAACCGCTCTTTACCAGGAAGAGGAAACTCAGGCGCCTGATGCTGGAGTTCCTGATGCTGGAGGTCCAGGCCAAGGGCCAGACCCAGATCAGGACCCAGATCAGGCAGCTGGTCCCAGTGGTGCAACTCCTAGGGAAGTGCAGCAAGAAACCAGAAGTGCACCAGTTTCTCCCCAGGCCGAGCCTGGGAAGTACAGCAAGCGTGGTCGGTCACCCACTTCTCCCAAGCCTAGCCCAGGGGGTGCTCTGAAGCGGAGTAGGTCTCTTGGAAGTGCTCAGGCACAAGAGAGTCTCAGTCTGAGACAAGCACCTCAGAAGCAGAGGAGGAGGCAGTGGGACCAAGGCGTTCAAAACGCACCACGAAAGGTAAACCACCTGACAGGTTCTCAGCCATCAGTGTATGGGCGAACCTAGCAGTGTGCGAACCTGAAAGTTTTGAGGAGGTTCAACAGTTGCCAGTAGAGGAAACTAGTAAGTGGAAAGTTGCAATGGAGAAGGAGTTGAACTCCATGCAATCTCTTGGTGTGTATAGTTTAACACAGTTGCCAGAAGGTAAGAAAGCAGTGAGCAGTCGGTGGGTCTACAGGTTGAAACCCACAGCGACTGGTGAGCCACAGTACAAGGCTAGGTTAGTGGCAAGAGGTTTCACACAGCGGAAAGGAGTTCACTTCTCAGAAGTGTATAGCCCAACAGCTAGAAGCGAATAGCTTAGGATGCTTTTAGCGACAGCAGCGCAGAAAGGTTTAGTGGTCAACCACTTTGACGTGGACACCGCCTATTTGAACTCTGATCTTGAGGAGGAACTGTACATGTTGCCTCCACCAAGGTTTGAGGGCGATGTGCCAGGTCAGGTGTGGAAGCTGCACAAGTCAATCTACAGTCTGAAACAATCTGCGAGAAACTGGAATTCGTGTCTTGATTCTGTGTTAGAGAGCTTAGGGTTCAGGAAGAGTCTAGCTGACAGCTGTCTGTATCTCAGAGGTGAAGGAGAACAGCAAGAGCTGTTACTGGTCTATGTAGATGACATCATCTACCTGGCTAAGGGCCAGCCGCAGGTACAGAAGTTTGCAAAAGAGCTAGGAAAGCGGTTCAAGCTCAAGAACCTAGGTGCAGTGACAGTTTATCTAGGTGTGCAGATTGACAGGTCTGAGGATGGTAGTTTCTTGCTCAGTCAGAAAGGCAAGATTGAGCAGTTGCTTGAGAAGTTCAGAATGTCTGACTGCAAGGGTGTCAGAACACCCATGGAGACAAGCTTTGTGAAAGACTCACAGGTAAAGGACAGAGTAGCGTTTGAGAGTCCTGAAGTGTTTCAGTCTGCTCTAGGGAGTCTGTTGTATTTGTCACAGTGGAGTAGACCAGATATTGCTTTTGCAGTCAATTTGCTTAGCAGAGAGGCTTCAAAGCCTAGTGTGCAAGCCTGGAATGGCATTAAGAGAGTGCTGAGGTATTTGCAGGATACCAAGGAGTTCTGTTTGGAGTTGTCAGCACAAGGTGAGCCACAGCTCACTTGTTTTGCAGATGCAGATTGGGCCAATCAGGAGGACAGGACGTCAGTGTCTGGTTTGGTAGTAAGGTTTGGAAATTCTCTGATTGGTTGGTGTTCGCGCAAGCAAAGCCTGATCACTATGTCATCCACGGAAGCTGAGTTTTGTGCGTTGTCCGCAGTTTGTACTGAGTTGGAGTACTACAGATGTTTGGTCCAGGAGATCTATGGTGATTGTAGCTTGCCCATCACTGTCTGGGGTGACAATCAGCCATCTTTGAAACTGGCACAGTCTGGACAGTTCAAGGCCAGAACCAAACACTTGGACATTCGCTTCCGAAACGTATGCGAGGCCGTTCAGGCGGGCTTGGTAAAGCTGAAGTACTGTCCAAGCCAGGAGAACCTAGTGGATGGGTTCACAAAGCCCTTGAGTTTCCAACGTCATGGGGAATTCTGCAAAGGGTTGGTTTTGGGGTGAGTTTGGCTACCCACTGTTTCCCCAGTGTTCAGGTGAGAGGGGGTGTGAGGAGTAGAAGGGACCCACTAAGCGGTTAAGCTGTATAGTAAGTGTCACCTGATCACTGGGAGGGATTATGTTACATACGGGGATTTTTTTCTTTGTCTCTGTGTGTTGTAAATCGGTTTCGTTTTCGCTCGGAAGAGAGAAGCAATGTCCGCTGTCTCTCCCGGTTTAGTTGTTTGTTTCTTTTGTAAATAAAGTTCCAGTAGAGTTAGAAAGAAACTGTGCTTCGTGGATTTATTAGTGAGCTACTTCCAGAAAGCCACACAAGCTTTCGCTACACGACAAGAGAGGAAAACTGCTATATTTCTTTGCCAGAGTGCGCTGACGCAGAAGCGTGCCGGACTGAGAGGTGAAGTTTGGCAAAGACCTAATGAGCTCGTAAATCTCTCATTAGGGCAATAAACACTGACAATATATTCATCTAGGAAGCTCAGAAATCTTTTAAAAAAGAACAACATTAACTCTTCAACCCATGCTGATGCTGCGGTAAATACCTGGGTGGGCATAGCTGGAACAGGGAGTGCAGTCAAGAACCTCACCTACTTGTTTCCACCTGGATACTCAGGGCAGCATCAGGGCAGACTTGAAGGTTGAGGAGGGGGAGTAGCTGTGGTTTATCAAAATTCTCTTTCTCTCTCCAGGCTCTCTGTCCAGTTGCGGACGGGGAGGGAGGGGAATCTAAAATGTTTGTTCCTGGCATTGGGCAACTGGGACAGATGAGGAATCCTGCTTGTTTACCACCCACTTTGCTGCCCAGCAGTCTCCCTGCCTGAGCTGGCAGGATGGATCCAGTGGGCCTCCAAATGTCTCTGGGGGATTTTCCAGCTGATCTGAAAGTGGGTGGTGCTCCTGCCGAGTTTTGGCCGAGCTGTGGAACAACTGAATAATGATGATGATAATGACTACGACGACAACAGTGATACTTCATACAGTGGTGTGTCGGTTTACAAACACAATTGGTTCCGGAAGTCTGTACTTAACCTGAAGCGTACTTTCCCATTGAAAGTAATGGAAAGTGGATTAATCTGTTCCAGGCGGGTCCACGGAGTACTCAACCAGAAGCGTACTTAACCCGAGGTATGAGTGTAATTGGTTCCGGAAGTCCGTACTTAACCTGAAGCGAACTTTCCCATTGAAAGTAATGGAAAGTGGATTAATCCGTTCCAGAGAGGTCCGTTGAGTACTTAAACTGAAAGTACTCAAACCGAGGCGTACTTAAACCGAGGTATGACTGTAATACGCTGCTCATCTAACTGGGTTTTCCTCAGCAACTCTGAGCAAATTCCAACAAAATAAAACACAATTGGAGTCCAACCATTAAAAATTTCCGTGAACAGATGTCGTCAGAAAGGCAGATACAGTGGTTGTTTTTTTCAATGATACCTTGGCTTGGGCCATCGACACAATTGGCCCTGAGCAACCTCTTCCGCTTCATGCAGCCTGTTTGCCCCCCCCCCCTGGTATTCTGTAGAGGTGAGGGCGAAGAAAGAAGCAGGGAGGTGGCTTTTTTGCCATATAATTTTTTTTTACTTTTTAACTACAGTAATAATATCCATCACCTTATTTTCCATATTTCAACATTTTGTCTTTTTAGGGCCATGACTTCCTTCAAACCCTCCTTATGATATGCGAACATTCATCACTAATATCTACATTTCACAAATCTATCACTGCCTTAAATTATTACTCTTACATTAATCACTGGAATTCCATACTACAGTGACTTTCCTTCTTTACCTTACAAAGCTTCCCACAATCCTACTAATGTATTCAATTGAGTGCAATTGTCTTTCAAATAATCAGTAAATTTAGTCCAATCTTTGATGAACTTCTGGTCCCGCTGTTCTCGGATTCTTCCCGCATACTCTATCAAGTCTTCCTTTGTCGGTGATTCTTCTTGTTTCCATTTTTGTGCAATTAATATTCTCACTGCACTTACTGCATATTTGAAAAGTTTGACATCTTGTTTTTTAATTCCAGTACCAATAGAAAAGCTTCTGGTTTGAGTGGAGGGAAAATCTGGTTGAATCCAATCAACTACTGGTGAGAGCTCATCCTTGAGTCTACCAAGAGGAATTGAAGGCTACAAAGAAGCCTTGCTTTGCTTCCTCCATCCAGCAGAGCTTTCCTTCCCAGGTAGTGTGGGGCCTGCTACAGTGTGGCCCGAAGGAGATGACAGAACTGAAAGCAGCTTTCTGTGACTTGCTTGCAAAGCATTTTGAGGATAAAATTGCTTGCATCTTGATCCTGATTTGACAGCAGACAAACCTTGAAGGGTTATAAAAAGATGTCATATAGAGGAGGGAGAAAGGTTGTTTTCTGCTGCTCCAGAGAAGCGGACACGGAGCAATGGATTCAAGCTACAAGAAAGAATATTCCACCTCAACATTAGGAATAACTTCCTGACAGTAAGAGCTGTTCGACAGTGGAATTTGCTGCCAAGGAGTGTGGTGGAGTCTCCTTCTTTGGAGGTCTTTAAGTGGAGGCTTGACAGCCATCTGTCAGGAATGCTTTGATGGTGTTTCCTGCTTGGCAGGGGGTTGGACTGGATGACCCTTGTGGTCTCTTCTTCCAACTTGATGATTCTATGGTGCCCAGAGCAGAGTCGGTTTCCGTTGCGTTGGGTGTGTTTCAGTCAGTAAGGTTCACAAATGTGGACAAGGTGCTTGGATCGGTCAGGAAAACCACTTGCTCACTGGACCCTGCCCCTTGTGGCTGGTACAAACTAGCAGGGAGGGGACAGCTGGCTGGACTAGAAAGGTGATTAATTTAGTAAAATCACTCCTTAGAAACCCAGCCAGATGGGCAGAGTATAAATTGTTGTTGTTGTTGTTGTTGTTGTTGTTGTTGTTGTTGTTGTTGTTGTTGTTCCCTGGGCTCAGAAAAATCTAAGTAACTGTCCTTCAGTTGCTAATCTCACCTTCAATCAGGGCTTAAGCCTGGTTTTGGCATAATGTCTTTAAAGGTAATCATATTTCCCAAGGTCAGAGAGAAAGAGGGGAAATGGCATTATACAACTTCCACAAAATGTGTGTTTTGGTGCTGAACATCCTTCACTTGTTTTTATGTACATTCTGCATTCGTTCCCCTTCTTTGCTTTCACATCTAAAGCTTTATAAACGATTTTATAATCACTTTACCTATTATGTATTCAATGCTCTGTGTTTGCCTGAATTTGAATATGAACTAAGGATTCTGACCCCGTGTTCAGATTCGATACATGATATCGAATCATGCCATTCCTTTCTTCCACACAGGGCTGCAATCGCGGAGGCCCTGCACTGGTTATTGGACAAGAAATCTCCTTGGATTTGGGGCCATGCTCAGGACTGTTCTCCTCTGAAAGCGTCCATACCCATTTTGATGAGACCAAGCTTTTTGTGCTCGCCTGTCCCACCCCACCACCCATATGGAATTGGCACAGTCCTAAGCCACCAGTTGCCAGATGGGTGAGAGGCCCCCAATGCATTCTAATCCAGAACTTTGTCATGACACATGAGTGACCACATGTCTCTGCTGGGCCTTTTGCTGTTGTTTGAAAGACGCCCCAGATCCTGTTCCTGAGGATGCTAAGGTGGTCCATCTTTCTCAATGCATATGAATACGTGTTGCACAATGTTCCTGCCAAGAGCCTGGGCCACACAGATGCCCTAAGCTACCTGCCATTACCAGACATAGACGCTAATCCATCCCCAGCCCACTGTGTGATGCTGCTGGAGACTCTGCCCCAGCCGCCGCTCCATGCCACAGATTTCGCCACACACTTGGTGAAGCATCGCACCATCTCCCGTGTCCTCAACTGGATGTGGAAGGGGTGGCCAGAGAGTTGCCTTGATGAAGAATTATCCCCACTTGTCTCCCGGCAACACAAGCTGTCAATCACAAGGGATTCCTTCTGTGGGGAAACCAGGTGATGATCCCTGCTAAGCAGTGGACCAGAGTTTTGGAGGCTCCCCATGTGAGTCACCCAGGCATTGTCCATATGAAAGTTCTGGCCAGTAGCTACATCTGGTGGCCAGGCAGTGATGCAGCAGTGGAAGAGTGGGCCCAGCACTGCCAGACCAGACAAGAGTCCTGACCAGCCATGCCTCAGGCCCCAATACAAAGGTAGGAGATGACAGGCACACCATGGTCAAGACTCCACATTAATTTTGCTGGTTCGTGCCAAGGTCAGACATTCTTGATCATTATGGACTCCTTGTCAAAGTGGCTTGAGGTGGTGCCAGTCTCAGCAATTACCTCCAGGATCGTCATCTGGGCCCTGCTTTGGGTCTTTCTTCACCATACATGGCCTGCCAGACACCATCATGTCTGATCATGGAGTACAGTTCATGTCAGCCGAGTTCCAGAAGTTCATGGCCAACAACCTAATCCAGCATGTCACAGCAACACCGTTTCAACCATCAACAAATGGACAGGCCTAGAGAATGCTGAGGACCACCAAGGAATCCCTCACCTGGATTGCCCATAGGGACTGGAACAAGTGCCTAGTGGGTTTCCTGCAGCAGCAGCAGCAGCAGCAGCAGCACATCAAACCCTGCATTGCCACAGGTTGAAGCCCAGCAGAGCTCCTCATGAACCGGAAGCTGGCATCACTCCTAGAATCATAGAATAATCGAGTTGGAAGAGACCACAAGGGCCATCCAGTCCAACCCCCTGCCAAGCAGGAAACACCATCAAAGCATTCCTGACAGAACCCCACTCTGATTGGCCTCCTGGCCGGGGGCTCCTGCATCCCCCAGGTCATTCACACTGGACGACCCTGTCTACATCTGGAACTATGGGGATCACCCTGCCTTTATCTCCACTGCTGTTACCTGGGCGACAAGGTTGCCACACCGGATGTTCAGGTCCACTGCCGGCATGTGGACCAAATATGTTGACGCCTATCCGATGCCCCAACGCCAGGCCACTGCTACCATGCCAGAGCACAGGGACAAAGTGAACAATCAGCCTGACTCACAAGCTGATGTACCTGAGGAGAACACTGCAGCCCAAGGTAGGTCTGAGAAACAGGGCCCCAACACTGCAACGCCAAACAGTGTGGAGGCAATGACACCCAGCTCCAGCTCCATTGGGATCCCCAACAACACAAGGGGATGAGCTTCACCAATCTCAGTGGGTGAGGCACTGCCCACACCACTTTGATGAATATTTGTGTTGACAGGGATGAGTGTTCATGCCTAAGGGGGAAGGGTGTTATGTATTCAGTGGTCTCTGTTTGCCTGAGCTTGAGTCTGGACTAAGGATTCTGAGCAGCTGTGTTCTGATTTGATACATGATATCCAATCATAGAATACTGCAAAACTCATTCCCCTTTTCTGCTTTTGCATAAAAAGCTTTAAAACATCTTTATAATCTCTTTTCCTATAAAGGAAGTGTTTTGAGTGAAGGAGAGCCCACCTTAGAGACCTGTGCAGATAAATGGAGGACCCTATTGTGATCTAGCTTTGGCGGTCTGGGTACTTGCTGTGGGACCAGAACAGGCCTGTGGGTAGAGTGAGAGTTGCCATGGTCCATGTGAGCAGGCTTGAGGGCTTCTTTCTGATGATGGGCTTGTGAAACAGGAGAGAGATTTTGCTGTTGCACCAATCACCCCACTGTCCAGCAGTCTCTCTGACCAAGGTGGCGGAAGTTGCCTCGGGAGTGCTATTTAAGAATCTCTCTATCATGCAGGAATATGATGAAGGATAGGTCTTTTAGCTCACCTGTTTTGATTGTCTCTTGTACAGCAAGGAATGGCAAAATCATTTCTTTCCTCACTATAGAACTAAATCAATTCAAAAGTTCAGGAGAGCTGAACTGAATATCTGTGATGTTTCCTTAGGGTGGCTGAATGCAAAGGAGAGCAGCTTTCTGTTCTGGCTCTAAGAGTTTTCAGCTAGAGGAGGGCCTTTCAGCTGGTGCAGACTCAGGGCAGGTTCCCACTGCACTACAATTCTTCAGCATCATAGGGTATCTTACCAATTTCCTTTTGCAGTTGGTCATTTCTTTTGGTACGATACCGCACTTCCTCTGTTAAGTTTTCAACTACAGCGAGTATTTGGAAGTCTAAAAGATATGAAACAGTTTAAGGCAGGGATATCTGAAATAGCAATCTGCAAATATTAAGAAACCATTTCCAAACATTTTGGAACACTCAAGCCTAAAACAAGAAGCAGAGCTCCAGGATGGGGTTCTTATGAATATGAGGACAGACTTGATTCTCTGCGGCTGAGATCACCAATAGAAAGCCACAGAAGAATCCTGCAGCTGGATGAGACCAAAGACCCATGCAATCCACTATCCTATTCTCATATTAAAAGTGGCGCATGAAGTATCTTTTATGTTCCCCTCCTATGTCCTCCTTTTCTGCTGGGAATATCACAGGTCACAAACCAATTAGCACCTCGAGTCCCACAGAAAAGCCAAATATGCAAACAATACTTTGCAGTTTTAATTATGCTTTGTGAGATCTAAGAAAATAGAGGCACCCAAACTCGTTTTCTGATAAATACTGAGTTGCATTCCACATAGAGCTAAGCAGAACGTTATGTCACTGCAAGGATTTCGCCTTGTGCATTACAATCTTCAGCCCCTTTCCCTCCAATCTGTTCTGAAGTTTCCCCCCACCCTGGAGAGCAGCTTTGGTGATGGCATGCAGGGAGAAGTGGGGGCACTAGCAAGTGGGGGCACTAGAATCTTGCACTAGCACAAGCATTGTGAATTACAGTGTGATGGGGGAGGACAGCATTTCTAGTGGGGAGATGTGAGAATCACAACCGTCTGCTTTTCTTCCTGCTGAGCAATGAAAAAGTGATAAACTCTGCTGGGTGATGAGTTTCATTGAATATATGTATTGCTCACTCAATATGAATCCCAAATTGAACTACAGGAACTGAAATCTGTTTAAATTAAACATGTTCTAGCAAAAGTGAGGATTTCTATATAAAATGCTTACCATCCTTGTCCTTATAGCTTGGATCAATCCCAACAACAGCATTTCGAATCATATCCATTCCATTTTGAAGCTCTCCTCTTTTTTTCAGTTCCTTCTGATCTAAGAAGGAGGTAGGTAGAAAAGAAATGAAGAAATTGTGTTCTAGCACACTAGTCTGATGACCTGGGGGAGGGGATACTTGGTTTCAAACTGCTTTTAATATTGAATTTTAAATGCTGACTTGTAACATGTCCCAGGACCTTAGGGAGAAGGGTGAATTAAGAAATCAAATCAACAAAAACATGACTATGACTTCTATTAATATTCTCTGCTCTCAGGCCTTATATTTGCCTTGACTTTGGCTGTTCTGGGGGTCTGAAGTCCTGTTTCCATTTGGCCTGTTGCTTCTGTCATCAGGTGGTTGGCCTTCCTTAGAGAGCTGTAAATTTTTGGGTGTCCAGATACACCTGTCCTTTTTGTCCTACAGACTTGCATTTGCCAAGCTGCCTCATGCCCTACCGTATGCTTAAAATATGCAAATTCTGGGATCATTTTGTTCCCTCCCCTGAGCTTTGATTACCTTGGAGTGCCCTTTAAGAATGAATTAGCTAGGCAAATAAGTCATCTCTCCAGTGCTATTTTTCTAGAAAAGATGGTGCTGGAACTCAGCATGAATGCCTCCCTTGTTCTCTTAGAATGGCAACGGCGCCCACCTGAGAGGGGCCGGAACTGAGTCTTGATGAATTTCGGCTGAAAAAAGCCCTGCATATATCTCAATAGTTAGATAGGCTGTGGACCCACCCACTTTGGCCATGGCCTTATCCTTTGCAGCCTGGTTCCCCCAAGCACTTTCTTTCCTTCAGGGGACTAGAGCCCTAGCAGAGGGCAGGGTGGCGAGGATCAGGAATGGGAGCTCTCCCACAGCAAATGGGGATTAGTTTGGAAAGGAGGAGAGAATTGCAAGCTGGGAAAGGGAATTGCCCAGGGAGTCCCAGGGACTTGTGTTAGCCTGTGCTTCTGTTCCTGCCATCTCTTTTTGGAAATGCTATTGGCCTTGAAGGAAAGCCCGTGACATTAGTTGCAAAGTATGCTCATTATGTACTTACATAGAAGGAAAAGCAGCAGTGTCAGGGCAGTAAAGATGAAAATCTCAAGTACGATAAATCTTTCTCCCTTTGGAGATGTTAAGAAGGCAACCAAGTCCTTAAAAGGAGATGCTTGAAGAAAGAAAATTCTGATTTAGCCATCAGTAGCCAACAGTGTTCTCGAAGCTACCAACGTGAGTTTGACCAAACTGTGGGAGGCAGTGGAAGACAGGAGTGCCTGGCGTGCTCTGGTCCATGGCGTCACAAAGAGTCGGACATGACTAAACGACTAAACAGCAACAAGCCAACATGCCATTGCCAATCTAGGAAAAGGGGTTTCCCTATGCTGTGGCAGCCATCAGCCAGAGACAGTCAACTGTTCAAGGGCTGGAAATCTGGGTGGGTAAGCAGGTGGAGGAAGCAAGGGGGGATACCTTGCTGCTTGAGGAAACCTTTCTGACCAACGTCTGGATCAGGATACAGTAGCCTTTGATACTAAAGGACTTTCTGCCCACCAGGCAAATGAGAAGATGCTCCCTTCAAACACATAATTCCACATACAGAAGCTGGGCTGGACTGGCCATTGGCTGATTTCGATGCTGCTGATGGGGCAGCAGACTAAGTGAGAAGGTGGAGTGCAGCTTGTGTGGTCTACACATCCCTACCCACCCCAGCACCTGCTACCTGAGGCAACTGCCTCATTCTGCCTAATGGCAGAGCCATTCCTGGCTGCACACAGTAAAGGAACACCACAGCCAGCAGCAAAGAGTGGGCTGAATCCTGGCATTTCTGTGGAGCTTAGTGGACCTCTGGCACCCAAAGAGCTGTGTGGGCTTTTATCTGCATTCCTTCCTGGCACAACACGACTGGTTCCACTTCCTGCCTGTCTCTCCATCAACTCCCCTTTTCCATGCATTCCTCTATTTTATGAGAAACCTCATCCCAGATGACTGGGCTGTATACAGACCATCAGTTTGTTTTGCTGTTGCTGAATATTTTCTGGATGCTCCATCATTTCTGGACTTTCTCAGAAATAAATAGCTTCTTGTTTCACAGATGCCACTGATCCCCTTCAGTTGCATCTGTGAAATAAGAAGCTATAATAACGACTATGAACATATTGGTTGGGTGGGGTTTTTCCCCCCCTTCCAGGCTCAGAGTATTAGTCTCTTGTCAAGCTTGAAAGCTCACAAAATTGGCTTTTGTTGTTCTCCACTCAATCTCCCTATTACAAGAATGTAATTTTTAAAATAGATGCATATCTACAAATGTCAAGGATTTCGACTTCTGCTTGAGGTGCCACGGAAGATGGCGGACCATTCCATTGCTCCAATTATAAAGGGCTAATTAGAGGCTGTTATGGGAGTAAGCAGCCTCCCAAAATCTTCCCGGAGTAGGGAAGATGCAGTCTCATTTGCAGGTGCCCATCAACCCGCTCCCAAATTCGGAAGGAAGGAGGGGCTGGGGGGCACTGGATGGAAAGCCCCCAAGATAGCCGGCTCTCCCATACGCTATCCCCTTGAGTGCGTCGTTCCACTACTTAAGATGAAAAATTAGATTAGTTTTGGACATGCTTTGGACGAGGAGGGAGGAATTACTTTGCTAAAAAGCCCAGCCACTGAGGAGATAAAAGACAATTGAGGAAAGATTACATCAGAGCCAGAGTGGTATGTTGAACGGAACGGAAAGGGGGGAGAGACTTTCTTTATTATTGTGCCTTACTATTTACCTAACAAAACCCTCCTAGAATAACCGTTCATAACATTTATAGCAAGTGAGAATCAAAAGTTTGGAATTTTTAGTGTCCGTTGATATAATATGGTTTTAAAAGCATAACCTGTGTGGAAATGAAAATACAATATTTTTTTTTTCATTTCCACACAGGTTATGCTTTTAAAACCATATTATATCAACGTCCAACGTTATTATATCAACTATATTATAACTATAATACCAACGTTATTATATCAACTATGTTGATTAGACCCCTCCAAAGTTTCAAAGCTTGGGAAGTCCCCCCAAAAATATAATTTGGCACAATGTTTGGATTATTTGATATGTATATGTATAATGTGGAATATTTCATGTAATTTGATTGGATTGTTAAATTGGGAAATTTAATAAAAAAGATTTTAAAAAATACAAGTGTCAAGGATTTCATCGGTACAAAGTTGAAATGGACAACAACTTCTGGCCAAAAATATGTCTCAATGAGGCATTTCCAACATTACACAATTAAAATATTGGTAAATATTAGACAATCATTTCCCGTAAAGACATAGTTGAGTCCAATATAACTGAAATGTCTTTCTTTTTCTTTTGCTGGATCAATCTCCATCTTAAACCAAAAAGATGTTCCATGTGGATTCAAAGGTATTTAGATTTATTTAGATACTATAGCATTCTCATTTGCATTCTATTCTCCTCTAAGCTCCTGGATATCTAGTTTATAGGACTTCAGTACATTTGCAAACAACAGTTATGGGTTTGATCCATATGTTCTCTGTATATTTATTTTATGGGGTAAACCAAATTTGGGGCAATCTTCTTTGTGGAAGAAATGGGTTCATTATGATATCTGTACATAATGATAAGATCAGCTGATAAGATCAGATGGAGAATTTTTGGTTCTTTTTAATATTGCAGCTGAAATCTCAGTTACTTGGTGTGTGCTGAAAATAAATATATTGCTTTGTAACATTTATTGGTGTTTATTGATAGACTATCTTCTTTGAGTGCTTTGGCTTCTATTGAATAGCAGGAGGAAATAATAGGATTTTCCCAGAGACGTCTGGTTGGCCATGGAGTGGTCAGGATACAGTACTGGATGGACTTTTCACATGGTCTAGCACTCAGACTCTTCTTATGATTCCAAAATCAGTTGAAAGCAGGGGCCTTCCAGGACTCTCCATTTGCCCCGCCTGTCTGTCAATCAATGTCATATGACGTCACTATTACTTACTGTGCCAAATTACCATGCCTAAAAGTCCGAATGCCTTTCAATTTTGTGTTTGTCCCTTTTGGAGCAGCAACCAGAGCTGTTTTCATTAAGACACCAGCCCTCCGGCTGAAAGTGGCTTCCTCACAATACATTACCAGATGTTCACCATTTAATAGATTCCATGGAGGGGAGACTACCCCCAACTTTCTTTAAAATTGTGGAGAACTTTAACTTGATTGATATATGGAGATTTAAACACCCACTGGATAAAGAAATTACTTTTTTCAGAACCAAAGCAATCTGTTGAACAAACCAACTTGATATGGATATCTAATGAACTATCATCGAGAACAAAAAAAAAAGTAGAAAAACAACCAAGGACGCATTCGGAACACAATCCAGTATTACAGGAATTGAAAGGTGGGAAAAAAACACATTTAGGTGGAGATTAAATGATGGACTTCTTGATAGCCAAACAATTTTACACAAAGCTGAAAAAGCTTTGAAAGACTATTTTGAGTTAAACTTAAATCAAGGAGTGGATCTGAGGGTTGTCTGGGATTCAAGTAAAGCGGTAATGTGGGTTTTTTTTTATCCAACAAAATGCTTTCCAAAAAAAGATGAGCGAACAACAACAAACAAACAACAACAAACAAACAAATGAGACCTGCTGGAAGAATTGATTAAAAATGAAGAAGAATTGATTAAAAAAACCTGGAAAGGATTCAGTAAAACAAACCATAAATATGTTAGAAACACAATATTTGATGTTGGTAAATCAACAAATTGAATGGAAGATTAAAATGATATGGCAGAATTTTTTATTTATTTTGTCAGCCAGCCAGGCAACCTTCTGGTATGGCAGCTAAAGAAAAAACAAGACACAAACTTAATAAATAAATGAAATATAGAAGGGAAAGTTTTAGATAATCCGAAAGACATAAGAAAGCCATTTGTAAGGTATAATTCAGAACTGTATTGAACCAGCAAAGAGAACATAAACAATATTGAAGACTATTGATGACCTCCGGAGCAGCACACTCGGTGTACGGGTGAGGGATTGTGCTCCTGGCCACGCAAGGCAGGCAAGACGCCGGAGAAACATAGGTGCCAAGTTCCGGGTTGGAAAATGCCCTCAAGCCCATCATCCAAGTCATTGATAAAGATGTTGAATAAGATTGGGCCCAAGACAGAACCCTGTGGCACCCCACTAGTCACTACTCTCCAGGATGAGGAGGAGCCATTGATGAGCACCCTTTGGGTTCGGTCAGTCAGCCAGTTACAAATCCACTGAATGGTAGCATTGTCTAGCCCGCATTTTACCAGCTTCCTTACAAGAATATCATGGGGCACCTTGTCAAAGGCCTTGTGAAATCAAGATAGGCTATATCCACAACGTTCCCTTCATCTACCAGGCCTGTAATTCTGTCAAAAAATGAGATCAGTCTGACATGACTTATTTTTCAGAAACCCATGCTGACTTTTAGTGATCACAGAGTTTCTTTCTAGGTGCTCACAGACCGTTTGCTTAATGATCTGCTCTAGAATCTTTCCTGTGTAATGATTAACTGGGCACAAGATTTAGGACATAATATACAAATGTAAGACTGGGAAAAATTATGGAAAGTGAATTTAAAATTTACCGATTCTATATTTTTAAAAGAGAATTATATGAAAGTGATGTATCGATGGTACATGTATAGAACAGGCTCCAATAAGTGTTGGAAGCGTAAAGAAAAAGAAGGCACTTTTTTCATATTTGGTGGAATTGTTAAATAATAAAAAAATTACTGGGAAATGATTTATAATGAAATGAAAAGAATGTTTAAGATAGCATTTGTGAAAAGACCAGAAGCTTTTTATTAGGTATTTCAGGTCATGATTTGCCAAAAGAGAAAAAAGAAGCTTTTTATGTATGCTACAACCGCAGTTAGTATATTGTTCGCCCAAAGATGGAAAATTGATGAAACACCAACTAAAGAAGAATGGCAAGAAAAATTGATGGAATATGCTGAAATGGCGAAGCTAACTGAAAGACTCAGACACAAGGTCAATAGAAACTTTTTAAAAGTCTGGGAACCATTTATATTGTACTTACAGAAACAATGTAAAGAAATGGACTCACTAGCAGGATTTGAGTAAACACAATTATCAAAACAAATACAGAAATTACAAAGATGATGTTAAAATGATAAGAATATAACAATACAATATAATAATACAACGTATTATTAAGGTACAATAAAGCAACCAAGAGAAGTTAATATGAAAAAAAACGGAAGGGGAAGTTGAGGGAAGTCGTGGGGGGAGGGGTAAATCTGGGAATTGAACTTGTTGTTATTTGACATGATGTGATTATGATAAAAATGGGAAACAGTAAAAATTATTAAAAGAACAATTATAGGCTGATCTCTCTATTAAATAATAACTATAAACTGCTTGCAAACATATTGGCAAACCGCATGAAAGTGGTATTAAAGGACTTAATTCATAAAGACCAGGCAGGTTTCTTTACCAGGCCACCAGATGAAGGATAATATGAATATAATTGATAGAATATCCTGAGGTCAGAAATGATAAGCAAACAGCATTGATGTTTATAGACACAGAGAAGGCCTTTGATAATGTTTTATGGACTTTTATGAAGAAGATTATAGAGATGATGGATTTTGGAGACTCATTCTTTAGAGCAGGCATCCCCAAACTGCGGCCCTCCAGATGTTTTGGCCTACAACTCCCATGATCCCCAGCTAATGGGACCAGTGGTCGGGGAAGATGGGAATTGTAGTCCAAAACATCTGGAGGGCCGAAGGTTGGGGATGCCTGCTTTAGAGGAATTGACCAAGAGGCTATGACCAAGAGGCTATGCTGATAGTAAATAATGTAATAACAGAAAAATGCAAAATAACGAAAGGGACGAGACAGGGATGTCCCCTGTCCCCATTATTGATTAGTTTTCAGTTTTAGAGACATTGGCATTTGCATATGACCTTCTGGTAACTGCAGAAGACCCTGTGGCTAGTATACTTACTGAGGGTCTTGGATCAGATTCTCAAGTCTGGAGAAGTAGCAGGTTTCAAACTAAGTAAAATGAAAGTATTGGTGAAAAATGTGACAGAGCAATATATAAAAAAACACGTGATTGTAAAATTTTAGTTTGAAAAACCAAATCAATAAATTTACAAGAAACAAAAAGACTTTGGAGACCATGAGTTGGACCTGGAAAAGAAGCCAATGGAAGCAGTGAATTTCCCGTGCATTCCTCTACTTTATGAGAAACCTCATCCCATGTGACCGTGCAGTATACAGACCATTAGTTATAGGTGGTTCTTCCTCCGCTGGTGCTTCTTCTGGAGCTTCAGGCTCTGCAGGCTTTGCGGGCTTTGCGGGCTTTGCGGGCTGTGTGGGCGCTGGTTTCCCCATCTTATCAGTTTTGTCTGTGAAACAAGCTAGAAAAGGACAATAACAAATGGAGAATAAGATTATGAGCACATTAGGTAGAAAGTGGTGTCAGTATTAGACCATCCTTTCCCATAAAGACGTTGCTGAGTCCAATATAATTGAAATATCATTTTTTGCTTTTGCTGGATCAATCTCAGTTTTAAACCAAAAGAGATGTTCCATATGGATTCCAAGGCATTTTTAAAACTTTGTTTAGGTAATATAGCAGAGGGGCAGAGGAACCAGAGACCAAATTACAAACATGCGCTGTGTTATGGAGAAAGCTAGAGAGTTCCAGAAAAACGTCTACTTCTGCTTCATTGACTATGCAAAAGCATTTGACTGTGTCGCCGACAGTAAACTATGGCAAGTTCTTAAAGAAATGGGAGTGCCTGATCACCTCATCTGTCTCCTGAGAAATCTCTAAGTGGGACAAGAAGCTACAGTTAGAACTAGATATGGAACAACTGATCGGTTCAAAATTGGGAAAGGAGTTTGACAAGGCTATATATTGTCTCCCTGCTTATTTAACTTAGAATCATAAATCATAGAGTTGGAAGAGACCAGCAGCTAAAGGAGAAAGGGAGATCTTGACACACTGTTCTATACTCCATTCCAGAATGTGAAGAGAACGACCGTCTGCCAGTCTGAAGTTTCCCATAAAAGCCTTCCAGATCTTCATCGGCTGGAGAGACATGAAGAACTGAACCTATCCTATCTATAAAAAAAATTCCTTCAGTAGCACCTTAAATACCAACTAAGTTTTTATTTTGGTATGAGCTTTCGTGTGCATGCACACTTGGTATCTGATGAAGTGTGCATGCACACGAAAGCTCATACCAAAATAAAAACTTAGTTGGTCTTTAAGGTGCTACTGAAGGAATTTTTTTATTTTGTTTCGACTCAGACCAACACGGCTACCTACCTGTAACGAGAACTATCCTATCGTTGTTGTTGTTGTTGTTGTTGTTGTTGTTGTTGTTGTTGTTGTTGCTGCTGCTGCTGCTGCTGCTGCCTAAGATCTTTTGCTTATTGGTTATATTGCTAGCTTTGCAGTTTATTCCACCCTGCTGTTGGCTTTATATTAGACTCTACTCTATGTTGCTGGTCAATTTCTTTGCTAATGTTTTTACCAATTAATAAAAGTTTGTCTCTACCTAAGAGTCTGTCAGTCCTCCGTCCAGTGGAATCCAAAGAACCTCTTGCTTGCCTGGTGGTTGTTATTGGCCAAACAGCCAGTAGGGGACGCTGGCAAGACAGCACCTGTACACAGCCCTAGACTGCACCACCACTCAGAAAAACCATTTGTAGTTTATAAAAGGTCCTTATCATTTAGCCGCTTAGTGACCCTTTCGCCCTGGAATGAGACCCTGCAAATATCATAGCTTGTAAGGAAAGTGTTCCACCCATCAGACCTCTTCCTGTTTGGATACCTTGGTGTTGTCATGGAACAATCTTTTCTCTAATTTCTTCTTAAGCGTGTTTCATCCTTCCACTGGCTATGAACCACCTCCCTTGTGATGTCAGGCATTCCAGAACTCCTCCCATTTCAGCTATACCATTTCCTGATTGGCTGCTCATCATATCCAATCAGCATTCCACATGAAGCTTAAACCCAGGAAAATGTTGGTTTCAGATCTTTACTCCTTACGCTATGCTAGTAATATTGGAAAGCTGCCTATCACAACACTTGTACCAGGAAATATGGCAAAGTGTGTTAGTGTAAATCTCCATTTGAAAAGTTAAAGCAAAAGGAAAAGGAAAAGAAGCAGTCAAATTTCAACATTTCTGGTCTACATTTATTGAATGTATCATCAAAACATACATGCTACCACTGCTATTTCTCCAGAAAAAAAGGGTAACAGAATCACTGGTGGAGGAACGGGAGTGCGGAGGGAGCAGCCTGCCCCCTGCACCACTATTCCGGTCCGGTGCCATCGGGGCACTGCCCCAGACGCACAACTCACACCCCCCGTGTGCCGGGTACCTTGCCCGGTGGTGTGTCACACCCCTAGAATGCGCGTCACGCCCTTGCAGGTGGCATACCACACCCCCGGGATGCACGTCACACCCCCTGGGCACACATCCTCCCCACAGAGGGTGCCAGCCATGCCCCGCTTGCTCTCCACCCCCGGTAGTAGAGCATGCTGCTTTGCCACTGACCGGAACTGACCACAAAAACTGGAAAAAGCTAGACAAGCACAGGCTGCGGGGCAACCTAGAAGAGCATCAAATCCAGTACTACAGCCTGGAGAACTACAGGGACCACAACAAGGATTACAAGGAACACAATTTGAGCAGCTTCTAACAGCCCTGACAGAAATCAAAGACCAATTGGATGTGAACTCAGCAGATGTCAACGCAGTTGATGCATCGGTCAAAGCAGTGATCAATAGATTGGATGGAATTGATGCATCGGTGAAAGCCAACACTGAAGCAATCAGTAAAGTGCAAAAAGATTCGGAATTGGCTACAAAAGAAGCAAAGGAATGTAAAGAGCAAGTTAAAGCAGCTGCGGACAGAATCGCAGAACTGGAACAGCAAAGAATTTCTCTCCAACGACAGGAGCAAGCTACACAGATCTTGGTGGCTTTTCTTCAGATGCAGGACCGCGAACATCACTTAATTTTAAGAAAATACCCAGAGGCAGACAGAGAAGAACTAAATCTGAAAGATCAGGTGATAGACGACTTCACAAACCAGTGGAAATTGGATAGAGAGGAACTTCAGAAAACGATACAAAAGGTCTACAGACTGCGACCAAGAGGACAGAAGGGAGCCAAGATACTTGGAGATTGCATCGTAGAGTTTCAGACAAGAGCCCAACGAGACGAAATTCTCAACTGGCACTTTAAAGAAAATTTGAAGATAAAAGGTCAACAAGTTATTTTGTTTAAATTTATCCCGAAATTATTCCTTGCATTTAGAAACCAGTACCTGGATCTGGCAAGTGCCCTGAAAAAGAAGAATATTCCATTTCGCTGGGAATTTCCCGAGGGCTTGACCTTCACTTACAAAGATAAAACAACAAGAATCAAAAATTTGGAAGATAAGAGCAAGTTTCTGGAGAGAAACGCTAAGGATTTGAACGTGGAAGTACCAGAATTGCCAGAACCATAACTAGATTCCCTGGGAGCAGTCGGAGGAAAGTAAAGAGGAAAATGGCATTAAAACTTTTAACATTAAATGTACGAGGCCTAAATGCCAAAGTTAAAAGAAGCCGTCTACAACATGATTTGATAAAGCAGAATTTGGATATTATCTGCCTGCAGGAGACACACATCAAAAGACAGCATAGAAAATTTCTACTTAACAAAAAACTAGGGCAAGCTTACATTACGTCGGATAAAGTGAAGAAAAGAGGAATTGTGATTTATGTCAAAGATAAATGGGAAACTAAATTATTATTTAAAGATGAAGAAGGCAGATACATTGCAGTGGAAGTAACAGCACAAGGCGAAAAATGGCTTGTTTTGGGAATCTATGCGCCAAATGATGCGAAAGCAATTTTTTTCCAGAAGATTCATGATATCCTATTGGACTATATGGATTATAAGACACTGATTCTGGGGGATCATCCACTTTAATGGACAGATCACAAAGGCAGAGGTTCACAAACGATGGAAGATTACCTAAATCCTTCTTTGAGTTGGTGGAAAATTTGGACTTAATAGACGCGTGGAGAATTAAAAACCCATTAGAAAAGAATGAACTTTCTATCCAGAATCTCAAAAATCGTGGTCAAGAATTGACTATATTTGGATCTCTAGAGAACTGATACCTAGGATATCTAAAGCGGAGATATACCCAAGAACGTGTTCTGATCACAATGCAGTAGGCCTTGACATCAAGCTAAATATACAGGGGGCTTTTCGATGGAGGATGAATGATGCCATAATGAGGAATGAGAAAATAGTAAAAGAGGCCCAAAAAACCCTGAAAGACTATTTTGAGATCAATCTGAGATCTGAAATGGATAAAAGGGTGATCTGGGATGCAAGTAAAGCCGTCATGCGAGGATTTTTGATACAACAAAATGCAATAAAGAAAAAACAACAAAATGAGAAAAAAAGAAAAGATTCTGGAACAATTAAAAGAAAAGGAAAAGAAGTTAAGAACAGACCCAAAAAATCAACAGTTCTAGAAAAGTATAAAATTATTACAATTTCAGTATTCGCAGTTATTAAATCAGGAAATTGAATGGAAGATAAAAATGATGAACCAAAAGACTTTTGAATCTGCAAATAAATGTGGGAAATTGCTCGCATGGCAGCTGAAGAGAAGACAGAAGATGAATACGATTACAACTTTAAAGAAAGATGAGGAAATAATACAGAACCCTGTTGAAATAAGGCGTTGTTTTCAGAACTACTACAAACGACTTTATAAGAAAGAAAAAGATCAAACGGCCAAGATTAAACGATTCCTGGAAAAGAATGGACTGCAGAAGATCCCGCCAGAAATGAAGAATTTACTTAGTTACAACATAACAACTCAGGAAATAGAATTTGCAATAGGACAAATGAAGCTAGGTAAAACACCAGGACCTGATTGACTCTCAGCAAAGTATTATAAAGTACTAAAGGACTGGCTGGTAGAACCGCTGAAAGACATGTGTAACAACATTTTAAGAGGGGGCAAAGCACCCGACACCTGGGGAGACTTCCGGTCTGCTGCGCTGGCGAGAGGGCGCAGAAGCCTCAGCTCCAAGGCTTCTGGCTACTGCGGAGGGGGGGGAAATCCGCGGGGGCGGATAAAATTGAAAGGTGGTAATTTGAGAGGAAATGTTAATTGATTTTAAAATAATTGGTATTTTGTGAAAACTGCTCTATAAGGATTGAAATAAGAAGCCAATGAGGGGGGAACCGGGGGAGTCCAAATGAATTAAGAATGATATAAGATTATTAGATATTCTTATTCTTTTTGTAGCTGTTGCTTTTTTTGTATTTTTGTATTTTTTTTCTTTTTTTCCCTTTTTCTTCTTTTTTGTGCTCATTCTTCTTTCTTGTATTTGGTAATTTGTATTCTATGTGTAAAATGAATAAAGATGATTTTTTTTAAAAAAGCACCCGACACCTGGAAAGAGGCCTACATAACTCTGATACCCAAACCGGATATGGACAGGACACAAATGATGAATTACCGTCCCATCTCCTTGCTAAATGTGGATTACAAAATTTTAGCAAATATCTTGGCTGCAAGACTGAAAAAAGTATTGAAAGATCAGATTCATCAAGACCAAGCGGGTTTCCTGCCTGCAAGGCATATGAAAGATAATATTAGAAATATTATTGATATTCTAGAACGGTTAGAAGTAAAGATAAATACTAAAGCTGTGTTAATGTTCATAGATGCAGAAAAAGCCTTTGACAATATTTCATGGAGTTTTATGATACAGAATCTGGAAAACATGGAGATGTGACAAGGATTTTTTAATGGCATAAAAGCAATTTATTCTGACCAGAAAGCTAAGATAATAATCAACAATATAGTCTCAGAGGAAATTAGGATTGAAAAGGGTACCAGGCAAGGGTGCCCACTATCCCCTCTTTTATTTATTTCAGTCCTGGAAGTTTTATTGAATATGATTAGGAAGAATGAGGAGGTGAAAGGAATTACAGTAGGCGCAAAGCAATATAAGTTAAAAGCCTTTGCTGATGATTTAGTATTGACATTACAGGAGCCAGAGACAAGCGCTGTAAAAGCGCTGGAATTGATTCAGGAGTTCGGACAGCTGGCAGGATTTAAACTAAATAAAACAAAGACAAAGGTTTTAGGCAAAGATTTGACAATAGATGAAATTAATAATTTACAAGATATCATGGGATTGACTTTTATGAAAAAGGTGAAATACCTAGGGGTGAATATGACAGCTAAAAATACCAATCTGTTAAAAAATAATTATGAAAAAGTTTGGAAAGAGATAAAACATGACCTAGATTAGAAGGATGGTCTAATCTAAAGTTGTCAATGATGGGCCGTATTGCTGTTATAAAGATGAATGTATTGCCAAAAATGTTATTTTTGTCCAAGCATTACCAATTGTTGATAATGTTGCATGTTTTAAAGAATGGCAAAAGGTTTTATCTAAATTCATCTGGCAAGGGAAAAAGCCTAGAATTAAATATAAACTTTTAACAGATGTGAAAGAGGAGGTTTTTCCCTACCAGATTTGAAGATATATTTTGAAGCAGCAGCCTTTTGCTGGTTAAGAGAATGGTTTGCCTTAGAAAATGATGATGTTTTAGATTTGGAAGGTCATGATAATGCTTTTGGATGGCATGCATATTTATGGTATGACAAGGTCAAAGTTCATAGAGGCTTTAAAAATCATCTTATCAGGAAAACTCTCTTTAATGTATGGAATAGGTATAAAGTTTTGTTAGAACCAAAAACACCCAGATGGATTTCACCGGCGGAAGCCAAAACTCAAAAAAGATTGAATATGTCAACAAATTGGTTGAGATATAGGGATATTTTAATGCAAGATGGTGAGCAGATAAAGTTAAAATCATATGAGGAGTTGAAGAGTAAAGTAACAGATTGGTTTCAATATCATCAGATGAATGAAATGTTTAAAATGGATAAGAAAGTTGGTTTTCAAATGCAAAAGTCGAAAATAGAAACAGAATTGTTAGATTCTAAAAGTAAAAATCTATCAAAAATGTATAATGTATTGTTGGAATGGCATACAAAAGATGAGCAAACAAAAAGTGTTATGATCAAATGGGCAAATGATGTGGGGCACAACATCATGGTGGAAGATTGGGAAAGGTTATGGAAGCACAATATGAAATTTACCGCGAGTACAGTTTTAAAAGAAAATTTAATGAAAATGATGTATAGATGGTATCTGACTCCGGTAAAGTTAGCTAAGATTTATCACAAAAAAGACAATAAGTGCTGGAAATGCAAAAAGCAGGAAGGTACCTTCTTCCACATGTGGTGGATGTGCCCGCAAGTGAGAGACTTCTGGGAAAAGATTTATAATGAATTGAAAAAAGTGCTGAAATGCACTTTTGTTAAGAAACCAGAGGCCTTTCTACTTGGGATTACAGGGGATGATATCCCCAAGAAAGATGTTGTTTTCTTTCTGTATGCCACAACAGCAGCAAGAATACTACTGGCAAAGAATTGGAAGAATGAAGAATTACCAACTGTGGATGAATGGCAGAAGAAAGTGATAGAATATATGGAACTGTCTGAGTTGACGGGGAGACTCCGGGATCGGAGTGAAGAAGCAGGATTGGATGAAATTTAAAAGCTATTTGAAAAATAAACACGTAATAGATTGATCTAGTGGTGGTGAGGGAGATACAAGGATGTTGTAGATTACACAAGGGTTTGAAAATAAATATCGTTAGAAGATAGGGATATTAGAATTAAGATGAAAGATTGAGTGTTTTAAAGATAAGGAAAAATAGATATAATATTATGGTAATATTGATGCAAATTTAGAATTCATGTAAGATATAGAATTTACTAAATATGAGGAGGAGCAGGAGGAGGAAGAGGAAGTCATTAGATTAGAAATAAGGTTTTAAAAATAAGAAGCTTTTGAATTTTGTATATTTTTCTATTTTTGTGTGTTTTGTTTTTTGTATTTTGTATTCTTTTTGTATTTTTGTTTGTGTTTATTGTGTCTAGTATTTTTGTATGTATAAAAATCTTTAATAAATATTTTTTAAAAGAAAGAAAGAAAGCGAAAGCTAAGACGTGCTCTTATCCTAGGTCTGAAAGGATTGCACTTCACGGATGTGTATTCTCCGACAGCTCACAGTGAATCGTTTAGGATGCTTTTAGCGACAGCAGCACAGAGAGGTTTAGTTGTCAACCACTTTGACGTGGACACAGCTTATTTGAACTCAGATCTTGCGGTGGAACTGTACATGTTGCCTCCACCAGGGTTTGAGGGCGATGTGCCAGGTCAGGTGTGGAAGCTGCACAAGTCAATCTATGGTTTAAAACAGTCCGCGAGGAACTGGAACTTATGTTTGCATGATGTTTTGGAGAGCTTAGGGTTCAGGAGGTGTCTAGCTGACAGGTGTCTGTATCTCAGAAGTGAAGGAGAACAGCAAAAGCTGTTACTGGTCTTTGTTGATGACATCATCTATCTGGCTAAAAGTCAGAAGCAGGTGCAGATGTTTGCACAGGAGCTAGGAAAGCGGTTCAAGCTCAAGAACCTAGGTGCAGTGAAAGTTTACCTAGGAGTGCAAGTTGACAAGTTGAGAATGGTAGTTTCTTGCTCAGTCAGAAAGGCAAGATTGAGCAGTTGCTTGAGAAGTTCAGAATGTCTGACTGCAAGGGTGTCAGAACACCCATGGAGATCAAGGACCGGAGGCGGCTGGCCCTGGCTGAGTCCGAGAAGAGCAAGAAGCTGGAGGAGAGGCTGCGGATCCTGCAGTCGGAAATGGCCACTGCTGCTTCCCGGGCAGCTGAGAGGTGCTCAACTATGAAAGCCGAAGCGCAGAGCTCCCAGGAGCAGGCCGAGAAACTTCGGGTGTTGGTGGAGGCCCTGAAGAAGGAGTGGAGCGCTGCCTCCAAGCAACAGGAGAACCTAGCAGATGGGTTCACAAAGCCCTTGAGTTTCCAACGTCATGAGGAATTCTGCAAGGGGTTGGTTTTGGGGTAGGTTTGGATACCCACTGTTCCCCAGTGTCCAGGCGAGAGGGGGTGTGAGGAATATCAGGCTGTTAAAGGGTTAAGTGTCCAGGCGAGAGGGGGTGTGAGGAATATCAGGCTGTTAAAGGGTTAAGCCTTCTGGACCATAAAGAAGGCTGATCGCCGAAGAATTGATGCTTTCGAATTATGGTGCTGGAGGAGACTCTTGAGAGTCCCATGGACTGCAAGAAGATCAAACCTATCCATTCTTAAGGAAATCAGCCCTGAGTGCTCCCTGGAAGGACAGATCGTGAAGCTGAGGCTCCAATACTTTGGCCACCTCATGAGAAGAGAAGAATCCTTGGAAAAGACCCTGATGTTGGGAAAGATGGAGGGCACTAGGAGAAGGGGACGACAGAGGACAAGATGGTTGGACAGTGTTCTCGAAGCTACGAACATGAGTTTGACCAAACTGCGGGAGGCAGTGCAAGACAGGAGTGCCTGGCGTGCTATGGTCCATGGGGTCACGAAGAGTCGGACACGACTAAACGACTAAACAACAACAAAAGGGTTAAGCAGCCTGAAGCTGTGTGAGGAGAAGAAGGGAGGAGTCCCTACATCCGGGAATGTTCCTTTGTTCTCTGTATGTTGTTGTAATTGGTTTCGTTTTCAACAGGGAGTCAGCCATGGAAAGCTGCTCGCAGGGGAGTCTGCTGATTTATGCTTTGTAAATAAAAGACTTTAGCTTAGAAGAGAGAAACTGTTCTTTGTGATTTATTAGTGTATTGGCCCTGCAAGTTCACACAGTCTTCACGCTGCGACAGGAGAGGAGATAACTGCAATTCTTTGCCAGGAGTGGCAGCAGAAGTGCCTGGACTGTTGCAATGTTTTGGCAAAGCTCTAATGAGGTAATAAATTACTCATTAGAAAACCTTCAGAGTGGAGTCTCCTTCTTTGGAGGTCTTTAAGCAGAGGCTTGACAGGCATATGTCAAGAATGCTTTGATGGTGTTTCCTGCTTGGCAGGGGGTTGGACTGGATGACCCTTGTGGTCTCTTCCAACTCTATGATTCTAGGTGCCTTTGCTTAGGTACTGGGGCGCCCTGCTGTCCAGTGGGTGCCTCCTGGGTTTCCAGAATCGGGGCCAATAACCCTTTGGTGCAGGCGGCACAGTCCAGAAGTCCTAGCCCCCAGGAGCAAAGGCTCTGTGGCTTCCAAGAGGCCCCCTGGAGAAGTTCCGCAGGCGAGCAGCAGGGGACATGTAGCCTGCCCGCTTGCCTTCGCTGAGAAGGCGCCCAGCTTACTCAGGGAAGGCAAGCGGGGGACACGTAGCCCACCCGCTTGCCTTCGCCGGGAAGGCACCCAGCTTTCTCGGCAAGGCAAGCGGGGGAGGGACACCTAACCCGCCCGCTTGCCTTCGCGGAGAAAGCGCCGCCTCGGCAAAGGCAAGCGGGCGGACACCTAGTTCCTCCCCCGCTAGTTCCTCTTTGTGTTCCGCTGGTCTCTGCCGGGGCAAAGACCAGCGGAACACAAAGGGGAACCAGCTGCAACGGGGAAAGAAGGCAAAGGAAGATCAGCTGAGAGGCGGTGACAGCTGTCAGCGCCTCTCAGCTGATCTTCCTTTGCCTTCTTTCCTTGCTACAGCTGGTTCCCCTTTCGCTAGATGAATGCCCTGATTTTCTGATCGGAGGTTTTAATGGCCACGCTTCGCAAGACGAAGCGGTGGCCATAGAAAACTTCGCCGTATAGCGAGGCAACCTCCGATCAGAAAATCCTTTCGTTAAGCGGAATTTTTGTCTAGCAGGGCATTCGTCTAGCGAGGCACCACTGTACAGTAGAGCTGATTGCCATACTTTGGATTCTACTTCCTGTAGTCCAGCTTCCAATCGTAAGGCTGCATTAGGAACGCATTTGGGCGTGAGGAATATAGATCTTAAGAATCCCGATTGGATTTTCTCATATGCATCCAATTTAGAGGTTATCATAAATGGGGCGCCATACAGTAGTTGGGCTAGTGGTTTGGCCGCAAATAACTTGTTGTGTATTGAATAGCAAGCACAACACAGGAGCAGAGTAGCCAGGAAGGAGTTAAGGCTAGGAGTGACTGTTTTAGTTAGTTAATTAGTTTCACCTGGAGTTTGTAGGCTAGCCCAGTTGGCTACATATATATAGCAGTAGGCTGGGAGTTGGTCTTTGTCTTTCACTTGTCTGCTGTGAATAAAGAGATTGCGACAACCCCATTGCCTGGACCTATATGTAACATAACTTGAGGGCTGCTGGGATATAATTCCCCCCTGTTGAGCGATGGTATCTTACAATCGCAGCCACACTTCTTTGTGCTAACAAGGATGCATGTTTAATATGCGCCGTGTTCTTCCTGGAGGATTGGAAGACTACACCCAAGTACTTAAAGCAGGTCACCTGCTTGATAGGTTGGTTATCTATTTGCCAGATAAATGTTTTCCTTTTGTTGGAAAATATCATTATTTTAGTTTTTTGAAAGTTCACTAAAAGCTGTTCCACCTTGCAGTATTGTGCCAGTTTGTTTAATGCTCTTTGTAGGCCAACATGGGTCTGTGACAGAATGACCGCATCATCTGCGTAGAGTCAGATGAGGATCCTTTGGTTCGTCAGTTTGGGGGGATGCGAGTCTGCCTCTTCTATCTGGATGATAAGAGAGTTAATATAAATATAAAACAGGTGAGGGGCCAGAATACATCCCTGTTTAACTCCTTTTGTTGTTTTGAGTGGGTTCGAGAGTAGGCCTTCCCGATTACATCTTACTCGCAGGTATGTATTAGTGTATAATTTGAATATTAAAAGCAGTAATCACCGATCTATAGATGATTTAATGAGTTTATCCCAGAGGCGGGTGCGTGGGATCGAATCGAAGGCAGCTTTAAAATCGATAAATGCTGCAAAGAGATTAGTGTTGAATTGTGAGGTGTATTTCTCAGCCAGATGTTGGAGAGTTAGGCAATGGTCTAGTGTTGATCTTCCCTGTCTAAAGCCTGCTTGAGCATCGTTAAGTATATTATCCAATTCTATCCACGTCCACAGCTTCTCACTCAAGTAACTGGTGTAAAGTTTGCTTAAGATGTTCAAAAGACTTATTGGCCTGTAGTTGTTTGGATCATCTATCGGGCCTTTTTTATAGATGGGAATAATAATTGACAGCCCCCAGTCCTCTGGGATCTGAGTTGTTCTGTCAATATGAGAGAAGAGGGCCACTAATACGGGTGCCCACCAATTCGGGTCGATTTTAAACACTTCCAGTGGAAGGTCATCATGACCTGGGGCCTTTCCATTCTTTAGCTGGGCAACCAAATAGAAATATACCACATACAAATCACCACTCAAATGAGAAAAAACACATAGAAACAAAGCAGAGAGAGAACCAAGAAAGAAAAAGAGAGAATTAAACCAGGCTCCCTCTGGCCTGTTATTGAAAGACACCATGACCTTGGAAGATAGATTACAGGACCTGGTCATTCTTCTTAAACCAGCTTAACCCAAAACAACACCTGCTCTCAGCAGAATGGAAACTTACTTGTCAGCTAAAATGTTCCAGGTTGCACCAGCTAGAGAAGGAACCAACATCCAGCTTGTGTCTCACAGAGAAAATTCCAGAACCTTCTACGTGAATCAATAGGTAAGAAATGATCTCTACACTTAGATTAAGGCTTTCTGTACCACAAAAATGCAAGCTATCACACTGTGATCGTTGAGTGAAGTGCGTTATAGAAATCTAATAATAATAAGAAAATAAAATGGCTACTAGGATTTAGGGGTCTAAGGAGACCACAAGCTTAACATGAGTCAAGAGTGTGATGCAGCAGGGTGACGGGAAACTTTTATTTTATATTTTATATTATATTTTATTCAAGTTGGCACCCCTGCCACCATGAATGCAATGGAAGGAGAACCACATGCTGCCAGTGCTGTGCCAGCAATCGTGTGGACCCCAGCCTTGCCCCCTGCCAAATTCTGAAGAAATCAAGAGCAGTTCAATGTGTTTGTTGCCGTAAGGGCGCCAGAATTTCCCAGTGATGAATCCAAAGTTGTACAGTATTTGTGATGAGTCTTCTAGATGGGACACCAAACGCTGGGTGGCCCCCATTCTCCTTGCCTGGCATGCATGGTTGTCCTTCTGTGCCTTGTAAGGTAGCGACCATGGAGATCAGAAGGGGCAACCGGGCATCAAACACACAGAGTAAGGAAACAAATTTTGGTATGCATTGCAAATAAATACATTAAACAGAAAACAGGCTATGACTGAACCCTTCCATTCTTTATTTTGTAGTCATCTATGTTTGAGCTTGCAGAATAAGGTCTTTTCAATGTGTTTTTGAGGTCTGATGCCAGAGAGTCCCATAATCTAAATGGCAGAGTGTGGATTCTGCATTAAAACAGTGGGGTGGGTAGTGCTTTTTGCGTAGTGATCATGAGGTCCAGTTTTGTCCATCTTCAAGTGTCTTAAGAGAGCCAAGCATCATCCGGCACCTTCTTGCAAATATACTGCGTCATGTGCTCACAGATTAATGCTACCCAGCAACTTGTAAAATAGCCACCATAGGTCATTGCACCACAGTCGTACTTCGGGGCATTCCTTGGCTCATTCACAAGCCAGAAGCTGAAAAGAAAAGAAAGAGCAGCACTGATCAATCAAAATTGGATGTCTACTTCTTCACCTGCTCCCCATGCCTTCTAGAATTAAAAAGATGTTCAGCTCTTTCTCTCTTAACACCCACTCACAATTGTGATGGATTTTTCTCCCCATGTTTTAAATTCTAACCATGGAAAACAACATGGAAAACAACAACAACAACAACAACAACAACAACAACAACACTCCCTGGTCCTGAATGGGGTAACTGTTAAGAGTTTTTTCTGCACTGGTCCAGTAAAACGCTTCTGCTGCGCAGACCAAAAACAGTTCTCTTTGCAGAGCATTAAGCACAGCGGCTGGATTCTTGTTGTGGTAAAAGCCTTGTAGCTTTGCCAGAAACGGCCCACGGAAGCCCAACTTTCGAAGACCCACAACTGTGGGTCAAGACTGTCTATTTTCTTTTCACATGAAGTGATTTCTCATAGGAAACAAAATCACGCACAGGCGTCTTCCAAAACCCCCACCCAAACCCCAAAAGTCTCATGGCGATCAGCAAATGGTAATGGGGGCAGGATCATGAAATCTGGAAACCCCTAGTCATGAACTGGCACATGGGCGGTGGATACAGATTCAGTCATTCTGACTCAAGGAACGAGGCAGTTGAGCAGCTTGGCAGCT
Source organism: Zootoca vivipara (assembly GCF_965207765.1). Taxonomy (NCBI): domain Eukaryota; kingdom Metazoa; phylum Chordata; class Lepidosauria; order Squamata; family Lacertidae; genus Zootoca; species Zootoca vivipara. Next base: position 75,020,652 of record NC_142583.1, read on the forward strand.
GTATCCATAACTGAGCAGCCCTTTTTAGGATCCACTCTGCTCACCCCAAGAAGGAGGAGGGGCTAGAAAAGGTGCCCTAAACATAGTCTGCCTCCCTTTTCCCCTGACTGGATTACCGCACCCTGTGGAGTCACCACCTAGCGGTCGTAAAAGACAATTAAACTTTGGAACATGGAATAACACAGACAGCGAGTGTCCTGAACACAGAACTGCCATCAATGCAAGAGAGCTGCGACATTTTAACATTGATATTGCAGCGCTTCAAGAGACTCAAAGAGCAGGCGAGGGACAACTGAAGGAAGAAAAAGGAGGCTACACATTCTTCTGGGAAGGTCTATTTAACAAGAATATCGAATACATAGACTCATAGAATCATAGAGTTGGAAGAGACCACAAGGGCCATCCAGTCCAACCCCCTGCCAAGCAGGAAACACCATCAAAGCATTCCTGACAGATGGCTGTCAAGCCTCTGCTTAAAGACCTCCAAAGAAGGAGACTCCACCACACTTCTTGGCAGCAAATTCCACTGTCGAACAGCTCTTACTGTCAGGAAGTTCTTCCTAATGTTTAGGTGGAATCTTCTTTCTTGTAGTTTGAATCCATTGCTCCGTGTCCGCTTCTCTGGAGCAGCAGAAAACAACCTTTCACCCTCCTCTATATGACATCCTTTTATATATTTGAACATGGCTATCGTATCACCCCTTAACCTTCTCTTATCCAGGCTAAACATACCCAGCTCCCTAAGCCGTTCCTCATAAGGCATCGTTTCCAGGCCTTTGACCATTTTGGTTGCCCTCCTCTGGACACGTTCCAGCTTGTCAGTATCCTTCTTAAACTGTGGTGCCCAGAACTGGACACAGTACTCCAGGTGAGGTCTGACCAGAGCGGAATACAGTGGTACTATTACTTCCCTTGATCTAGATGCTATACTCCTATTGATGCAGCCCAGAATTGCATTGGCTTTTTAAGCTGCTGCATCACACTGTTGACTCACGTCAAGTTTGTGGTCTACCAAGACTCCTAGATCCTTTTCACATGTACTGCTCTCAAGCCAGGTGTCTCCCATCCTGTATTTGTGCCTTTCAATTTTTTTGCCCAAGTGTAGTACTTTACATTTCTCCTTGTTAAAATTCATCTTGTTTGCTTTGGCCCATGTATTCAAATTTGTATCCAAGAGAGTGAGATTCATCTACCCTCTCGCACACTTCACCTGCTCCTATTCTTTTAGGTTTGAGATTGCTGGTTATTCAGATTGTTTAGCAGATAACTGTAGAAATATTTTCCTAAAGAGAGTGTTGCTCAGTTTTAGGTTCCTGCAACTCCTTTGGAAGCTGAGTTAATCAGCAGAAACCATTTAAAAGTATGGTATGCCTTCATCCTCTTCTGAATCACTGCATTCACTAGGTTAGAGAAGCAAAAAGAGTCGCCTTCCTGCCGCTCCAACCTTGTGAGAAGAAGCAGGCACTCATCTGCATAATGATGTGGAGGGTATGTAGATCTTTGGTAATAGAGCAAAATGCAGGGCAAAATATATTTGGAGAGGGAAATGATCAATTATGTAAACAACATCTGCAACTTTTTGGAATGCATGCCATTAACAAATGTTTCTTCATAAACTTACTCATCTTTAAGTATTGCGCCTGACAGCCATTTCCATTTCTTTGGCTCGTATTTCAAGAGTCCAAGCCAAAAAGTCTTTTTTCGGATGTTTACTTCTTTCTCCACAAATTTCTAGGGTAGCGGTGGGGAGAAAGAAAAAACAGAAATTCTTCAGTAGGAATGAGGAGCAAGGCACTTCTCTCAAAGCCTTTCTAGACCACGTCCCTTTCTCTGAGCTACTATAGCCCTTTACAAACATCCAACAGGCATAAAACAAACACATTTCAAAAGACGCAGGTGTCACCTTTGAAGGCAAAATCCATATTTTTGAAGGAAGCCGTGATCCAAACTATGCATAGTATTCCAAGTATGGTTGCATCAAGAACCAAGAATAATTTTGTACTGAGGATATGCTATTGTCCCCCTGACCCAAGATGTTGCTGATGATGGAATCAAGGAAGCACCCCAAAGAGGATATATTGTAGTGAAGGGTAACTTCACCTGCCCTCACCGAGACTGGCTGGATATGTGTTCCAGTCATGACACAGAGTTCCAATTTCCAGATACAGTGGTACCTCTACTTACGAATTTAATGCATTCCGAACACACATTTGTAAGTCGAAAAAAATTGTAAGTCGAATCCCATAGGAATGCATTGGGAGAAAAAATTTGTAAGTCGAAGCAACCCTATCTAAAAATTCGTAAGTAGAAAAAATCCTATCTAAACCGCATCCAAGATGGCGGACAGAGCTCCATTTGTAAGTAGAAACATTCGTAAGTAGAGTTATTTGTAAGTAGAGGTACCACTGTACTGTAAATGACTGTGCCATAGAACAGTTGGTCTTGGAACCATCTAGCAGGACAGTGACCCTGTGTGGCAAATACTCCCATTTCTGTATCTATGCTTGTTTGTTGGTTACAGAGCTACTGGGATCCGTCTGGTTGTGATATACTTGATGGCATGACAATGGGGTCTCACCCATGTCTGTGCCCTGTAGCACCCCTGTAGCTCCTCTACCTGGGCTATGGGGCTGACAGAGGGATATACCTTGCAAGCTCCGCTAGAGTCGTCTCCATGATACCCTCATGCCAGGTTAGGGTTAGGGTGGTGAGGGAAGCCTTTTTTCTAAGCACTCAATACATCTCAAAGAGCAGAGGAAGAATTTACAGAGAATCCAAGAGATAGATGCCTGTGAAGTATCATCTCCTTCTCCTCCTCCTCGACCTCCTTCCTGACTGCCAGCTTCATTCTATTAGAGCTCAGCAGCTCCAAGAAACCTTATTGAGTTCCAGATGGTAGCAGCTGCTCCCTGGCCCTCCCACCCCTTGGGCTTGACTGATGGAGTTGCTGTATTGCCTGCCTACAGGTGGGTGAAGGTAAAGGTAAAGGGACCCCTGACCATTAGGTCCAGTCGTGACCGACTCTGGGGTTGCGCGCTCATATCG